>NC_056733.1:1845288324-1845345824 GCF_019279795.1 Protopterus annectens
TAGTATTGTATAATACTAAATAATACTGTAGATTAATTTACTGACCTTGTTTCACCTTGTGGAATATGTTTAAGATGCACTAGGATCATGGTTCATGTCAATGAGTCACTATATCAGATGAGGCCAATAAAAAGAAAGGAACCATAATGAAAAGAGTGTTATAAGGGTGCAGACATGGCATTCCCTGCATGTAGTGAACTGGATCCTACATGTCCCTTTGTTATAACATAACTGAAATAGAAAAATAGTGGGTAAGTTATCAAGCACAGCGATGGATGTTAGCTCAATTTATTGAGCTCATCTGTTCACAGTTCAATAAAAATCTTTTTGTTAACCAGACACCCTACTAAGAGCAAACGTTTCTTTTCAGCAGTAACATAGGAATCCCGATCTCTTTAAGAAATTTGCTCAGAATGCTGCAGCAGCCAGATGGAAGCTATAGGAAATAAACCTAGGGAAACGTGGTAAGACTCATTGGTAATGTATGTCCTTATCCCACTGTGCTATATTTCCATCTTTGCCACACATAACTGTAAAGTTATCTCAGATATGCTGTTTTCTAATGAAAATATGCATCCTTTCTTATAAATCTGAGCACACACTTGAATTTAATTTATTTGACCTAGATGTAAGGAATTTTTATATATTGCTCACTTTGGGCAAGCATGTGCAGGTTTTCCTTCATGTCCTGTCGCAGGAATAAGTCCACTGGCTATAAGGGTCTATGTTATGTTATCGAATGCTGAAAAGAGTGAAAGCTCTTTCAGCCAACTGTAAAAGTCGACAGCACTAAACAACGAAGACACGAAACATCGATTTTTTTTCCCAGGGAAAAAAAAAATCAGTGGGCTATCTTCAGATCTTTGCCAGTTCCACCACTATGATGTGATCTTGGAGTTGGTATATTTAAGTGGGGGGGGGGGGCAACCTCCCCACTTTATTTTATGTTTGAATTTTTTTTTTGCGGAGCAGCAATTTTTTTTTAAATTGCTGTTTCGTGTTTTTGCTGTTTAGTGGTGTCGACCTTTCAAGTGCGATGAAAGAGCATTCGCTCTTTTCATCATTCAATAAGGTAACACAGACCCGGTTATAAGGACCTCTTTTTAAGCATCACAAAGTAAGTGAAGACTGAAAGAATCAAAGAAAGAACTACAGAATGAAGCTGATTATAACTCATATATTTACCATCTTCTAAGACCAATACTTCAGAACTGGTTCCTTGTAACTATTGCATGACCAACTTATCATTACCTGTCAATTTGTTTTATTGCTCTGAAATTACCTAAAGTATTGTAAACTGTGTACAGGCCCATAACTGCCAAGAAACTGAGATGCCTGTCAGAAACCAGCTCTTAAAATTGCTTACTTCTGTTACTCTAACAAGACAAAATTGTATTGTTAAAGAGACACTCGTACATAAACAAAGGTGACACATCATAGCAATGGAACTGTGGCACGCTTCATTTTTGCATTGTCAGCATCTGAATGTTCACTGACTTATACTTTCTTTCTAGGTTTAGCTTGAAGAACCACAGCAAAAATGTATTTTTTTTTTTACAATTGCAATTCACAAGTGATGGATAGGACATTCAAACAAAGAACAAGGATTGCAGTTTAGTTACTCACAAATAGATCTCTCAGCAATAATCCTCAATAATAGCAGAAATGCTGATATTTAAAATAAGACTACACAGCACATAGAAGGGCCTCAGAAAATCAGATTGCATCATAAGAACATTACAGGGAAATACAGTTTTGGTTTGTGTGTTACTGTAGAGCCTCTTCAGTTTCACTTTATGGAATGCTGACAAATAAATTAAATTTGTTTTACTTTGCTTTATTATTGTTCTAATAACCTGAAAACATCAACCAAAATAATTATTTTGGCATAAGTTCCATGTAGGCTAAACGTAGACTACACCAGATCAGTCTTCAGGATTTGAAGGTATTTAGACTCTTTTTATTTCCATTACTGTACTTGAACACATAGGCTATAGAATTTCCCCTTTCTAGCAGTGGTTTTACTTCCCTCTTATAATTTAGACAACAAAACCTGCTGCTATAATACAAATTATATTTTCTGTTATAAACACAGTGCATATCATTTAGATTTAATTAAAAATTTTCATCAACAAGATATATTTTCAAGGATTCATGACCATAGTATGCAAGTGTACAGTAATAGCATTTGTCCTGCAATCGATCAAAATTCCTGCAATATGATATCTGGGATAAGTTAACATGTTTTGCGGGTTTGCAGTGGTGACTATCTTTAGATCTTAATTGCTAGAATGTAATATCACCACAACCTGGATGTCATTCTCCAACAAAATAAGGCAATGAAGAGTTTTTATATAGACATTTTATATTGCCGTACTTGTAGACAGCAACAGATTATTTGATAATCTGTTATACTGCTGGTAAAGAAGAAGGCTTTCTCTGTCATCAGAGTAGATATATTAAGTTTCTTGTTCAAGTACTCATTTTCAATACCAGGCTGTCACTTTGATGAATGTATTTATCTGATGTTTTTTCCTCAGGTTAGTGTTAATGACTGCAAAGATCTCTCATGCACCAAGTGCTTAGAAAACAAATCAGCTTAACAAATAGCACAGATAATGCAGAACTGCCTATTTTTTCTTTATCGCTGATCTTAACTTCTTCATTTTCTTGTTTTCACTTCTATTATTTTTACTTCCAACATTCACCTTATGTAATGTATTAGATTTGTTTTCTTATAGTTTCTAATATGATGCCTAGGTACTACATCCATTGTTCTTTTTAGTGGAAACAGGTGTTTTGTCATTTTCTGATATTGTCATATAACAATAAATATTTGAAATATTTTCTGTTCACATGATTTTATTAATACAAAAAGATAAAACTTCACAAATAAATCTAGCATGCATTATTATGTGCAGGTCATAGCAGGATTCTAAATTTAGGTGATGCAGCCACCTCATGAATTTCTAATTTTATCCCATAATAGATTCATTGAACAATTTAACCTTTTCAAAGCCAACTAGCACAGCTGAGAGAATGTTTAGTACACAGCAGCAGAAACAGATCTTGCTTGCTCTTGAGATGACATCCTTGTGCAATTTATTTACAAATTACTTACTTTTTTACTGGCAACTCCACACCAGAAAGAGTAATTTTCTTACAAGAATGAGGCAGGAATATCACAAAAATAAGTGAGATGTTTAGTTTCACATATGCAAGAGTAAGATGAGACAATTAAACCCACCACAACTGGAAGAGGAAGCTAAATTAACTGCTCATATTATTAGCCTTCTGTTCTGTGCTACCAGTTCTGATAATTAATACTGAGAGAACCTCTGTTTGTTTGTTGACTTGCGTTTTTTTGTTTGTTTATTATTTGTTAACCAGAAAAGTGAGCTGGCTCTTAGACACCTTTCAGACACATCTGAGGCCAATGGTATAAGTAAAATGTACAGATCAAATGAGCAAAACCAAAACTTTGTAAGCAAGTTTATTGCAGAAAAATGCAAAAGCATGTGGCTACAGTGGTGCAGTGGTTAGCATTGTCACCTCATCAGCAAGAGGTTCTTTAGTTCGATTCTCAGCCAGGTTGCCTTCTGTGTGGTCTCTGCATGTTCTCCCTGCAGTTGCATGGGTTTCCTTGCTCGGTTTCCTCCCACATTCCAAAGACATGCAGCAGGTGGATTGGGCAATCTAAATTGGCCATAGGAATGAGTGGTGTGGATGAACTACTGTGGCAGGGTTAGCCACCTGGTGGAATAAACCTTGGCTTGAGATGATTGTCACTGTTGAAGTGACATCCTGACCCTATGTGTAAAATGGGAATAGTGGTTATAGATAGATGGATATATGCATGTATCTATAGCTATCCCTATGCAGATATATGTATATATTGATAGATATTGCTGTAGCTACAGATATAGAGCTGGATTCAATAAACCCTACATGGCTCGCTGAAACAATTTTTGTGTTTGTGGCAAGATGTGCACATGATAGCATGTAAACTGCTCTACATGAAGTGTAGAGCCATGCAAACCAAGTATCATGCCATGCTAATTAGTGCATAAGCAGTTGAATAATATGCTAATCAATGAATCCTATATGGTGGAGCTATTCAATAACAATAACAAACAATTGTGTATACTTTTTGTATCAATTTCTCTTGTACTCAAAAACCCATTGGAATACAGCTACATAAACTACACTGGAAAGACAGAACGTTAGGGGCTGCTGCTGCTGTAGTTCAAATGTATGTGGAGCAGGCACAAGTCTAAGTTGCTGCTACTGCTGATAGACATCCAGCAAGGAAGAGAAGGGCATTTATACCCCATTAAGTTTTCATGATCTTTATGAGGTGAAATGTCCTCACCTGAGACCAAGGACAAACCGAGGGGAACTGATACCTGTTGAAAACAAGGTATGTGTAGCACTTAGAATATTAACTACTGGAACCTTTCAGAGACTGTATGAACTGTTTAATACCAGATATTAAATATAAAATGCGTATATGCACATTATTTGATTGCTGTTGTAAAGCTGTGTCTGTTGCAAAGAGAGATACCCCACTGCAAGTGTGTTTTGTAAGTGCAATAGTCGGATGGTTCAAATCCAGAGCTGTCTAATTGTTTAACCTTTCTTTCCCTTTTTACCTTTATTTATATATTTATTTATGTTTGTTTTAACTTTACCATGTATACAGTGCATAGTATAATACAAACACAGCTCACTGCTTAAAGGAAAAGTCAAAATTTAATTTGATGCTCCTTTCCATGCAAACAGGCTCAGGGATGATGCGCAATGGTCAGCACTCTGGACAGTACTAAGTGGAGAAAAAATACCTGATGCCTAGCTTTTCCTGTAGCACCAAGTATATTTGCAGTCAGTTCATGGTCAGAACATAGGTGAGCTAGATTTCAAATCCAGCAGGCTCTACTTTTAGTAAGAGTGTCACAGTATCATTTCTCTCAGAACTTTGATTATAAAGGTAATGCTACATATAAATAGCTATGTATGGAAGGTTGATTAACAGACAGGTGGCATTACTTCTTACATGCATATACATTTGTAGCTATCATATCTCATTAATGACTGACATATGAACCCCAGCAGTTTATGGCTGTAACTGGTTTACCATGACAATGATGATTATGCACTAAAAGCAATTGCATATATCTGATGGACACAGTAGTTTACTGACAATCATTTAGAACCCTCTCATAACCTTATTATAATTGTAAAACAGAAAGTATTGTCAGGTATGTAACATAACTCTAAACTGTGTTACTAAAATCAAGCAAGTCTACCCTTTTCAAATATATTATCAGACATTAGTCCTGCATCACAGCTGAAAATACATGAGCCAGAACCTTTAATGTCACATACATACAGGACTAGTTGAAGTACAGCATCAGTCACTCTAAGCTGTATATCTGTGATGACCATAGCTGACATATACTTCTTCTATGGTAATGAGGAATAATCACTTGTATGGAAATGTATGCATTCTCTTTTACATAGATTTGAATCCCACCTTGTATAAGTTACTTCTAACAGTGTGTAAGTCCCAACAAAAGATGTGCCAAGTCATCCCATTGAACCCCCAAAGTCAAGGCTTAAAAGCCAAGCCATTGAGCATTTCAATGTTGACTGTTGGACAAAATGTGACCAGATATAGTATCACAAATGCCAAAGATCACTGCCGAGTTTCACATCATCATTGCTGTTTCATAAACTCCCATCCTCTTTGTCTGGCAATGTCACTCTTTGCTTACCATTACACAAATGTGTTTGGCATAGCTGTGCATGTTTGCATACTAGTCATAAAACACAAGATCACAATTTGGCACCAAACCACAGCTACTGTTGTTGAAGGACCTCTGCAGACATGGCAGGCAATAGAGATTATGGTGTCAAATTTAGGGCATAGAGGTGAGGTGAGGAAGAGTCCAAAATCTTTGTAGCACTCCTCAAGTGCAACATCCGGATACTGTTGTAGGTGGACTAGACTGGGTCTCGGTATAAGGTTAAAGCTTGGAACAGCTTAGCCAAGGCTGTCTCCAGTGTGACTGGCATATCATGCATTGGGGAGCAGTGTAGGCACCACTACAGTGACTTTCACAGGTGCAAGCAGATACAACTCGACCAGTGGCTGGATGAGTTTAGAACTGATAACAGCCCCCAGTTATGTAAGTATAAAGATCAAGCAACATGACATGATATGGAATGGTGTGGCTAGCAAAGACTGGAATGCAACATGCTTTTATGACTCTTCTGTTCTCATTCTGTGTTTAACAGCTGCAGAGAAAATCACAATGAATAGGCAGGTGCTATGCCAAGAAATTAGCGAAACTCTGAGAGGCAAGGGGTCTGTCTGCAGCACAGCTGATCTTAATTGTAATATTTATTGTGATTCCATAAACAGTAGCAAATTCAGCATGCATACCTTAACTCTAACAGCAAACATACATGATTCCGGCTGTAGTTGTTGGTGATTGTATTAGGCAAGTATAGTAGGGTATTCAGATTATGTGGGTTCAATACCCACAACTAACCTATAGATTCACATTCAACAAGTATTACTTTTACAATTGAAATGCAGCAATATTTTAATTAATGACATGTTGCTAACTTACTCTGTAGTACTTTGAAATCATCTATGGAATGTGTGTATATTCCAATGATTACTTGTAACAATTTGCCATCATTTTTGAGAGTGTGAAAGCTCTATAGATAGGATAATAATAAATGGCTATTTATTGTAATAATGAATGAATGTGACATATCATGGTTCTATCCATTTCTTTACCTTTTTCTTTTGTCTCACCCTACCCATTATCTCTCTCTGTTTTTTTTTCCGTTAGGTTATATAGAATCAAACCATTCTGATGTTATCCTTTTCTGGCAAGAAAACAAATGTATTTCAGCACAGGGAGGTAGGCCAACCACTGCAACTCAGCCTGACAACCCTCCACAGGCTGCCACGCCAACACCTCTGGGATGCAACTGGTCAGTGCTGTCTCCACAACCCCTGCCCTAACTGGTCCATCCTCGTATGGTAGCAATGACCTAGCTGGTGGTGCATTGGTACCCTCCAGGAGTACTGGTAAAAATGGTGATTATGCCAAACACCAGGAGCTGCCAGAGATAGTGGGAGATCTGACAGAGAGTGGCATTGGTGCCTGCATCAGTCGAGTGGAGAAGGTGCTCCTAAAGTTTGAAAAAAGACTCTCACTTTATGTAGTCTCACAAGCAACTAAGAAAGGGGACATCAATGACAGTTCTGAGTGTGAGGACTAAATTCTTACTGTTCTCATGGTTGATGGACATGTGCCTCCAGTGATCCCTACCTATCCCCAACCATCGTTTCCCCCAACCTTTTTGTGTCCATTACCATTCCCATGTCTGTCTTGCATGTTCTGTTTGTCTGCACTTGCTTTTTCACCTACCCAATCAACCTGACCATCATACTCCTAGGTTCCTTCCCCAACATTCCTCTCTTTTTGAAAAAAAATGTGAACATGTCCCACAAAAATAACCTTGTTGCATACATAGCTCTCCACTTCACATATGCATTTTCTCAACACACTTGATTTGATCCAATTGGCTATACAACATCACTGTGTTGTTTTCATCCATCTGTGTTTTGTTAACAGTCCAAAGTCATCAATTTTTGCCTACCTGTGCACATTACTGTGGTGAATAAGTGGATATCTATGGTTCTGTCTCAATCCCCTCCTGCACTTTCCTGTACTGCTTCCTCTTTGTTCTTCCCTCTGTTTGCCTCCCCATTTCACCACTTTCCTATCATCCCCATATTCACAAATTTAATAAAAAAAATCACACGTAACACACTTTGTCAGAAATGGACCATAAAAACCTTCCCTTTTTCCTCTGCATTTGTACAGCGGTTGGCAATGCTCATCAATACTGAGTGGTGGTGAATGGATGTTCATGTCTTATGGCAAAACCTGGTGAGTATTTGTCATCAGCTGCACTAGTCTGGTTGTCTCCGCACAATACTGCTTAAACGTGATGTGCTTGAGGAATGCAGTTACTCTGACAGTTCTTAGACTGGTGGATATAACAAAGTGCAACTCCCTATGTGGAATATTGACATAAATCACTTGACTGAAGATTGTTTTTGCCCATAGCATCAAGTGTTAGATTCCAGATCTCTCTCACATCATTTCTTAGTGTGATTTTATATGGCTATGATAAGTATAATCACCCACATCTTAATATTTGCCACAGTTATGAATTCTCATGGAGATACATTGATTACTACTCAAAAAAGAGTATTTGAAGTAAATCCATCCACCACAACTATGAGATATTCATTCAACCTTGTACTGCTTGTCATAAACTTGTTGTCCCTCTCTTTACCCATCTTTACCCGTATATCAGTCACTTCATGCTACAGAGAATGGCAGGTTAATAATGAGAGCACACCAAAACAGGTCCATGAATGTTTAATTTCACCAAATATTGTTATGTATATGTCCCTCTATCCTTGTATACACCCCTTCATTTCCACACCACTTGACATGTGTGAATCCATTAGGCTGATGGATGTAAAGGTTCTTGCGTGGTTTCTGCATACTGTCTTGACTTTGCTGATGGATAATACCAATATGTTACCTTGATTCATTGGTTATCAGTGCTCCTGTAGTGTGCAAGGTTTCAAAATCTGCTCTATGATTCCCTATGTGTTCAAGTGATGATCAGATGTATAAATGTATGTTTGCACCTTTTCACGGCATAAAACCAAGCAGTAGAGGATGCTGTTAAGGACTATTTTCAGAGGTCTATTTCCTATACATTTGCTGCCTATCCATCTGTCTACCCCTTCTCCTACATAAGTATGATATGTCTGCCTATCAGGTGAACTAGAAGTTAGGCCATAATTGATATAACTGTCAAAAATCAGTTCACACATGGCAATATTATATTTCAGATGCCCCATATTTTCTTTAAACAGATGTATGTGGATTCATTAATTATATGCATGCTATATCTCATCTATTCTTATCTCATGCAATTGATGCTACAGAGCAGGGCATATTCTGATTGAGAAGACACATCATATCAACACACAATTTGGATGTTCATTTATGTGCCAGAACAATAAGTCCTATGTCCTCTGCAGCCCTGTGTCTGTCATCACTTCCTCTGTCTCATCAGAAAATGCAGTAGCATCATTAGTAGGGTGATGGATGAAATGTTCTTGTAATATGATGTGGAAACTGTCCTTGATGTGAAGAAGCATACTGCACACAGGTTTTAGGATAGCTGACCCTACATAAATAGTTAACATATATGCTGAGTCATACTAATCATTTCAAAAGATGTACTGCCTATCTTCACTTATAGCAAGCTGTATACACAATTAACTTATGATTTGCAGTGAGGCCAGTAAACCAGCTACTAGATGTGAGTGTATTGAGATAGACATTACTGATACAATTCAGGGAAGACAAATACTTTAGGGCAGTCATTGACAGTCCCATTTGTGGGTCTGATCGCATTTACTTAGCTAATGACATCTTGAAACCATTTGTAAATAAAAAAAAAAAAAAAAAAAAAATTCAGGTGGACTTGAACCCAGACTCACTTGTGCTTTAACCAGGAGCTCACTACTGTGCCACATAAAATGGCATACAGCAGGTGTGTTTTCCATACTCTGTACTGTCCAGAATGCTGATGGCCACACATTGCATGTTTGATGAAGGAAGGTGGACTACATTACATGTTTCACTGTTTCCCTTTAGCAGTGAACCTCATTCACTTGGTGGTTAACATCATGCAACTACGGCATGCACATCATACTAGCTACCAGCAATTTCTCCCATAACATATTTTGCAAGCCTGACACATGAAACATTAACAATAAACAAATGTATTTTGCGGTTAACCCCAATCAGGTCAGGTATGTCCCTGTTTCTGCACAGCTAGGCAATGAGCACCAGTGGGCACTGCTACTGCACAAGTTCAAGTTGAATTCCTGAAATTTGAATCACACATGTGCTAATACTTTGCCAACATCCACACAAATTGGCTTATCAGTGATGCACTTTGGGGAAAAGTATATAGCCTGTATAAACTCTGGTAACTGGGCTATAATCCGCCAATACATGGAAATGCATTCACAAACACAAGATAAGGGCAGTGACATGTGTGTTTGACTAAACACATACTTTCTGATATTCGTGTGTGCCCTGCAGCAATGCACTTGCAAATGATATGTCAGTACTTGAGCCATTGTCAGACTCAAGAATTACATAGTCTGACTGCACTGTTAGATTTGATATGGGTTTATATTGACAGTGGAAAATGGTCATGCACAATCATTTCTCATACTGAATTTGTAAGTAGCTTGTATTAATGTGGATATACCTTCATCCAAATATGAAGACACATCATTGCACCACTGGTGCTTCTCAGGTGTGTGCACGTGTGTGTGTGTGTGTGTGTGTGTGTGTGTGTGTGTGTGTGTGTGTGTGTGTGTGTGTGTGTGTGTGTGTGTGTGTGTGTGTGTGTGTGTGTGTGTGTGTGTGTGTGTGTGTGTGTGTGTGTCATCTACACTACATCCTGAAAAACAGGTACATATCTGTCTCACTTCAACTATATGCATTCATGACAGCTTATTTGACCTAGGTTGCCAGGATGCATTTACAACTACTTTTGCAAATTTAAAAATCCAACAAGTGTAGAAAGGAGCAACGCTGATCTCTTTGGTACAAAAAACAAAAACTGTATTGTAACAGAATATTCAAATCCCAAACAAAAGTAGTAATCCAGTAATGTCCAAGCAAGTGAACCACAACCACTAGTGGCTTAAAATCTTTATTCCATCAGATAAGCGCTTTCGCTGCTAAAAGCTTCTTCAGATCTATTAAATGGCACACAAGTTAAAATTCCCCAGTATATATATGGGTGTACCAAGAGAAACAATTAACACAATTGACACAATTAAAAGGGGAAATGTTAAAAATCTCATATAATTGGCAATACTAAGAAATGTAGGTATATGAGTGTAAGTATTTATATCTAACATTCAAAGGTGAATGAACAATGAATAAATAGTATAATGCACATATGTATAAAAAGATAAAAAGTTAAGTATGCTAAAATGTCATGTCATAGGCTGCAGGAAAAATCTTACTTGCATCTAAATACTGAAAACATTTGTAAGTTACTTGATTATTCAGTCAGAACATATACACTTAAGTGCAGCAAAAATGTGTGGATATAATCATTTTATATTCCTTCGTCTCCTCAATCTGGGTTTAATGGAGGCTCTCTCATTCAGGCCTAATCCACTGTCAGCTCTTAATCGGACAATCCAGTCACTTTCCTTACTTTCAGTTTGACTACTAATATCACCTCCTCTTTTGTTCGGTGTTACAACCTCTAAAACCCTGAATAAGAATGTATGTGTGTTGTCATAAAGACTCACATGTTTAGCTAAGGCATTATGGCTGGAACCCTTCCTAATGTGGTATAAATGTTCCCTCATTCTATCTCTGAGCTTACGCTTTGTTTTGCCCACATAAAAACTAGAGCAGGCTTGACAAATCCCAAGATATACCACATTACACGTCATGCAGTCTGCAGTTGTATTAGTTCTAAACACTTTGTGTGAATCAGGATGTATAAACTCAGTGGCTGTATCAATATAAGAGCAAAAGTTGCAATGCCCACATGGCATGGTGTTCCCTGCCATCTCGTCTCGTCTAGTGTGTCTCGGATAGCATAACATCTGTTTAAGGTTACTCTTATTTCTATATTGGAACCTCGGAGTATCCCCAACAATCTTTCTAAGATCATCGTCTATCTGTAGAATGGTCCAAAATGTGTTAATGATATCTCTGATCTCGTTATGGTCAGATGTGAACGTAGTAGTAAATTTCACGATACGTGGGGTAAATGTACCCCTGTCAATAACACCTACTTGCTCCATGGGTCCAAAGTAAGGTGTAGCTATAGTCTGTCTTAAATTTTGTATATTTTCTAAGCTCTTACTGACCTCTGCAGTGCTATAGCCTCTATCTGTCAACCTTCCTTTCAGGTTGTCTAACTCTGATAGGAAACCTGCTTGAGTTGGATTTAGTCTGGAGGCTCTAATGGCCTGACCTTTAATAATGTTCCTAAACACAAAAGCTGGGTGCATGCTAGATCTCATTAATAAGGAATTACAATAGCATGATTTTCTAAATACACCAGTATTGATGAGGCCATTAGGGAGCTTTTCTATATATAGATCCAAGAACTCAATGCTGTATAATGAGTGGTTTATAGTAAATGTAAGATAACTGGTTAACTCGTTCATTGCATCTAGCAATAATTGTAGTTCATCTATTGAACCTTTCCACAGAATAAGGACGTCATCCACAAAACGTCTGAAAAACATTACATGCTGTTTGAAAATTTCAAGATCAAACAGGATTTGCTCCTCCCAGTGGGCTAAAAACATGTTGGCATAACTATTCGCGCATGGTGTCCCCATTGCTACACCATCCACTTGTCTGTAGATCGTTTCATCAAAGACAAAAATGTTATTTTCCAACACTAGTTCTAAAAAATGTACCTATAGGTCAATCTTCACCAAGCTATAGTCACTGTGTGTCTTCAAGTAATCATATATATATACAAGGCCAACATTGTTGGGAATAACAGTAAACAGTGATTGTATGTCAAGTGTAACAAAGACACAATCTCCTATCGAATTACTTTGTTCAATACATTCATAAAGGTCCAACAAAAACTGTTTGGAGTCCTTCAACACATATCTGTTTTCATTAAGGATGGGTCTTAGATTTTTCTCTATATAGACTGAAAGATGCTCAGTGACCCATCCATGACCAGAGACTATAGGTCTCATGGGCGGGTCACGGGCATCTTTATGTATCTTTGGGAGACCATGCATGATAGGAATCATAGGGGCCTTGATGGTAAGGTACTCATAAAGATCTTTATCAATCAAAAGACTCATATGTATATCGGATAGTATATCTTTAATGTGCCTTTTGATCTCTAAGGATGTATCGGATGTAATAGTTTCATAAAAGCTGGCATTCAATATGTTCTTCATTGATTGATAATAATGCATGATATCCATGACAACAACTCGGCCACCTTTGTCTGCTGGTCTAATAACAATAGTATTAATGTCCTGCAATTTCCTGAGACTAATCCTCTCTTTATGGGTTAAATTATATCTCTTATAGAATCTCTTGTTCGGACCTTTATCATAGTATTTATAAAGTTCCTCCTCTGTGAGGCGCTGGAACGTCTCTACTAATGGATGGTTGACAGGTATATACTCACTTAGGTTCTTAAAAGCAAACTGCCTATCTTTTGATTCACCTATGTCAGAGCCTTTATGTATAAGCTTAAGCATGACGTTCCTACAGAACAGTTTTAAGTCTGTCATGGTTTCAGTCAGGGCACTAGTGCTATTGAGGATGAAATTCATTCCTCTGCTCAACAATTTTACATCATCATCTGTTAACATTATACTAGATAGATTATATATTAAGGTTTCTCCCTGCTGTTCCACATCAAGGCCCCTATGATTCCTATCATGCATGGTCTCCCAAAGATACATAAAGATTCCCGTGACCCACCCATGAGACCTATAGTCTCTGGTCGTGGATGGGTCACTGAGCATCTTTCAGTCTATATAGAGAAAAATCTAAGACCCATCCTTAATGAAAACAGATAGGTGTTGAAGGACTCCAAACAGTTTTTGTTGGACCTTTATGAATGTATTGAACAAAGTAATTCGATAGGAGATTGTGTCTTTGTTACACTTGACATACAATCACTGTTTACTGTTATTCCCAACAATGTTGGCCTTGTATATATATCTGATTACTTGAAGACACACAGTGACTATAGCTTGGTGAAGATTGACCTATTGGTACATTTTTTAGAACTAGTGTTGGAAAATAACATTTTTGTCTTTGATGAAATGATCTACAGACAAGTGGATGGTGTAGCAATGGGGACACCATGCGCAAATAGTTATGCCAACATGTTTTTAGCCCACTGGGAGGAGCAAGACCTGTTTGATCTTGAAATTTTCAAACAGCATGTAATGTTTTTCAGACGTTTTGTGGATGACGTCTTTATTCTGTGGAAAGGTTCAATAGATGAACTACAATTAATGCTAGAGGCAATGAACGAGTTAACCAGTTATCTTACATTTACTATGAACCACTCATTATACAGCATTGAGTTCTTGGATCTATATATAGAAAAGCTCCCTAATGGCCTCATCAATACTGGTGTATTTAGAAAATCATGCTATTGTAATTCCATATTAATGAGATCTAGCATGCACCCAGCTTTTGTGTTTAGGAACATTATTAAAGGTCAGGCCATTAGACCCTCCAGACTAAATCCAACTCAAGCAGGTTTCCTATAAGAGTTAGACAACCTGAAAGGAAGGTTGACAGATAGAGGCTATAGCACTGCAGAGGTCAGTAAGAGCTTAGAAAATATACAAGATTTAAGACAGACTATAGCTACACCTTACTTTGGACCCATGGAGCAAGTAGGTGTTATTGACAGGGGTACATTTACCCCACGTATCGTGAAATTTACTACTACGTTCACATCTGACCATAACGAGATCAGAGATATCATTAACACATTTTGGACCGTTCTACAGATAGATGATGATCTTAGAAAGCTTGTTGGGGATACTCCGAGGTTCCAATATAGAAATAAGAGTAACCTTAAACAGATGCTATGCTATCCGAGACACACTAGACGAGACGAGATGGCAGGGAACACCATGCCATGTGGGCATTGCAACTTTTGCTCTTATATTGATACAGCCACTGAGTTTATACATCCTGATTCACACAAAGTGTTTTTAACTAATACAACTGCAGACTGCATGACGTGTAATGTGGTATATCTTGGGATTTGTCAAGCCTGCTCTAGTTTCTATGTGGGCAAAACAAACCGTAAGCTCAGAGATAGAATGAGGGAACATTTATACCACATTAGGAAGGGTTCCAGCCATAATGCCTTAGCTAAACATGTGAGTCTTTATGACAACACACACACATTCTTATTCAGGGTTTTAGAGGTTGTAACACCGAACAAAAGAGGAGGTGATATTAGTAGTCAAACTGAAAGTAAGGAAAGTGACTGGATTGTCCGATTAAGAGCTGACAGTGGATTAGGCCTGAATGAGAGAGCCTCCATTAAACCCAGATTGAGGAGACGAAGGAATATAAAATGATTATATCCACACATTTTGCTGCACTTAAGTGTATATGTTCTGACTGAATAATCAAGTAACTTACAAATGTTTTCAGTATTTAGATGCAAGTAAGATTTTTCCTGCAGCCTATGACATGACATTTTAGCATACTTAACTTTTTATCTTTTTATACATATGTGCATTATACTATTTATTCATTTTTCATTCACCTTTGAATGTTAGATATAAATACTTACACTCATATACCTACATTTCTTAGTATTGCCAAGTATATGAGATTTTTAACATTTCCCTTTTAATTGTGTCAATTGTGTTAATTGTTTCTCTTGTTATACCCATATATATACTGGGGAATTTTAACTTGTGTACCATTTAATAGATCTGAAGAAGCTCTTAGCAGCGAAAGCGCTTATCTGATGGAATAAAGATTTTAAGCCACTAGTGGTTGTGGTTCACTTGCTTGGACATTACTGGAGTACTACTTTTGTTTGGGATTTGAATATTCTGTTACAATACAGTTTTTGGTTTTTGTACCAAAGAGATCAGCGTTGCTCCTTTCTACACTTGTTGGATTTTTATATTTGCTTTTTGAATAGGAGCGTTTATCTGGCAGGAGGCTGTAACTTTTTTATTACTTTTGCAAATTGCTATCACACAATCATATCACAAATCCTGGCTTTGTACCCAAGTCTCATAACAGCACATGTTACATGCAACACAATGATGATGTCATCCTCTATAAAGTGCACTCAGACAGTCTTGATGTCAGACTTCTGCAGTGGCACTAGCATCTTAATGTTCCCTACCTTGTTCCCTACCTTGTATAACTAGTTAGGATGGGCCTATTATTACAGCAAACAAGTTGTGTGCATCTCTATGTCTGAGTGGCAGTGTGTGTAGCCAGATGAGCATGAATCCAGGTTTTGCTACTCTTACTCAGGTAGCATTCAGGACATAATTTTACACAGCTACATAACTCCACAGCAATTTCAAACAACCCTCCCAATATCTTCTACTCAGCATATACTGATGATGTCATCCTCTATAAGTACACTCTGACATTGTTTGTGCCAGGCTTCTGCAGTGGTGCTAGTGTTAAGAACTGTGTTCATTACCTTGTGTAACTGGATAGGTAGGGGTTCTTATCTCACAGCAATTGACTACTGTGAACAAACTCGCATCAGTATATGCCTACCTACTGCTGTCTTCCTTCAATTATCATTCTGGAGAGAGTTATTTACATCGGGATGTGATACCATAGCAATGTCAGACACTCTGCCCAACATAAACTGTTGACATCATCTTCTATAAAGTACACTCTAACAGAGTGTACGTCAGATGTCTGTGCTGGTGCTAGCCTTACATTGCATAAAATCCATCTTGTATAGTTAACAAGTTATAGTGTTCAACTCTGGCCTCAGTCAACTGGTGTTTGTGCGGGCTGGTGTTATACTATTGTCATTGTATACAAATATGCACATGCCCTACTGTCTTCCCTCACCTAGTGATAGCAATGTGTGTTAAATGGGATAATAATGGCTAGGCACATATGGGCTTTGGCCATTAGCCTAGTGATCTCCTATGACCCTACGAAAATTGCACATGTCTATGTTGTTGTCATCCACATGTGCTATGTTAAGGTGTACAACAGTCCATTCCAATCTGGGGTTTGAGCTACTGTACTTATGTCCTCTGCTGCCATTTGATTACATATTCCCTCCGTAATAGCTGTAGTAATATGTCTCCTGAGGCCTAGGGACATGGGATGATGAGATGTATATCATTGCCTTACTAAGGCATGTGTTCTGATAGTGGCATATATTCACATTCTACACAGTTCTCAATCAACCATCACAGTGACAGCTGCAGTATGGCAGAAGTGTGCATGTGTATATCTAGCATCTGGAAATGTTATCTGACATACAGCAATATTACATCATAATGATTACAATGGGCACATACACCTGGCTTCAACAACATGTTGTAATGCTGTTATATACACAAACACATGACATTTTAAGATTCACATGCAACCATGACAAATTCATTGTATGACTATTGTGTTGCTATTCACAAGGATTATACAGTTGCTCCCCAGCAGCATTGTGTGACTGTCAGCATTTGTGTCATTAACTGTTCTGCATGAACCACATCCACCTTAGTTGTAATGTGTCCATATATGGTGTCAGGGTCCTTACCCACACAATTCCTCACTGATGAACAAATAGGCATATGATGTACAACTGATGTAATAAAGTAAAATAGGTAGAGTTATATGACTGTGTTAACAGTTCCACTGTGTCTCATGTGATTCATACCCAAAGTTTTACTTGGAGGTGGTACACAGCTTGAAGTCCAACTGTAGCATAAGACAGCTATAGTGTGTCTGTACTGCATCACAAAGGTACCACAATTTCACATCAGTATTACCACTTGATAGTTTGCAAGAACACATAAGGATGCATGTTAGGACTTCATGGCAGTAAAACATTTTCACTGGCAATGTCGGGAAAGTGATTGTGTGGCACATGTGTTGAGTTTTGTCATCTACTTATAGAATGTGCTCCATTTATTGTTTGATACATTTGCAATATTGCAGTGACAGCTTCTTCAATCATTGAGACTTGACTTTGTACTGCTACAACTTCTGTGCACATGGATATAGCTGATGCGCTGCCATCAGTCCCACATACTGCTGTACCATTTATTAAAATGGATCACTTCATAATTTCCATATCAATTGCAGATGCTTCAGACAGTATCTGTTGCTACTGCATATAGCAGATGCATGCAATACCCATCTATGTGTAGGGAATCCACTCATAATAGTTTGACATTTGTATGTTTTGTTATTTGTATGGATAATACCTACATCAGACAGGGATGCTTTAGACAATGGATCACATTTGGGACAGTGAGCTCTCACATCTTGTAGGGCAACCTGAACTATTCTCTGGGATGCATACCAATTAGAATATGACAGTGCATACTTCCCTTCAATGTCCTCTGCTAGATGCACATGTGATGCATCTTTCTGTCTTGCATCCAGTAAATAAATACAAAGCGCAATGAAAAAACTGATTGATAGCATGGGTCTGATTCTTGTGGGATGGGGGTGTGTGGCTTATATGTCATGCAAACCTCTGAATTCAACAGGATTGCCTCTGACCTCAACTCCAAGTTTAACACTGTCCCTCTTAACCACTCTAAAAAGTGGTCACTTTGGGGGAAAAGGTGGTGAATTCCGTTTATAAAATACTGCAATTATTACAGTTGTTCATGTCTGTTACTGGAGATCATGTATAATAAGTTACAATTACATATTCTGTCAATGCTGTAGATTGATGGTCATAATATTTTAAAAGTGTCCGTGATTGTGCATGTTTCTTTCTACATTTGTCCAGGATTCTATTGCTGTGTGTCCCTGATTGGTTCAGAGTTATGGCGACATGTCAGTCGTATTCAAGTAAGTCATTTTGCATATCTTCACATTACGCACATGCTTCCTATTGTACATTCTGTCCTTGTTCATTATCCTATCACATGAGCATGTCATTGATGTTTATATCACAAGCATTCATCTCCATTGACATGTAACCTAGGACCATCACATATGCACTGTCATGCATGTCTGTATCATAATACACTTCCTCAGAAGGTGTACATACATACATTGACATAGCCTATCTTGGGGACATTTCTATATTTACCATGCCCTCTTCCTCTTTATTCATTCCTATCATTCATGTCTGTGCATATTTGTGCAGCACACTTTCCCTGCCCAGCGTATCTTTCCTTGTAGTTGCCCTTGCTGTTTACCATCCACCTCTATTTTTTCATTCTGCAATAATTGTTTAAGTGTATGCTGTGCTCAGTACACTTTTCTTTACTGTGTTGTTACTGCTGTTATTGCAGTATTTTCAACCATGGTAGTCACTGTGGCTGTCCGCGTGATCTGGAGGAGATGGTTTGCCCGTAGGCAAGCTTGAAAGCTTCTTCTTTCCGTGCTTGTGCTCCTCTGCACAGTTTCCTTGCTTGGAACACTGTTGCTGGCCACAAAACCTCACTTGTGTTCATGTAAGCCTGATGGACAGCATGAATATGTGATTAGCTCTGCTGCTCATTGGCCTAACATGTAAACTCTGTGTAGGCTTTATGTGAAGCCTACACAGATTCTATTAAATACCTGGGATAGATGTTGATACAGTGGTACAGTAAAAAGCATTGTCACCTCTCAATAAGAGGCACTCCTTTTTGGTGTGCGTTCTGAGAAGAGTCTACATGCTCTCTTTGCTTTTGTGGTTTTCTACGGGTACTTCGTTTTTCTCCCACATTGCAAATATATGTGATAGATGGACTGGTGACTAAATTGTCATTAGGAATGCATGTAGTATAGGATTGGAATATGAAACAAAAGCCTGGAAAACTATTTCCATTCTTTACTTGCCTCGTACTTTCTATTCTTGGGTTAGCTGTATGTTTTTCATATGATTCAAGCTCAGCGGAAAACAAGATTAAACCTAACAGCCACACTATATCCTTCAATTTTTCGTTGTAAGGCAATTTTACAGATTTCATACAAACTTTATTCTATTAATATTCAATGGCATCTGATAGACATGCACTGTGTTTTTATTTATTTATTTATTTTTGTTAGGGAGTTCAGATTTTGTTTGTTCATAATACATGCTAGTGGGATATTTCATCTTACTGGTAGACTCTTTGAAAGCATTCTAAATACTGTTTCCCCCACTTTCCATGTAAATGTAGGCCAACAAGTGATTCCTGGTCTACAGAACTCATAGAATATGAGGTACTTTGAGATACATCATTCTGATGGATAATCTCTTATATGAGTGGGAGATATCAGCCTGATGGATAATATCTCATATACATGTATGTTACTGGTGCAGAACTTTGAAAAAAAAAGCCAGTGGAATGAATATGTTTTTTAAACCCATCATGTTCATGGTGAATGACACTAATCATCTTTCTATTCATCTTCCAGGACAGAATTGCCTACACTGACCTGATATCCAATCCCAATTTTTGAACTGGACTTGCTGAATAGTGAGTTTATAATCCATAGCAAGATCCATACTCACCTGTAAAGGCTGGTTACCACACCATTCAGTCAGTCAGGGAATGTTATCTTTATGATTTACCTGGAATTTTTACCCAGTGTATGAATCAGATTATGAAATGATTGTCCAGCCTCCACCATTGCTAACTTTGATACCTGTCTTTAGGATGTATGCAGACATGCATCTGTTGTTTACTAGCAAACACACACCTTAAGACTGTAATGTTTGTCTGATACATAAAGTTAGCCTCTATCATTTGTTGTTTAATGATGTTCCTCATTCTTCAGTTTTTCTCACTTATTCTATAAACACTTAAATGTAGCAGTTATTTTCCACTCTCACCACAATGTTAATTCACTTTACTCGTCTGGTCTTTTCTTTCTCCCTCTCTGTCTGAAGAAATGCTTACTCAAGTTTAGGTTAAACTGTGGCCGTTTCAGTTAGATGTCATGCCTTGTTTTCTATCCATATTATTTTTTCCTTCCCATTTCCTTCCTGTCTCT
This sequence comes from Protopterus annectens, assembly GCF_019279795.1. Taxonomy (NCBI): domain Eukaryota; kingdom Metazoa; phylum Chordata; order Ceratodontiformes; family Protopteridae; genus Protopterus; species Protopterus annectens. Next base: position 1,845,309,153 of record NC_056733.1, read on the forward strand.
CTTCCTTCTACTGTGTTTTGTAATTAAATCATGTTTCCTGTTTTTCTTTTTTTCTGGTTTGCAGTAAGTAGAATGCTTGGCTCCTTTTCCTTGCATTGTAGGTCATCTCTTTCTGCTCACTTGTTATACGCGCTGTTTCCTATGTATCCTTTTCAAATGATAAGTGCCCCTTTCATGGAAGGATCCGCAGAAGTGGATGTGGCTCTCTAGCTGGTGATTCGCTATTGCTTTTCACAGGGCAAAAGTTGGTTCTCTTTAGCAACAGTCTGTTACTTATGCAGTATAGTCCAGCAAGTTGTTGCCTTTTACTGTGTCCTTTCACTTGTCCTTGTGATTTACACCTGCAGTCATTACTTCATAAGTAACATTCCTTTCAGGTAGTCTGTAATCTTACTTTCTGCATCAGCTAGTTTAGTTCTGCAAAACTGGCCTTTCATGCTTTTCTACATATCTTGATAAAAAAGTAGCACAAACAGAACTGCTTAGGCTCTCAGCTGGATGAACAAGATGCTGCTAACAGTATGTGGGTAACTCCAGAGGTTGGTGAGATATTTTAAGTTGTTCGCAAAATATTACAAATGGAATAGCTACTATGTTTACTGTGACTTATAAAATCTAGTTTGAAACCTAGAACATAAAGCACAGAATACTACCACTATAAAATTAGTTTGTGCTGAAGAGTTTGCCATTTACACATCTTCAAGAACATCTTCAGGACCCCCATATATATATATATATATATATATATATATATATATATATATATATATATATATATATATATATATATCTAGAGAGAGAGAGAGCCATATATATATATATATATATATATATATATATATATATATATATATACATACATATACATATATATATATATATATATATATATATATATATATATATATATATATATATACACACACACACACACACACACACACACACACACACACACACACGTATATATGTCTAGATGACAAGTACATATGTCTAAATATTATTATTTTTGTAACAACTATGCTGAACCAAATAAATCATTTCTAATTCTTGAGATCAAGCAATTAAGCAACATTTTATATGTTCTTGTAATAATGCTCTTGCAGTAAAAACAGTCACTGGATTTATAAAAGTGGTACAGTGATAACTGGAGAGGACTAAATCTGCATAATGCATCTTTTATTTTTGGAGAGATATAATCAGCTAGAAAACGAGATGCATTGCAGGAACTGAATTATCCACAGTCTTGGTGAGTACATTCACATGATAGACACTGTTTTGACAACATCTCACCAAGATGACATTGATATATCAACTGCACTTCATATAGCATACATCATGGAGAATGGTAAGATAAAAAATAAGAAAGACAGCATGAGCACAGGTCAAAAGAAAGAAAAATGCCCAAACGTATGCACATGCTGGTGCCATCACTGGACAAAAAAGGCAGCACAGACACTTCAGGTCATGGAAAATTCCTGCAACAGGGTTAGGACAGAATTATGGTAAACATGCCCCAATAGGAAAAATAAGTAGTCCACAGAAACTGAGAAGCTGAGAAAGAGGCATAAAGATGATAATGTGGACTGTTGAGGATAAGGAAGAAATTCTGTGTTGTTACTATTATACAAGAACCCCAGAATTTCCAGACAGAAGATATTCCAAATGATTGAGAGAAATTAGAGGGAAGACGATACTTGCACAAGAAAAACTGTCAAAAGCATCAAAGGGAAATTTGTATTTATTAATATAACAGATTTGATGACAAACATTACATAGATGAAGGAACTATAGGCCACCCAGAAAAAAAGAAGAAAGAAGATATAGAATATATGTGCGAAAATTTAAAGTACAAAACCCACAGATATTTGAAAAGTATGAAAAACAAAACATGGGCATGAGAAAGAAAATGAGATGTGGTGCGGTGCAGTAGTTACTTATAGGAAAAAGCCAAACTAATTAGGATGAAAAAAAAGATGCAGCTGCAAAGGTATTTGAAGACAAATACAGCCAAAGACATTTGAATATGGAACATTTTAAAATACAAATATAAGAAAATAAAGGGGGAGTGTAGAAAAGAAGATTAGTAAGGTAGACATTAAACAAATAGAAAATGAAGTCATGGATTATCTGTGATGTGAAGTGTGGAGAATTAAAAACAGACAATGTCACAGTATGAGAGAACTATAGGCACCTAATTAAGAAGCAGCAGGCAGAGCAGGAGGCATCTGAAGATGGCTTGTGACATGATGATACTCTGGAGCCTTCTGTACAAGACAGTTACAAAAGTACAGGTGGAGTCACACAGCAAGGGAAGGAGCAGGAACAGAGGCAAATCTCACACAGGTAATGTTGCTGAATAATGGGCCAAATGGTTCCCAATGAAGGAGCAGCCAATGATGTAGGATTCATTTGAAAAGGATGTGTCACAGCAATTTTCTGGAGCTTTTTATAGATTACTCAAAGGAAACTGAGACCAAAGAAGACACTCTCAGTCCAGACGAAAATATCTTAGGGGAAAACCTTCTTAATTTAATGGGGATATATATAAATATTAAGATAGATGAAAGAAACAGAATGCAGAAAGTGATAAGGCCCAAAATGTGAAAAGATTAGTGAAACAGATAAACATAGTAAACAGGACTGTTAAGTGAGATACATGTGATTTAACAGAAATAAACAAGGTATACCACTCTGCAGCTAAATTAATAATACATAAATTGCTACCACAAAAATTTAGAGTAACAATGAAAGGAAGGAGACAAGTAAAATGCCATCATGGAAAAATCAAGTAGAGTAAACTTTAAAACAATTAAGACAAGAAGTATCACTGTTAGAAGAATATAGGAAGGTGAACAGATCATCAAAATACTTAGCCAGACATGATAAAAGCAAAATCGCAAAAACAGATCAAGATTTATCATATATTATTGCCAATATGAAATTAAAATATCAGCACAGTCAAACAAAAACTTAAAAGGGATGCAGATAAATACAAAGGAAAAGTACAAAATAATCACATTATTGATGACCCAGAAAGATTTTATAGAAAACTGGGGAAAAAAGCAAAAGGAATGAAACACCACCAATAAAAAATAAATAGGTACATTTTGGAGAAGTATGTATGAAGACCCTATTGAAGATCAAAGTGGTTGAATGAATAGAAGAATTAAAAGAACAGTACAGAGCTCTACTGTAGAGTATATAAATTGGGATGAAGTAGCAGACAGAGAAATTGAGATAAAATTAGAAAAAGCTCCTAAGTAGAAAATCTCAGGTAAATAAGCAGTACCTAACTTCTAATTAAGTCATTAACATATTTACACAAATATTTAGCCATGACAAAGTATTACTTATATGCACATTCCAAACAGACACCAATCTGGTTAACAACAGGAAATACATGATTCTTCACTTTAAGACTGAACCTGTAGGCAATCCTGAAAACTTTAAACCAATAACTTGCTTTCTGACAGTTTATAAATTATATATTAAAATTAAGTCAGGTAGATTTTATACTAATTTAAAAAAACTCAGTTATGGCAATAGAACAAAAGAGTGACAAACAAAAGTCATATCAAACAGAAAGATTATTTGTTGCTAAATAAAGGCATAATAGAGAACTGGAAAAAAGGGAAGAATGTAATTTTAGCATGGATAGATTACAAAAAAGGATTTCCTAGCATTCCGCATTCATGGATAAAGGTGTGCTTACAGAAGTGTAAGAAAATACCTTACATCGATCAGTTACATTAAAGTGACCATGAAACAGCGGCAAATCAATTTGCAATTGATAAAGGACAAATTGTAATCCGTGGGATAAAAATTTAAAGTGGGATAGTAAATATCCCATAAGTATGAGATATTCAACTTTGTATGGCTTGTCACCATTGCTGTTTTGTGTTACCTTTAACCAATTAAGCTGTTCACTTAAAAGACTAGGCTATGGTTACAATTTGGCTCCCAGAAAAAAAAATTGTTTAAACATTTCTCAACTACTTTTTCTGTAGATTATTTATATATTTTTTTATTGTCATTTGTTGATCGGGAAAGTCCACTCGGCCAAGGACCCATTTTCAGTAGAGGCCTGGGGAGAAAAGCTCCACAATAACAATTACATCAAAATATAAAATAACATAGTTTATAAAAGTTGAGCAGAAAAATACAGCTTTATGGAACTGGTAGATAAAACAATCATAAAAAAAATCATACAGATGTCATGAACAAACTTTAACACTAGTAACATAGTGGTTAACAAAAATTAGTTAACACTTACCAAACTAAATAAAAGGAAAAAGAAGAAGCATGTAGGTTTGGGAAATTGAATTATGGTGGTTTAGTCATGTCATTGCAGGAGCATATTTGGGTGTTAAGAAAGTGGTCTTTGAAAGCTATTTTGAAAGTTCTTACAAAGTCTAATTGGGTGATTGATGATGGAAGAGCATTGCATAATTTGGCAATGGTATGGGAATACAGACATTGCCCAGCTCTTTTGTTGGGTTTGGTAAAAGCCAGGAGTAGTTTATTAGATCCAAGTTTGTATTTGTATTATAGATTGAAGAGAAGGGCAGTAATTTATGGGTAAGGGTTAGTTGGCTGTATTGTAGGTAATGAGCAAATTCAAACCAATTGAAAGGTTTAATGGTCAGGCGGTCGTGCGCATGAGTTGGCATATTGGACACAAATTTTGCTATTTTATAATAACAAGATTGCAACTTATTTAAGAGATGTGAATGTGGGTTGATAACAATGGCGCTACCGTAAAGGAGGGAGAGGAGAAGAAGACTGTTTACTAGTTTTAACTTGGTAGACATGTTCAGGTAATGTTTCTATCTAGGCAGCTTACCAAGTTTGAAATGCATCTTTTTGATTGTGCTAAGTATGTTTGGTTTTTGAATGAGAGTTTGCCATCAATTGCAATGCCAAGAAATTTAGATGTTTTAACAATTTCAATTTCAGTATTTTATTTTGCAAAACTATTTTAAAGTCTTGAGTTTGAGGTTTGGGTGTGAATAGTAATAATTTTAACTTTTTGGGATTAAGTGTCAATTGGGCTTCAGAAAGCTAGGATTCTGTGGATGTAAAAACTCTTTGTGTTAATTCTAGGAGATCTGAGAAATTGTTAGAAGAGGTAATAATGTTCAAATCATCTGCATACTGAATGAGTGTACATGCCTTATCGAGATTATTGATATATATTTATTAAAGAGCAAGGGCCCAAGAATAGACCCTTGAGGAACTCCTGTATTGTTAAGGTAATTGGATTGTCTATTTTTCCACCTAACTGATTGTTTTCTGTTGTGGAGATAGTTTTGGAACCAGGTTAGAGTATGTGGGGAGCAGTATATGGATTTGAGGTGTGATAGTAGTTTTGGGTGTGACACTGTATTGAATGCTTTTGACAGATCTAGTAGTATGACTGAAGTTGGTAGACCGTTATCAATAGCTTTGTATACAGTGTTGGTAAAGGATAATAAGGCTGTAGTAGTGCTGTGAGCTGGCTGAAAAGTGTGTTGGGTAGGTGCTAAAAAATTATTGTCAGTGCGATGTTTGAACAGTTGTGAATGGATACATTTTTCTAGAATTTTAGACAGAGGTGCAAGTATTGAGATAGGCTGATAGTTGTATAAAGAATAATGTAAAACTGTATAGTTTGTCATATAAGGAGTTGAAAGCACAGCCATAAATCCTTATTTTTTTCAGATGATATAACAATCACATTTGGTCTAGATAAATATGCAAAATCAGCATTTGAAACAAAAATGTTCTAGCTACTTGAAAATATCATCTTGGGACAGGAATGTGATATAAAAGAACTCGAAGGACTGTATAAATATTTCGGAGCTGATAAAGGATCAGCAATAAAACATGAACATATGCTAATAAAACTCAGTAAGGAATACTTCAGCAGAGTAAAACTGATATTGAAAGCTGCCTTGACATCTAGGAATAAAGTCATAAATTAATTTGTTGTTCTTAGGTGATTGAAAATGACTTGATCTACTGGAAATGAAACAAAAAATGTTTTTTTGTGCTTATCAAATGATATATAAAAAACAGTAAATAATATATTTTATATATATATATATATATATATATATATATATACATATATGTGTATGTGTATATATACATATATATATATATATATATATATATATATATATATATATATATATATATATATATATATATATAGGGTCTATGACACGGGATCATAAAGTTAAAATGTTGAATGGCTCTAACACTGAAAATGCCATTCATAGACATCTATTTTGTGGGGGGCTGCGCACTCCGCCCACCCCGCTAAATATATATACCAACTCTGAGATGCACCACAGTGAGGAAAGGGCAAATTTTCCGATTTTCACTGTACTGTGATCTCCTATAAACAGCATTTTTGGTGTTACAGCCGTTCGACATTTTAACTTTTCAATCCCATGTCATAGACCCTACACACACACACAAACACACACACACACACACACACACACACACACACACACACACACACACACACACACACACACACGCACACTCACCACATACACATACACGCACACATATACACTAACGTACTCGCACGCACACACACACAAACACACACACACACACACACACACACATATAATTACTTGCCCTGAATGAGGTATTGGACTCCTTGAAATTTATTACATGTATAGATCTGCAGTCATGGGACTGCACACATATCTGCTAACCTCATCAGAAAGTGAAAACTTTAAAACACGAACAGAATAGGTCTAAGATGACGGGCAGGATTCACGATGGCTTGCACGGAGTCTAAGAGTTGTGTAAGACACCATGCAGCCATAGCGATCCAGGAACAGCCCGAAATACCATGTAAGAGACCAGCTAAAACGTCTCTTACACGGGCAAGGCATGGATATGCTAATTACCTCACTTGCAGCTGAAAGGCATGCAAATGAGGTAGATTAGCGATCCACAAAGCTGAAACCAGCCCATGTAAGAGTTGTGTTAGGTGCAGAAATGTACTCAGTTGACAACTGAGTACGTTTCTGCAAATAACACAATGGAGCCATGTCAGCTCCAAATAAAGTGTGCATATGTGTCAGGCAGCATGCCAATGGCCAAATATGTGGCCATTGGCATGGTAACCCGATGCAAACATGAAAAAAGATATATTTTTTTTTTCGGCGATCGGCAAGGTTTAAACGCAGTGCAGCCCCGCGCAAACAGGCTGCGCTATATAAAACATAAAAATTAAGTTTTTTTTTATGCAATGCATGGATTTACAATGCAGGGACTAGCAGACCGAAAACAACATGGCCACCGTTTAGTGGTTGCTAAGGGGGGAAGCTGAGTGTAAGACACGTAACTAAGCATTAGTAGACAATCTTATGTAAATGAGTGGTAGGATAGTGAATCTCTCTGTCACATAGCAAATGAGCACATTCCGTGTAGTGTAAGAGTTAGATAAGGGGGAGTAACAGAGTAGGAGATAGGTGACATCACAGGGGGGAATGTTAGAAAGAAATCAAGCTCATTGGAGCAAAGTGGTATGTGAAAGATGTCATTCACACAGCATAGAAAGAGGAGTGTCAACAGATAAGCATGGAAAAGTCAAGAAATGGAAGGTGTACACTGTGGCTAACACCAAAGTTTCTTGCTGTGCGTGAATGCGCGCATGTGCACGCTGGGATGCACGAGTAAGACAGAGTGCACACGTGTAAGGCAGAGTAAGCATGTAGGTGCCTGTTTAAAGATCTGTAAACCTGTTTGCGCTGGTGTGCGCGCGTTTTAACCCGAATAAGCAGATTCTAGTCCGTGTAAGCATGTGTGCATGCGTGGTAGCCACTGTGAGCGTGTTTTTACTGGTATGCGCGCTGCTCCCCCCTGAGGAAACAGAGAGGAAAAAGGAAGCAGAAGAAATAGTAGGAAGCTAGCAGGGAATACTGGTAGAGCTAACAGGTGAAAACAGTTAGAAGCAGGCAATTACACAGGCAGAATACTAGCCCAGCCCAGCACTTAAAACACTGCAAACAGCATTACAATATGTTTCTCTCAAGAGAAACTGCAAGACAGGAGTAAGCTATTAGAAGTGAAAACTGAAAAAGCTGCACTCAGACCAAGCATGCTAGGGGCTGCCATAGCTGTTATAAGGAGACATAGGAGACTTGCTGAGGGTGGTGACAATGCAAATGCTGCCAGACAACCCACAGTGAGGAGACGGAGAAGAGTGTACAGGCCCAGGGTCACCTACCAGGGGTTACATGAGCTGGAGATAGTGGAGCGCTATAGAGTGGACAGAGACCTCCTGCAGCAAATTGTTGAGCTGTGCAGGCCACGCCTCACACACAGAACCAACAGAGGGGAACCCATCCCAGTGGAAACCAAGGTATGTGTTGGCCTAAGAATACTAGCAACAGGTACCTTCCAGAGACCAACTGGTGATATGATGGGGATCTCACAGGCATCAGCATCCAGGGTACTGCACCAGTTCCTGGATGCCATGTCAGCACATGTCGGAGGTCATGTATATTTCCCCAATTCCCATGAGGCATTGGCCAGCAATATGCGACTCTTCCAGCAAATAGCGGAATACCCGGACGTAGTGGGTGCAATAGACTGCACGCATATACGCATCAATCACCAGCTGGTGAGCAGGCTAGGGCCTACATTAACCGCAAGGGCTTCCCGTCCATCAACTGCCAGGTGGTGTGTGATGCACAGGGCATAATAACGAATGTGTGTGCTGGCTGCCCTGGAAGCTACCACGATTCCCATATCTGGCATCTGAAGCAGCTGTACCAGACATTTGCTAATGGGGACATCCGACATGGACACTTAGTGGGGGATGCTGGATATGCACTGGAGCCGTGGCTGATGACACCCATCAGAAATGCACACACACCTGAACAAGAACGCCATAATGAGGCACACGCACAAACACGAAATGTAATAGAGCATGTGTTTGGGCTGCTCAAGTCACGGTTCCGGTGCCTGGACACATCTGGTGGAGCCTTGCAGTACTCACCAACTACAAGTACCCAAATTGTCATGGTATGTGCTATGCTACATAATATGATACTGCAAAAACAGCTGCAGCAGGACCAGCATAGGGCCGGGACAAACAGCCCCCCACCATTGCTAAGGCCATCACAGGCAGAGCGTGACACGGAGGAGGAACAACCTGAGCCTGCCCCAGTAGGCAGAAGGAGGCATGCCCAGTATGCCCTGGCCTTGGCAAAGAGGCAATGCATAGCACATACACTGGCTCAGTAGGAACCCTGGGAATGATACCCCTCTCTGACTCACTCATATAGTAAAAGGGACACCTAACATGACACAACCTGCTTTCAAACATGTACAGGGAGTGTAGTATGTGCATCCAACATAGGCAGCCCTGCAGCACCACCTGAGGCATGATTGTCATGTGTTAAGCAATGTAACACCATCTAGTATATGCAAACATGATGACCCTGCCTAACATCTCACCCTCACCAAGCATGATGTCACACTATGAAGACAACAAGATCAAGTACAATAATTGGCTGAAGTATTGCTGTTAGTCAAAGGGGAACAAATGGCTGACAGCCTGGGATGACATGCCGAGCAAGACATGATGCTCAACCTGCTAGGGATGGCATGCACCCAGCACACCTGGCTGTGTGGATACTGGCAAAGGCTGTTGTCACCCCCACTGTGCCTTGAATAGGTAAGGCTGGAAACACAAACCCACCACCATAGGTAGCACAAGGGATAACAACCTGGACGTAATGCTATCCAATGCCAGAAGTCTAAACTGCAAGATGCATGCGGACCAAACCCACCTCAGCATGGAGAATGGTAATATCTGTTCTGTAACAGAAACCTGGGTCAAGGCTCAGAAGAGCACCCTAATACTACCAGGTTATGCCTTATACCATGCTTTACAGCCCCAAAACATGGAACAAACTACAATAGGAGTGTGGCTATCAATAACTGTCAAGGATAACCACACCCCCAGGTTGGTACCACAGCAAGAAGCAGCATGGACTATCCATGGGCAAGTAACAGTGGCTCAAACTGCGTCCCAGTTTGCAGCCTGGTACAGACCACCCTCCCAAACCCAGGAACCCCAGCCAACCTTCCTGAAGACACTGCAGAGTATGAATGTCTCACCAAATACCAAACAAGGCACACACAAAGTATGACACAGGTGGTAATCCATTATGTACGGAAGAAGTAATCAGGGACCTAGGGACACAAGTGGACAGTAACCTGTCATGCGACACTCACATTGCCAAGGTGGCCAGGAAGACCTGCTATATTGCCCACCTTAACATAAAAGGATGCACATGTAGATCAAGAGAGGTCACTGTGCCCCCATACTCTTCTCTTATCAAGCCCATACTTGAGAACAATGTCCCTGCAGCAGTTAGAAAGACCCCAAATGTACCTCACCAAGATGATAAAGGGTCCAAACATTTGTCATCTGCTGCCTGGCTGAAGAAACCACAGCCTAATTCACATGCATACTGCCCAGTCAGAGGCGATGTATGCCTGATGTACAAGGCCATGTCCAAGCCAGAATTAATGGACATGCTCCACTGCAGAAACTCCAAATCCAGCAGAGACACCACAGTGAAATATCTGAACCTCCACACATAGATAAATAGGATGTGCTGGAGGGACAGATTCATAACCCAGAGGCTCCTTACACTCTGGAACAGAATCCCAGTCCATGATAGGCTGAGTTTCACACTCATACTCAACAAGAGAAATCCGGTCAAGTGCATGGGAGATAGTAGGTGTACACTGGGGGCCATCTCTGTGTCACATCTAGTAAAGTAAACCCTAAATGGGCATAATATGCACATTGCAAGGGGTGTCAAAAGCCACACACAGTCTGTCTGGGCTCAAACATGGCCAGGGCAGATAGCCTAGTATGACCCTATGAACCTATGATGATACAAATTGTGCAGGACACAAAGGATAATCACACAGCTGTCCTAACTGATGGTAGGAACCATGGTAATAATCCACAGATATGCTCTGCAGTACTCAAATATCACAAACAATACACCAAACCCACACACATTGCCAACATCCAACCTAAAAGATTCTTTGCAAACTCCCCACCAGCACCAAACTGCCAAATATCTATCCCAGCAGAGTGCTGGCCCCCTGACATTGTAGATGCTGAGGTAACAGCAAGCATCTACAAAGCAAACAACACAGCATCAATGGTACCAGATGGTGTCCTGGGTTGTGTCCAACAAGAACTGTAAGAAGAATGGAACACCAAATAGCACTACTGCTCAATCTCAGTCTTACCACAGGATATGTACCCAAAGAGCAGTGTACAGCAACAGTGGTCCCTCACCACAAAGGTGGTGCCTGAATGGATACTGCAAACTATCACCCCTCAACCCTGACTATCTTGGTCGGCAAAGTAATGGAGAGGATGATCATGGACCCCAGAAATAATGAGATTGGGTACCTATAGACATTGGACCCTACCCAGTGTGGCTTTCATAGGGCAGATTCTGCCCCTTAAACATGTCTGACTCATGTGAAACACGCACCAAGGCCATTGATGAGGGGAATGTGGTTCACACAGCCTATCTGGACCTTGCTAAACCCTTCCATACAATACCCCAGTTGTTCAGTACAGATAAGCTCACCAGCCTAACTATAAACCCCTATCCAAGTAGATGGGTTGCAAACCAGCTCAAGGACAGAACTGACCTGGTCAGAAATGCTGCAGCCATGTCAGACTACAAACCAGCTACAACTGGCATCCCACAAGCCACGGTCCTGGGACCTCTCTTGTATGGTATATATGTCACATAGGTACATGCCAACATGGAAGGACTGTGTTTGAACAGGTTCGCAGATGACTACAAACTGCTCACCATATCGGACCCTCCAGCTGACACAAGCATCCTACAAAAGGCACACATAGAAACAGACAAGTGGTGCCACAGCCATGTCAACAAGCAAAATGCAGAATAGTGTATAGTTATCCCCTGTGGAAACACAGTACGTGGCCACAAATTACCACATAGGTGTTAACCCATTAAGTACATCAGGGGCAATAAGAGACCTGGGGACACAAGGTGATAGATATTCTGCATGTGACAACAATGTGTCTGTAGTGGTTACAGAAACATACCATATACTCACCTAATCATGAAGGTAAGCACAGCTTGGTCAGAGTAGGTCATTGTGCCTCTCCAGTCATCCATCAGCAGCCTTACAATCGCATACAATGGCCCTTGTGGGATGTACCTTAGCAGACACCTGCATCAACTGGAAAGACCCCACAAATACCCCACCAGGAGGATCTCAAAGCTGTAACAGATGCCATGTGTTGCCTGATTAAACAAACTGCAGCTCCACACAGTGCCATACCACCTGGCTAGAGGTGATCTGTGCCTGATGTATATGCCATGACCAAGCTAGAATCAATGGACATTTGGCACCATGTAAAATCTGAATGCTGGTGACCTATGCACATGACAGGCCTGAACCCCAGCACAGACATAAATAGGACATGCTGTACCAATTGGTCCATAACCCAGAAGCTCACTCCACTCATGACTAAACTCCCAGTACAGGTTATCCAGGGAGTCCCTCATTGACTGTCATCAGAAGAATCATGATGACTGGATGGGAGATGGTAGGTGTACCCTGGATATCACCTGTATGTCACGGGTAGACAGAGGCACAGCACACTAACCTTGAAATATGTCATGGCGAACACCAGTAAATATGTGTGTTGAAGGACAAACACTCTCTGACTAGCATTACAAATGGCCTAGGGCACATGGCCATTGTTTGTCACTGTCCACACAAGTTGTGGAATACATTAACAATGTTGGACAATCTTGTTCTATGTTGTCCATATCTGAACAAAAAGCAACAAGGTCATATCTGCACAACTGGCCCTCAACCAGTCTGGTGTGCTCACTATAAATATTACAAGCAGTGATAGGACTGAAACCGATGATACTGTCCACCACAGTGAAAGTACTGAACCAGTACACTATACGACAATACACTGTTTGGTCAGTATGAAAGGATGTTGACAACTGTATGCAAACTATCCCATGGCAACCCTGCAGGCACAGCATAATGCCTGTTAGGTTCAGACACAAAGCATTTGGGCAGTAAGAACACAACCTGATGTCCAACACTCAACTGTACATGTGAAATATAGATGAAGTCCACACACAAACACAAATGTGGTGGACCACAGATCTAAACATATGGAAAGTTCACACTGGGCATGCTCGCACACTTAGATAAATGAGACGTGTCAGTCAAGAAGCCATATAAACTGTGAACTGGGCATGCTCACACACTTAGGTCATGTCACAGTTCAGCAGTTGCACACACATATCTGGCATTTGTATGTGTTAATACAGGAACCTCCCACAATACAGAAATCTGCCCAGTGCACACAGTGAAATTACAACAGAGACAGAAGTAAAGTAGTGGATCCCACTCATATGCAAACATCTGCCACAGTACACAAGTTGTTCATAGAGATAGGGAAAGCTATGGTAATAAAGACCCACAAACAGTTTATGAGCAACAGATACTTGCATCTGACAGGTAAACATATGGCCGTAGAGTTCAATACTAGGCTGTTGTCCCTAGGGAATACAGAAGGCTATCCACAGTGTATTTGGCATCTGCCTCCGCAGTACAGTAGGCCACTGTGCCTCTGCAAAGTTAATGCATATATATGCTCTCCTCCTTACTGATGGATAGTAACAGATGTACATACCTCTCCATAAATAATGATGTCAGCACACTATACATATGTCAGGAGCACAAATGATACCCAGTAATTTGAATAGCGCACTCAGCTACTGTGTCTCCCACAAGTGTCATGACATAGTTAGGTAGGGGTTTGAATCCTGCAAATGCTCAGTGTGTGTGTGAATGTGGGGGGAGGGGAGTAGGGTGTGTGCAATTCTATGTGTAAGAGAAATGTCCCTTTTGGCAACTAGTACAACACACCACATGCTGCATATTCCACTGTCTAAACACTGATGATGTCATCACCCTATAAGTAAAGCAGGAGAAAGCAAGCCTCCCAGTAATGCAAATAGCACGCTCTGCTACTGCGTCTCTCGCAAGTTTCATAACATAGTTAGGTAGGGGTTAAAATTCTGCAAGTGCTCAGTGTGTGTGTGTATGTGTGAATGTTGGGGGGGAAGTAGGATGTGTGCAATTCTATGTGTAAGAGAAATGTTCCTTTTGGCAACTAGTACAACACACCACATGCTGCATATTCCACTGTCTAAACACTGATGATGTCAACACCCTGTAAGTACAGCAGGAGAAAACAAGCCTCCCAGTAATGCAAATAGCGCGCTCTGCTACTGCATCTCTCACAAGTGTCATAACATACTTAAGTAGGGGTTTGTGTCCTACAAACGCCATGTGTGTTTTTGTCACACAGTTTGTCCATGTATGTGGGGTGTTGTTCCCAATATTGCACGACATAGATTATATCAGTAATATCAATGCACACATGATGTATGTGTGTGCCACATACACATATGTACCTGTGACCTTCAATAGTTCCCATGTTTGAAGCCTGCCTCATGTGAATACATGGAATTTGCATTAGACAACTTTATGACTGTGGTGTTCTGTGCAGGGGCTGCATGTGGTATGTGAATATGCAGTGTGAGTTGTATATGGTGGCATCCTACCAGCGAGGGATACACGTCTGGTCTGGAACATATAGTCCACATGTTGTTGATGAAAAGGTGCAGCATGTTTTCACCTCTTGTGGGAGTGGTAACACGTTGTTCCATAGCAATTCAGTGAATAAATGCTAGGAACCTTTCAGCTAGGGTATTGGAGCTAGAGTAATGCTCACACTCTATGTTTGGGTAGTTGCAGTCCACCTATATAATGGTGTTTGTAGAGACCATCATATTCCCAGTGTCGTCAGGAAGGCCAAGTGGGTTTCCTGGGTATGGGAGGGTGGTGCGTGCCAGGCTATGAACCTGAAGGCAGTCTAACCCACTGTTAGTTGCACATGGATAGGCTCTGATGCTTTGTGCTGTGCTACCAACCTGGAGGTGTGTGTATCTGTGATGCCTTTGGATACTTCCCCCCTGTTCTGGTTTGGTGCATGTTTAGGGGACGACAAGCATGGTATGAGGTATGACCTGGCAGTGATGGGGTGCACCTGGGTGCCTTGTACCAGGATTCTGTTACTGCACAAATATTGCTGTTCTCCATGCTAAGGACAGTTTCCAGTGCATGCATCTTGAGGTTTACACTGCTGGCGTTGAGTAGCATTACTATTAGTGTCCTATCCCGTGTGATACCTGTGTAGGTGGCTATGTAATTTGAGCCTTGCATAAAAAGGCATTATGTGTATAGCAAGAGCCTTTGTCAATATACAATGGCCCATGGGTGACAGGTGCAAGCTGTCCCTAGCAAAGCATCGTGGCTTGTCTAGCATGTAATCCCACGCTGACAGGCATTGGATCCCCTTTGAATGTCACCGAAACATAAGCCAATTGCAGAAATTGATCATCCTCTCTACATATTGTGGCAGCATTCTTGGAGAGGGTAAGATGCTACTCAAGGTCAGGGTCATACCAGCCTGTGCCACACGCTCAGAGAGCCCCTCTATGTCCCCTATCATGTAGTCCAGGGAGGTACGTCACAGGTCATTCACACTGGCATGGACAATGACTGAGTCATATTTGTACATGCCTTGGAGTGACCTGTATGCTTGTGTTATGTGGTGGATCATAGTGCCCGACGGGCATCTCACTGTGACCTTCTCCTTGTTCAGCCTGGTGAGCAGGACCTCAGTGTACCTGATGATAGAGGTACCCATTACAACTGTAGCAGGTGTGTTGTTTAGCCGTACGGGCTGTGACTGTTCGGCACACAGGCTTTGTGAGCTATGTGTTACACGTGCTCTGTTCTGGCGTAACGTTTGCTTGTGTGTCTACTTCGCAGGTGTCTGCTGCTCAGGCAGGATGCTATTCTGAGACTCCAAGAATGTTCCTGTGTGTTTATGTGTTTGGATTGCTGTCATGGTAGGTCTATGTGAGACTGGTATTGTATTCACTGTAGTTTCCCACTCCACCTGACAGGTTATGCCAGTACTGAGTTAAGAGAGCTTAGCCCCCAGTTTGGCTATGTGGTTGCATCTCTCACATGTGTTGTAGGTTTATGGGAAGGGGAAAGGGTTGTCTGTGTACATGAGGCAGCTGTAACATTGCCATATGACTCACAGATTCACCAACTGGACCAGAGAGGAGATTGACAAGTGACCTTTGCACATGCTACCATAGTATTGTGAATCCCATAATAATTAACAACACATAGGGCCAATGGGGAACAAGGTACTCAAGGTGAGTATGTGAGGGTGTAGTGCTTCTGGTTTGTTAGTGCTGGCATATATAAATGCTTTTGTGAGCAAATGCCAGGTAAGTCATATGCAATGTGTTACAGGCAACTTACATGCAAACAGGACAAACAGTGACGTTCTGTCAAGTGAGACATGGACATCAGTACAGTAAGCAATACAGATGTCACCAGGGATCCACAGAGGCACTGTAAATCTGCATTGCAGGTGGAATCAGTGTTTCACGGAAATAACAAGCAAACATGCATACAAACAAAGGTACAGTCAGCAGGCCTGTATCTAGTCTATGCTACAACAATCAAGGTGTACGACTTCCAGTAGGTAACAGTGCAAATACGCAGGCACTATAAGCCTGTACCCAGAAATTCGCAGGTCAGACGGGCAGGGTCAAGCCTCACCTCCCACAAGTGTACAGACCATGTACCTTTGTAATGTAGAATAACTGG
Organism: Protopterus annectens; assembly: GCF_019279795.1. NCBI lineage: Eukaryota > Metazoa > Chordata > Ceratodontiformes > Protopteridae > Protopterus > Protopterus annectens. The sequence continues at coordinate 1,845,325,980 of NC_056733.1, forward strand.
CCTGAAACCCAAGTGCTCATACCTGAACTAATACACATTTCGAATAACAGACATTAAGCCCTCACTCAGCAGTTCCAAACTTAGTAGGATGTATGCTACCTGTCCTGGCACCACAGTATCCTTGACATGTATGGAGACTCTCCCTCCTGTCATAGTTAGTTCTGTGTTTTGGGGCTGTCATGCATAGTATGAGGTGTGACCTTGTAGTGCTAGGGTGCTCTTGTGAGTCTTGAACCTGTTGTGTATTACTGCACAGATATCAACATCCTCAAACATCCTCATTGCAGAGTCGAGTGTGGACAGCATGCAACTTGCAGTTTACATGTCCATCATTGAGTATCAATACTTACATTTTCTTATCCCCTGTGCTACCTATGTAGGTGGCCTTCTGTTGACAGCCTTACCACCAGTATGCAAAGATGTGTAGACATTACAGTATGGTAATTACTATGGGTGTACAAAACAATACAATGACAATCATACTGCTACTGCATCAGGCATGCTGGGATATACCCACAATGATATCATTACACTGTACTATTGACAACATGATACTATTACTACACTTCTATGTAGTCACCCTGTGCATCAGCTCCACGTTAACCTGTTCCTGCACTGATGTTACAGATTGCAGGAGGTGGCACAGTTTCATCATATGCACAGGGCGTGTACTTGGTATGACTGAGTCTGCCACTGATACAACCAATTGACATGTGTGTGTGTGTGTGTGTGTGTGTGTGTGTGTGTGTGTGTGTGTGTTGGTGAGGGACAGCAGTACATGATGGGGCAATGTTGATGCAGTGTGCGCGTGTATGCGGTAGCCCTAGGTGTTATCAATTCGCATGTGTGTATGCATGCACACAGTTCCACCTCATGGCTGCCATATACAGGTGTTTGTGGACAGCCACAGACTGTACCTGACAGGTCATAGAGATCACTGTCTCTGGCCATGGACACGGTACCTGTGCCTGGCAGGGGTGCTAGGACCGTATCAGGTACTAAGCCAGACTGGGTACTGTCATCAGAAGCAGGTGGTTGGTTACTGGAGACAGGTCCCTGTTGGGACTGTTCAGAGCCACGTGCACGTGGTCTCCTGGGGTGGTCTGATGACAGCACAGACCCAGCATTGCTGGGGCTGCTGCTGGCACTATGGGAGCGGCCGCGGGTCTGTTGTTGTCCGCGACGACTGCCAGCTGCTGCTGTTGCTGGCATACGCCCACGTCAACGCCTCAACCGTACACCATTGCCCTGGCTCATGGACATGTAGTTGTGGAACAGATCTAATGTGTCCCCTCAACGTCTGTCAATAACCTCGGTGAAATTATGGATGGCAGCCGCAAGATCACGCATACTGTCATTCATAGCTGTGTGACATGCTCTCAGCTCCCTCAGACCCTGTCTGGTGTATCGTTCCATACATGACTGTGCCTGCATTACAGCCCGAAACATAGCTGAGGTTGAAAGACCTCTGTGTGCATGTCTGACAGGGGCAGTACGCCCACGGATGCTCCCACGAGAACCCCTGGACATCTGCCTGTGTGGTACCATGTCAGGACCCTGGCCATGGCTGCTGTGTGGGGATGCATGTGCCACCGATACCACATTACCCTGGTCAATGCCCACTGCATCCTGTCCATCACCTAGGGACATTGGTGACAAAGGATGTATTGGCAGGATGACTGTGCGCATTGATGGGGTTGACAGCTGTGTACTGTCAATTGGCTGACCAACGATGGACCCTGGCACACCTCCCTGTGCCATTACACAGGTATCATCATTATAACTATCCACGGCAGCTGATTCAGGTTCCCTGCTGCACAACACCAGAGCAGCACCAGAACCTGTGGGAGTAAGACAGGAAACACAGTTTACAATGTGTACACAATGTCACCACTGATACACACATGCACACATGCACATGCACACATGCGCACATGCACACAGGTGCACATGCACACAAGTGCACATGCACACATGCACACATGCACACAGGCACACAGGCACACAGGCACACATGCACACAGGTGCACATGCACACATGCACACATGCACACATGCCCACAGGTGCACATGCACACATGCACACTCCTCAGTATATGAGATATCAACACACAGACACAAACACACCTGCAATCAAACACATAGCACTACTGATTCAGCCTATTATTACTATTAGTATCAAGGGTATTGAAGGTATTGTTATTACACACTCACCAGCATGGATAGGCTGCCTTGCTGTTACACCAGAGAGACCTGCAGAAATGAGACATTTATTGTCAGTGGGCACAACTGTGCCATTGATACTGTGAGTATGATACAGTTCAGTAGTACAACAGTTGGCTTCCACAGGTCTACTGCTGATATTGAGAATATCACTATTGCACAATAATTACCAAGATAACAGCTACAAACTGAGGACACACCTCACACATGCATAAACTACCAGTGTACAGAACAGTCAACTATACATATGGCATGTTACCTGCATGCTCCGAGTCCTGCTGCTGGGTGGCTCCAGCCTCCATCATTATGCATGTATGCTGCTGCTGTTGTTCCTGTTGGGCTGGAGCCACAACACTTAGGAGTAGTCCCTCCAGTCTGGTGAGGGGGGGATGTATAGCTGCCCCACCACCTGTGGCAAGCTGTTGCCTGTGGATATCCGACTCACTCTGACGGACATTTCTAATTAAATCACTGCAGTGATGGCGTACCTGCTCATATGTCCGGTTATGCGTGCCTATGTCATTTACCCGACGGACCAGGTCTTGCCACAGTGCAGCCCTCTCCTGCTGGTTCTGGCTGGTGTGGGAAAAGAGTATTGCGAAATCCCGCTCCAGGCTCTGGTGTATCTCCTCATCCTCCGCAGCAGAGTAGGTAGGGTTTTGCTGGTGAACCATAGCCCTGAAAAGGAAAAGAAAAATATGTCAGCAATATATGTCAGCAAAATATGGCACACATAATACACATAATACTCGACTGTAGTGATATAACTTAACTCCCATATATAGCATCTGTCTGTCTATTGGGGGATACATATGTAAATGACCAGATATCAGTGCTCAGCTGACAACTGTGCAACAGTACCTGGCACACTCCATACGACAGACTAGTATACTCCAGCAGTCAGCACACTGGTTCAGGTCCAATGCACAACCTCACACTGGGGGTTTGTATCAAGGCACTGTATGGGGAACATTATCAACCCATGCACTGCATGCAATGCATGTTACATATTTCACTGGTAATGCACACTACTCTTACTTGCCATAACCCTACCTACACCACAGTCACATACAGGGTAACACAACACAACATATGGCAATGTAGTATGTTTTGATCGCAATACCTCACACATCTGTCTCTGGCCTTACACCAAGGACACACACTACTATGACAGACAGACAGTCATGGTGAGCAATCACACCATTACATAACATGCACCCAGTCACTGGCACACTCATTCCACCTCACATAGTTGGTTTGCAATGGGTTTGTGGGAGTGCATTGTGTCTTAGGTAGGTAGAATGCAATTGGCCCTGGGCCTACAGCAGCATACTGTTATGCTACCCTGCCACTTGTGACACATGTGATGTGATCGTACCTGCTACTGTGAAACAGTTACACAGGGTGACTCATATGGCATATTACCTATCTGCATAACATTCAGCAGGGGTATGTCTGACATCTACTCATGGGGAGCCTTGCTTCTTAATACTATGTGATTTACTCCAGGGTACGTCTTATCTGTGGGTAGGAACCTGTACCTCCATCATGTGCTCTTTACTGCGGTGACAAGGACGACAGACATAGGTCATTTGGGTTGTGGATGTTGTGAGGTGTTACCATGGTTGTTGGACAACTGTCATGGGTGTGACTTAACTATGTATATCCAGCAGTGGTAACCTCTATGTAGGTAGTATGGGTGCGCTCTCTGGTCTTTTCAGTCACTCTGCATAGGTAATGTGTTTGACTGCATTGTCACAGTTTCTTACGTATGACTGTGTCCTTCTCCATATGGGTAGCTGTCATGGGAGGTACATACCGTGTAAGACATTGCGGGGTGTAGAGGGGTACAGTGACCTACATGTCCATAGCTGACACACCATGTCTGCTGACACATACCATGTACAGATATTACAGGACTAGTGTGCCACTGTGTATATCAATGGGGAGCCTATTGTACACTTGTTGCCCCTGTTCCCCCCTGACACATGCAGTGGTGGGCAGTCAAGCACATAGGTGGTGGTTACTGGTGTAAGTACTTTAGAAAGGGGTATGGTACTCCAGTATCCACACTGGTGTTCCCTCCATGCCTTTGTCACCAGGCACCTGTTGCAATACATCTGCACACATGTGCCTCACTCAGTATATATATATATATATATATATATATATATATATATGTATATATATATATATATATATATATATATATATATATATATATATATATATATATATATATATATATATATATATATATATATATATATATATATATATATATATATATATATATATATATATATATATATATATATATATATATATATATATATATATATATATATATATATATATATATATATATATATATATATATATATATATATATATATATATATATATATATATATATATATATATATATATATATATATATATATATATATATATATATATATATATATATATATATATATATATATATATATATATATATATATATATATATATATATATATATATATAGATATATATATATATATATATATATATATATATGTATATATTATTTATATATAATATATATATATATATATATATATATATATATATACATATATATATATATATATATATATATATATATAGATATATAGATATAGATATGGAGAGAGAGGGGAGAGAGAGAGAGAGAGATAGAGGGAGAGAGAGAGAGAGAGTGAGGGGGTGGGACAGAGAGAGAGAGATAGTCATATACAGACATATCTGTAGACAGTCAGATCTGTCTGTATATGTATATGTATCTACATATATCTATATATGTATGTGTGTATTACATATATATGCATGTACATATTTTATCTATCTATATATGTCTATGTATTTCTACAACCCTCTCTATCTATGTATACATATATGCATATTATATATATATATATATATATATATATATATATATATATATATATATATACATATCTCGATATACATATGTATACATATGATAGAGATATATATAAACCTTTTTATTTACACATATGTATACACACACTAACGTACTGATGAACATCCATTACTGTACAACCTACATTGTACATTGCACTACAACCTACATTGATATGTGCACATAGTTACCTTCACATACATATGTATGTACAGCCTTCAGTGACAGTTGCAGTATGTCCCCTGCCCTATGCACATCTTCATATACATAAATACAGACCAATAACACATATGGAGGGTTCACAGTATGTAGACTATTATATTATTACTTTACATTACCTGTGTTTGTTACAGCTGTTTGCATTGGCTTTCTGATAGTTGGCCTGCTGCTGCTTCTCTTGACACCATCAGTTTGCCTTGGCAGTGTCAGGTTGTGATGACAACTTGTTTGTTTTGTTGTTATATATTTTCTTTCTTTCTTTCTTTTCTTTCTCTCTCTCTCTCTCTCTCTCTCTCTCTCTCTCTGTCTCTACCTCCAGAGGGTGCAATGAAAGTATTCCATGTGTGGACTGGGAGTGCATGATGCTTTTGTAGGTATCTGCACATGTCCATGTGATGGCCTCTGCATCAGTTGTTAGCCAGCATTTACTAATTGCATGCAGCCTGTTGTGTAGTGATTGCAGTTCTCACTGTGATTTCAGGACAGTGCTATAAAAAGGTTTGTTAGGTAGGCGTAGCCTTTTCAGATTATCAGGGTGGGGACCATGCTGGTATGCTGTGGACACTGTTCTGTGAGTGTAACAGTCGGTATGTCTCTCATATTTCAGGCTGTGTTGTAGACACTACAATTCATGTTGTACTGTAACCTGAGTATTCCTTCCTCCAGTTTCCTCTTCTCAGTGTGTATGTAAACTGACACCTAAGACTAGTCATACTGTGTGTATGGGTGTGTGTGCTTTCCTGTGGGACTTGTGGTGTAACTGGTATATAGCAGTGGTTCTTGCAATTTGTTGCTATGGCTTCAATATTTGCCCTTTACATTCACTCCTTTTATGCCTGCTAGGTGTCTTTACTGTAATGTGTTGCTATGGCTTTCCTATTTTCCATTTACATTCACAGCTTGTAATGCTTGCTATTACTGTTTGAGCAGCAATTCCCTATGGGTTTGTTCTGGTAGGGTGGTACTGCATGCAGTGAGGTCTGGCCATGGTGTGGGCCTTGACACTTAGAAGGGTATATGATTATGCTACTGAGCAGGCCTCAGGTACTCTCAGGTGCATCTTTTATCAGCCTCATGGAATGGTACATATCAGTGGGATACACCCTTGACATTTTCTGATATTCTGCAGTTGTGACAGTAGGTTATTTTGAGCATATAAAAATGTAAAATAAAGTCAAATGTCGCTGAGCAAAGCAATGGAGTATGCTAAAAAAGCACAGTCTCGGAGGCTTTCTAATGCCAACGGCTAGTAAAGATAGTAATCCAAAGACAAACAAAACTTAATGGAAGGCTGGTTTATTAATAAAAACAGGTTAGCGCTAGCTTCAGACTTATCACATGAAGCATCAAAATCACTGCTCTAAATAAACAAAAAGGCGCCAAAATCCCATCAACATCTTAAAGGTATAAAACTCATAAAAGCACATTGGAAACATTATATGCACATAGCCATAAATAGTAAATGATACAAAAACATATGAATGCATCTTAATAAAACCATATAAACATGCAACTATGTTTGTGGTTAAAAGCAAAGAATGTAAAGCAATATATAATAAAAAATATTGAAAGGATACAAGTAAATTGATTCTAATTGATATAATGTAGGGGTAAAAACATCCTAACATCTCTTGACTGATAACCTCCTGGATTTCAACAATGGACGTAGGGGAACCCTTCCATTCAGACCTGGTGTTAGGTCAGCCCTAAATTTGATAATCCAGTAGATTTCCCTGGTCTCTGTATAATTACTAGTGTCCCCTCTCCTATGTGTTCTAAGAATCTGTTCTAATATCCTGAACTTAAATTGATGTTCTATGCCTTCCTCATTGGTGTGCTTGGACAATGCATTGTGTAAATTGCCCTTCCTCGTGTGGTACATATGTTCCCGAATCCTGTCCCTCAATGTCCGATTGGTCTTGCCTACATAATAGGCTGGACACGATGTGCAACAGGCAAGGTATATTTTAACTGTGTATCCTATTTCTGTAGTGGACCAAGTTTTAAATGCCACGTTAGATAATGTCACCATGTATGAGTGGCGCCTTTTCAACCAGAAAAGGGCGAAGCTCCAAAGGGACACCACAGATTTCCGACTGGGCCACATTTTCACTTGGCCCAGGAATAATGACATCAATAGTAACACCAATAATGTCCATAAGGATTCATCTGCAGGTGTCCGTTCCTCCACCAATGCAGATAGTAGTGGTGGCTCTACAACTGTAACTGCTACTGTGACAGATACGGATGGCAACCTTGGTGTGTGTTTGGACAACATCATGACAGGCTCTGTCGTTGTCGCTGACAATGTTGTACCCGTTGGTTCGGATCCAGTCAGGGATTCATTGGATACCACCAGTCTTGATGCCAACGTGGGCACAGATACCAGGGACGAGACACATGCATCTCGTCCAGAACCGGTTGTCAGAAGGAAGACAACTTCCCTTGCGTTGAACAGAACCAGTGATGGCTTGAACTCTGAACGCACTTTGGATTCATCGACACTGAACTCTCCACTACAGATTACTTGTATTCTTTCAATATTTTTTATTATATATTGCTTTACATTCTTTGCTTTTAACCACAAACATAGTTGCATGTTCACATGGTTTTATTAAGATGCATTTATATGTTTTTGCATCATTTACTATTCATGGCTATGTACATATATTGTTTTTAATGTGTTTTTATGGGTTTTATACCTTTAAGATGTTGATGGGATTTTGGCGCTTTTTTGTTTATTTAGAGCAGTGATTTTTGATGCTTCATGTGATAAGGTCTGAAGAAGCTATTGCGAAAGCGCTAACCTGTTTTTATTAATAAACCAGCCTTCCATTAAGTTTTGTTTGTCTTTGGATTACTATCTTTACTAGCCGTTGGCATTAGAAAGCCTCCGAGACTGTGCTTTTTTAGCATACTCCATTGCTTTGCTCAGCGACATTTGACTTTATTTTACATTTTTATGTTTTTGCTGTTCCGCTGAGCATTAACTCCGCTGGTTCTGTTATCTTCATTTTTGTTATCACGAGCTTGTACAAACCCGTGGAGGCATGATTGGAGGGGAACCAACTTCTATTGAGCTGCCATATACACTGCCTAACAACAAGGAAACACCGGTGATGTCACGTCCGTTCTTAGACCGGTTTGCTGATTGTTTGCGAACTGAAAGGAATCCACTAGTACTGTTTGTGGAACAGGATGAGGGCTCGGTTCCTCCGAGCCTCTTGGATTATGATCGTGAAGGGTTGAATCGGGCTGTAGATCAACTTGAGCAGGACATGTTTAGATTGAAACGCATGCAGACTCAGCGGCAGCATTTCGAAGTCTGCATACAGCGCCGTTTAGTACCTAGAGGCCTCAGGGTACTGAAGATGCCAACAACGGGCACCCTTTACCCGGAGTTACTGTACGACTGGCAACAATTAAATATTGAGGTAAGCCTCAATTACATGAAGTTGATGAATGCTTTTTTTCTCCCATTAGAGGAGAAACTCAGAGAAGATATTAGAAAAGCTAAAAACAATATTTTAACTGTGTATCCTATTTCTGTAGTGGACCAAGTTTTAAATGCCACATTAGATAATGTCACCATGTATGAGCGGCGCCTTTTCAACCAGAAAAGGGCGAAGCTCCAAAGGGACACCACAGATTTCCGACTGGGCCACATTTTCACTTGGCCCAGGAATAATGACATCAATAGTAACACCAATAATGTCCATAAGGATTCATCTGCAGGTGTCCGTTCCTCCACCAATGTAGATAGTAGTGGTGGCTCTACAACTGTAACTGCTACTGTGACAGATACGGATGGCAACCTTGGTGTGTGTTTGGACAACATCATGACAGGCTCTGTCGTTGTCGCTGACAATGTTGTACCCGTTGGTTCGGATCCAGTCAGGGATTCATTGGATACCACCAGTCTTGATGCCAACGTGGGCACAGATACCAGGGACGAGACACATGCATCTCGTCCAGAACCGGTTGTCAGAAGGAAGACAACTTCCCTTGCGTTGAACAGAACCAGTGATGGCTTGAACTCTGAACGCACTTTGGATTCATCGACACTGAACTCTCCACTACAGATGGGTAGTAGACACCCTTTTCCCATCAGAGCATCTACCAACGAGGAGAGGGTTTACCAGAACAACAAGGGGAGATACAAGAGGAAACTATCCCCGGACCGAATACCCAATCGGACAATCAAGAAAATGTGGGAGGGGAAACACTAGGCATTGTGTTCAATTTGTCGAGTTACACTTTAAATGACTATGAAACACAAGTCCTCTCCAAAGGTCTCACTTTTATTCCTACAATGGACAGTGCCTATGAAGAGACTCTGAAGGACTTTAAACTTTTTATTAGGAACCTGTCCTTGAAGATCTTCTTTAAAGGTACAGACACTAGATTGAATACTACTGCCTTTAGGATACCCAGTACATTCATTCCTCCTACGCACCCTCTGGTTGCTGCGTACAGTAAATTGGTGGAAGATGAAATTTATAGGATGGAGAGGCTAGATCAGGGAGGCAGGAAGAGGAAATACAACCTCAATTTCCGACAGCGGAAAGCTTTGGATTCCCTCCGTAATAACAGTGGGATTATTATTCGACCTGCAGACAAAGGTGGTGGAATTGTGGTTTTTGATGTGGATAGGTATAATCATGATATGCTACAGATGTTGGCTGATAATAGATTTTATATTCCTATTACGAACAGTAGGGTAGATACCATTATCAACACTATACGTTCTACACTTCTTGGACTTTTTAACAATGGGGTTATTGACAATGTTTTGTTTGAATTTTTTAATGTCATTCACCCCCTTATACCCACCATTCAGGGCCTTCCCAAGGTTCACAAAGACCAACAGCATCCTCCCCTGAGACCCATAGTTGCAGGGAGGGGGTGGTCCACAGAACCTTTGTCACTTTTTGTTGAAGCTCAGCTTAGACCTTTAGTTGATGCCAACAGTTTCATTCTGAGGGATACTAGACAGTTTCTATTTGATTTTTATCAGTACATTAATATTTGTTCTGACGTCGAGAATCTCCTATGGGTCACGATGGACGTCCAATCCCTGTTCACCATCATACCCAATGTGGAGGGTAAGGAGATGATAGGTGCTTATATGAGGAGATCTACTCTATCCCTGAGTTATGATGTTGACCTGATCCTCCTGTTGTTGGGGATCATCCTGGACTCTAATCTCTTTTGTTTCCAGGAGAGGATCTTTCTACAAAGAGATGGCGTAGCTATGGGCACTTCTTGTGCCAATAGCTACGCCAACTTGGTCATGGCAGAGTGGGAACACTGTCATCTATTCCAGAATGACTTATTCATGGAGTTTGTACCATTCTACAGGCGTTTTGTAGATGATCTTTTTTTCGTATGGAGTGGTACATTCATTCAATTAGAATGTTTTTTCACACAGATTAATGACTCAATTACTTTCCTGAATTTTACTATGGAATGGTCGAAGACCACCATCCCTTTTTTAGATGTCTTTGTTGACAAACTACCAGGTGGGATTGTCAATACAGGTGTATACCGCAAGACTTGCTACAGGAACACATTGTTACATCATTCCAGTATGCACCCAGGCTATGTATACAACAACATAGTGAAGGGACAATCCATGCAGATGTCCAGACACACACCTGTAGACTCTCATCTGGAGAGTGAACTGGAAGATCTTGGTAGTAAGCTCATGGAACGTGGATATAGCCACCTTGACATTACCAGAGGGATGGATGATATTCAGAATCTTAGGGAAAATAGAGCGAAACCTTATTTTTCTGAAGGGGCCATGGAATTATATACAGGTGATATAGGAAATAATTTGAATAGGAGTAGGAATGGTTTTCATACAGATAATGAAATTATGTTTCCCATCTTTTATACCAGAGATGTTGGTACACTTAAAGATGTTTTTTCCAAGCATTGGCATGTCCTATCAGTTGATCCTACCATCAAGGGTCTCACAGGTGATCGACCCAAATTTGTCTATCGCAATAAAAAGAACCTAAAGAGCTTGCTTTGCTACCCGAGGATACGTCATGTCCCTTCTACCTCATCAGGACCCTACATGACACCTTGCAATAAGTGTAATTTTTGCTCGTATATTTCGACTGACCCTAACTTTATTTATCCCTATGGTTCTGGCATTTACCACATTAGAACGAAAGGTAATTGCATGTCCAAAGATGTGGTCTACCTTGCCTGTTGCACATCGTGTCCAGCCTATTATGTAGGCAAGACCAATCGGACATTGAGGGACAGGATTCGGGAACATATGTACCACACGAGGAAGGGCAATTTACACAATGCATTGTCCAAGCACACCAATGAGGAAGGCATAGAACATCAATTTAAGTTCAGGATATTAGAACAGATTCTTAGAACACATAGGAGAGGGGACACTAGTAATTATACAGAGACCAGGGAAATCTACTGGATTATCAAATTTAGGGCTGACCTAACACCAGGTCTGAATGGAAGGGTTCCCCTACGTCCATTGTTGAAATCCAGGAGGTTATCGGTCAAGAGATGTTAGGATGTTTTTACCCCTACATTATATCAATTAGAATCAATTTACTTGTATTCTTTCAATATTTTTTATTATATATTGCTTTACATTCTTTGCTTTTAACCACAAACATAGTTGCATGTTCACATGGTTTTATTAAGATGCATTTATATGTTTTTGCATCATTTACTATTCATGGCTATGTACATATATTGTTTTTAATGTGTTTTTATGGGTTTTATACCTTTAAGATGTTGATGGGATTTTGGCGCTTTTTTGTTTATTTAGAGCAGTGATTTTTGATGCTTCATGTGATAAGGTCTGAAGAAGCTATTGCGAAAGCGCTAACCTGTTTTTATTAATAAACCAGCCTTCCATTAAGTTTTGTTTGTCTTTGGATTACTATCTTTACTAGCCGTTGGCATTAGAAAGCCTCTGAGACTGTGCTTTTTTAGCATACTCCATTGCTTTGCTCAGCGACATTTGACTTTATTTTACATTTTTATGTTTTTGCTGTTCCGCTGAGCATTAACTCCGCTGGTTCTGTTATCTTCATTTTTATTTTGAGCATATGTATTACTACACCATTTGTGCCGTGCAAGTGGTGCATACTTTCAGTAATTCATAGTTACCATTGCATGTGTTATAACACCTTTCTGCCTACTGTTAGTACATTTCACAGGGAGTCAGTGGGGCACAGTTGACATTTGTTTTCAAATCAGGGACATCCCTGTAACTCAGTCACAGTTGCTATGTCTGGGCTCTTAACTATTAAACTATGGCAGTGTTTATCCTGCTCTGAGTATGTGTGTGGCTTGCAAGGTGCTACTGTGACATTATTACCTACTAGCTACCAACTAGCATGGGTGTTTCTCTTCACACAGTAATATTTTACAAATCCACTAGATTTGACAGTAAATATGCATGACATGCTTTGTGTACTAGACTTCCTATATTCCCTTTACAATCATTCCTACTATTTCATGATATATTTCTTTCAGCACAATGTTCTTGTATAGCAGTCATGGCTTAGTGGTAAGTCATGCAGACTACTGTTTCCAAGGTCCTGGTTTCGGGACTGACAGTGGGATTTTATTTTGCTTCTGAGCAGAATACAGGCCTTGTCATTCAGAGTGACTAAGGCACTTTTAAGCAGTTGTAAGTGGGTTAGCGCTGGTTTGTGCGGAGCACACGCATGCGCACTGTCGCTTAGCTTCTCGCACACACGCTAAGCTAAGTGCACACAAGCGCACATCCGCTTACAACTGCTTAAAAGTGCTTACTCTTGCGCACACCCGCGCTAATTTCTTTGAAAGAAAAGAAAATGGGGAGATAGGAAAGTGGTGAAAAAGGGGGCACAAAGAGAGTAGGACAGTAGGAAAACAAGCTTGGGATTTGCAGGAAGGATGTAGGAAAGGCCCATAGCTGCCCATTTCTTTATCAGCAACAGCTGTGCATATGTGTATAATTTGGTGTGAAATTTGAAACCTTCCACCCCTGAGAGAGGGGTGAGGACAACAATATTTGTTGTACAGCCAATTGTAATTGCCAGTTTACATGTCTAGCAGACATGTCTGCGAAATGGGCAGCTATGTATGGGGCGTAATTTTTTTGCGTGAACAGAGTGCCTTTTTTTTTTTTTTTCAGGTGAGAGTGGAATGTCAGGTACAGGAAGTAGGTATAGTTGGGGAGGTAGGTAGGGGAGGTTAACAAACAAGACAAACAAGATGCATACAGGGTGGTGTATGACACGTGGGGGGGAAACACAATTGACGGGGACGGATGTTTGGATATCTCGAGCCCATGAGCCCACAGATGGTAACAGTGGAACTGAGATCCCCACCCATGGGCAGTTGCCACTGTGCCTTCACTGCCAAGATGGGGCTGTGCTGGGGGCTGTGTAGGACGGGCAGCAGGCATGCCCGTGAGTTGTGCCACCCATGCCTCAAGCTGGCGTAGGGGCTCAAGCACAGAATGCCTGATCTCCCTACACACCACAGTCCGGACACTACGGAGGGTGAGTGGATGGTCTCCTCTGGCCACGCTTGCAGAGGGGGGACGAGACCCATCCCCTGCAGCACTTCCACCTGAAGGTGGCACAGGGCCACCAGAGGAGGGTCCAGCCTGGGCACTAGTGCCAGGTGCACTCACCAGCTGAGGTGGGAGAGGTGGGTCCGCTGGAACCCGCCTTCCCTGTCGCCCTATGTTTTGCATTATTTTATGACAGTTTGGGTTAGTAACAAACAATACCATTCACAATTAGTTGTAACAGCATGCATTAGTATTCCCATTAACCAAACACCCATAAATTCAAGACATTGAACAGCAAGCATAACACATGCATAATTTGAAAAACAGTACACAATCCAACAGCATGCAGGGTTGATTGATGGCAACAGGCCATCAGGTTTGGATGTATGAACAGGGAACATGCATCAATGTACATGCAAATATGTATGAACCAACAGGACAAATGTCCAGGGGAATTAATTGTGAATACACATACCCATTTCATGTGGAATGGATTATTTGTGGTTATAGGGTAGGGTGAAGAAATATTTCATTAACAACTTCAAATACCTATACATATGCTGTACATTTCTACTAGCTGCAGATATATACACTCTACAGGTCTGACTACAGTTTCCTATGTGTAAAAGTAGGCATGTTGGTGATGGCAATGTTACTGCTACATTAATATACATTGCATTTTTATTCATACACATTCATATCTGGCTCTGTTCAGCTACAGCATCCTGCTACATTTGATTTATATGGCTCTAGACAACTGTGGATGTTTGGTATTTCATACAGCCATACTATCTGCATATTGCAAAGGTACAGCAACAAATCCAAATTGTGGGACACACATTCCAGCTTCAGTACTTTATTGCACACATTTCACTCTTTGGTTGTGCCTGTCACATTCATTTCATTCTGTACTGACTGCAGTATACTTTATTCAGGAATTATTACAACTTTATTGGTGGATTCATACCTCTTTCTCACACTCTCACTTGTTTTCTTTTTACAATTCAGGATGGTACTTAATTCTAGGCTTTATTGACATGTTTTACTTGGTTACAACAATCCTTTCCAACAGTCTCACTAGTGTCATGTTTCAGATTTTAAACGGGGATATATTTCACACATGTGTTGTACTCAGCTTGTGTAGCTGTAATTTACAGCCTGCCGCAGGTTATGTACTATTACATTACAGGTGGAACATCTTTATTTCAGACTTGTTTCACTTTTATTTTTGGATTACAGGCTGCATCACACTTATGTAATCACACAGTATTAGCAGAATCTCTCTTACACTGTTACTTGAACTTTTTATTAATAAATGACTACACTGCACTCTTTTGCAAGCTGTCATACTTATATTTTTTAACAGTTACAGGGAGAGAATTACTAACCTGCCTGGTGGCACAACCGCACAAGACTATCAGCATAGGCTCAACGATTCATGGAACGGACACCTGCAGCTGTAATATATATGAAGTAATATTGGAATACACATCTCCATAATATCAGCTAGGTTAATTTCTTACATAAATAATTACATGTAACTTACTCAGTAGTGGGGCGTTGGGCATTTGCTGGGCCTCCTGGATCCATCGGTTCAGTTGGTCCTGCTTCCGTCTCTTCAGGTCCACATGGTGGTGACGGACCTGTTCACCAGTCCTTGGTATTCCTGTGGCACTGGTGAGATCATGTGCCAACCGGTCCCATGCCTCAGCCTTGTATGCTCCACACCAGACCTGGCCCTGCATGAGTTGGGCCTCATGATCATGGATGAGGAGCCAAACCATATATTTGGACTCCTCAACGCCCCACCTCTGTGCTCGGAAGCAACTACCCTCTCCTACATCTGCCTTCCTGACTGCAAATCGATTCCACAATCAGTTATGCTGTGTATTCCTGCCTATGGGGCTTATATATGCCGTTTTTCCCACACTTATCTGTGATTGGCCATTTTGGAAATGTATCAGCTCCACAAAACCTGCTTTGTCATGCTTCTCTTTCCATTCATTCCTATATATATGCTAATACTGCATTTCTAAGAGCAGCTGTCATGGCGTAGTGGCTCATTACTTTGATTATGGTGCATGGTATCCTGAGTTCGAGCCTGGCCATTGCTTTTTTTATTTTTTGACTGTCTACACAAGCTAGGAGGTGTGTCTGTGTAAAGGCAGTTTTGATACAGCTTGCTCAATGTTGTCCGCCGGTTATCTTGTTGGCACGGTGCACAGCTCCGCGCAAATGGGTTACGCTGGTTTACGCATCATTTGGCTGTCAGTACGCATATTACACTCAGTTCACTTACGGGCACACAGTTTCAGCATGTTACAACACTGCTCAACCCCGGGCACTCATTTTACTCTTGTTAAACCACTGCTCATCTACGGGCAGATATACTCAGCTTGTTAGAGTGTAGCTCAGCTATGGGCACTTCTGACATTTTTTTTTTTTTTATTATCTCACATTTCTTCAAAATACATGACCCATTTCATTACATTTTACATAAAATATAATTTTATATATGTACATATATGTCAGGGAATTGTTTTGAGCTTATTTCACTAGAAATAAAAATTGATGTTGTGGGGGCACGAACCGTGACTGCCCCCTCTTCAGCCGACATCTCTACCGCTACGCTATTGCTTCTTGGCTTACTTTGCATATTTAGATCTTATATGCTTTTTCACTGACTGCTAACTTTGGCTAAGCAACGGGCACACCCGTGCAAAAAAGCGCAATTACGGGCAAACATCTTTAAAACTTATTAAAAAAAATATAACGTCCATTTTTACATTTTATGTTTATAGTCTGTGGGGGCATGTGTTGTGTTGTGTTTGTTGACATTTACGCTGACTCTCTCATGGGGGTTTACTTTCGGGACTGTTCCTCTTCTGGGGGCATGTCCGCTTGCAGGATTCGCCCTGCGGACACGTCCCCTACTTTCTTACAAGGACCATGTTAGCCTTGAGTGTGAGTTAGCATGCCCTCATGAATATGCATGGCATGCTGATGTCACACCGTTTAACTGCAGCCTCCATGTAAGACTTGTAACTCTTACACGGAGGCTTCGTGAATCCTGCCCGATATCTTTGTCTAGTTTAGTAGAAACTTTTTAGTGCCAAATGGAAATAGAAAACAGACCAGAAATGGGGCCAAAATACAAAAGAAAGATGTGAAGGAAATAAATATAATGGCAAGTACAGAGATGTCCTGAATAGCCTAATATTGACCAAATTTTGAGATAGAAATGGTTAAGTAGAGGGGGATTGAAACCAGATATGAAAGGTTAATAATGGCTGCCCAGAATAGTGGACTATATACACTTTAGTTTGCAAAATTTATTGAAAAGATGGAAGAAGCAGACAAATGCAGGTTCTATAAAAAAATAACTGGAAACAGCCTCACATTTATTACTGGGTATGATGTACTCATGGCAGACAACTTATATACTGAAAGGCACAATAATGTGGCAAGACTGTTGCACTGGAGATTGTGCAAACATTGTAGTATATGTGAAACACTGGAAACATGAACTGCAAAGCATTACAGAGAATGATGAAGCATATATCACATGGGATTATGCATTACCAATAGTTCCAAAAATTAGAAGTGAGAAAAAGAGATATAGATATCCATGCAAAAAAAGATTAAAGATGCATTGATCATTAAATTCACAATTTCATAAAGTACAGAGACTTCCAGGTAGAAATTAGATTAATTTGGAAAAAAAAATAGCCAGATTGTTCTATTAGTAGTTGGAACAATGGATGTAATGAAAAAGGATATACAGTCATACTTAGCTTCCTCGACTCTGCTACCGTTACTGCCCAGGTTTCTGTACCATATAGCAGTACTGGTCAGGTCACACCTCTGTTTTGCACACTTTACTTATCTGCTTCTTTTGACATTCTTCTGTCATTCACTACCCCTGACATTCTGGGCTAGTTGCCTGCAACCCCTGTGATTTTAGCTTTGACCTCCTCATTCAGACATCCCTTTTCTTCAAACAACCCTCCTAGATACTTGAAGATGTTAATCTGTTCCACTATTTTCCCTTCTATCTCAATTTGTAGTTTCTTCTGATTTCTCCATTTGCTGCTATTACAATTGTCTTAACTGTAGTCAGTTTCATCCCATGTGCCTTTACTTTAGCATTCCATTCCCCTATTCTTTGCTGAAGTTCTTCGTCAGAGTCTGCCAGTAATGCTGCATCATCTACATACAGAACGTTATAGATCTGTCTCATCTGACCTGTATGCTAATGTAGGTAATCACCAGTATGAACAGCAGTGGGCTCAGAGCTAAATCCTGATGCACACCCACTCTTTCTGGGACTACATCTGAAAATCCTAACACTGTTCATACCTCGGTCACTGGGACCTTGTACATAGCCTGTACTAATTCTATCAATGTTTCTGGGACTTCAGACAAGCAACGGACTGCCCAAATCAACATTCTTGGGACCTTGGTATATACTTTCTCCAAGTATTGGAAGCCCCAGTTGGACTTTTTCCTCATCACTAACCTCTTCTATAGTATCGTTCTCACTGAAAGAATCGAGTTGATTGCACCGCATCCTAATCTGAAACTAAACTGCAGAACCCCATCTAACTTTCTGCTACTCTCCTTATTCGTCATTCATCTTCACCAGAACTTTCATGAAGTGTGACTGTAGTTTAATTTCTCTGTACTGACCACAGTTTGGATGTCCCCTTTGTTCTTGTATACTGGCACTAGTATGCTTATTCTCCAGTCATCTGGGATACACCTATCTTTCCATACTGCTAGGAGTACTCTTAGGAACCATTTCTCCCATATCTCACCCAACATCTTGATAATATCTGCTGTGAACTTATCTGAGCCTAATGCTTTCTCTGACTTCATTGACTTTAGTGCTGCCCTTATTTTGTGGGCTCCTCTTCTTCTTTCATAGTTGGCTTTGTCTGTGGCAGCACAACTTCTTTGGGGTTTTCTTCATCAAGAAGCTGCTGTAAATGCTCTTTTCATCTGCATTTAATTTCCTGTGGACTGTTGTGCAGGTTTTTGCCTGCATGAAGAGTGTCTAACTATCTTCGCTATGTTTTTGTTTTTGCCTTGTAACCTGATAGAGTTTCTTTGTCCATCTACTGTGTCACATTCTAAAGGCTGGTAGTGTGCCTCTAATGCTTTGTTCTTTGCTATTACCACTCTTCTCTTAGCCTCTTTCTTATCTAACTAGTGTTCCTTCTTAGCCAAGTCCATGTTTTCTATCTCCCAATTTTTCCTGCAATCTTCTTTTCTTTTGATGACTTCCTGGACTTCTGCATTCCTTCTCCAGCTTTCCTTATGTACTTCCACACCTAGCATGGCAGCGTACCCATTCTATAGTCTTGAACATGCTGTTTTATGGTGCTGCCATTCTACTTCAGCTCCACATATTTGCTCTTCTTCCTGAGGTGCTAGAAACCTGAATAATTCTTTGAATTCTTGTGCTTTCTCTCCAATCAACTTCCAGGTATTCAACCTAGTGTCTGTTGACCTTAGAACCTTCTCTGATTATTACTTGCAACTGATTGTGACAACCAATCATTTATGTTGTAGGGCAACTATTTCACTTGGGGATGACTTTGCAATCTCTGATTCAACCCCAATGCCCCTTTCTTACTAGGAGGAAGTCTACTGGAGTTACATGTTGGCCACTGTTGTTTGTGATCTTGTGTTGGCCACCATCAATCCATGTTCGAGACAGACATCTAGAATGGCCTCCCTTTCTTTATTATTGTTGTTCCACCTATGTGAACACAAACATTCCTCATATCCTGTTTTGTCTGTCACAATACATGCATTTAGGTCACCCATTATCAGTACCAGTTTACATTGTCCTGCTTCATCTAGTAGGTCCTGCAGCTGCTGTACAAATGCACTA
>NC_056733.1:1845348324-1845470824 GCF_019279795.1 Protopterus annectens
CACACCTTGTGCCTCTGGTGGCTATCCCCTTCACCCTACCCTAACTATGCTACTATGAGGCTAAACACTTTAGTTTATGGAGAATTCTCTTAGACTTCATGAGTAACTGTTTCAGCTCAACTGGACCATTTTGTATACTTGTTTTAGGGGGAGGGTGTACTCTGAAACCCATACAGACTGTACAATCCTTTTTCTGAAAGGATTGTCCAGTGTCTTATGAGGGTGCAAGTCAGAAACTGTAGCAAAACTGCAGAGTATGAAGCCCCTGGCAGGCAGCACTACAGTATTCTGCTAGATAATGCCATATGCAAATGCATCTGCCTGGGTGTAATTAATACATATTAGCCATGACGCTGGTTCTAAAACCTTACACTAGGATCAAACCAACATGGTAGAACATTTCATATACAAGCTCTAACGTACAAGGAATCATCAAACCAGCATGTAACACCTTAAATCCACAAAAGGAAATGCCAGCAGATGCAGCAGCTTCTCAAGAAAATATATTTGTTTAATAAAATTGAAATTAAGCACTTTCATTCTACATCAGAACTCCTTCAGAAACTTATAAGCAGCTTGTCATAAATACCTAAAAATGCAATTATGTAATATTAATTACCCAGTCGTGTTTGTACATATATGAATAATTAGTCAGACATATCCACAAAACTCAAGGTCATATGTATGAAATAAATGCACTAAATACTTACATTATGAAATAAGTAGATTAATAAAAAATAAAATATGTTATAATGCACAAGTGAAAAATAAATAAAATAAAAAAAAAGTATATATATATATATATATATATATATATATATATATATGTGTGTGTGTGTGTGTGTGTGTGTGTGTGTGTGTGTGTGTGTGTGTGTGTGTGTGTGCATAAAAATATATACCCTTAAGAATAAACCATTTAAAAATAAATCTTTGAAAGTTAATAAATTATATATGCCCCATACATAAAATAATTATAAAAAATATATATTTTTTACATTCTGTAGTATGTCTGATTAATTATTCATATATGTAAGAATGTGATTGGGTTTGGAAATTACATCACTGCATTTTTAGGTATTTACAAGCTGCCTACAAGTTGTATTAGTTCTGATGTAGAATGGAAGCGCATAACTTCAATATTTTCTTGAGGCACTGGTGCATCTACAAGCTCTAAGGTGTTATTTCATTGCAGAGCAATAGAAACCAAACATGGTATTATGTATGCCATTACTATCCATGGTAGCAACAGGTCTGTTTGTGTTACAACAGACGATTAATGCAGCCATAATCACTGTCCTGTCTGTACTGATTTTCCTCAGAAGTACCTTCTGTTTGCATTCTATTCCCCTTTTATTTGCTGAAGTTTCTGTTCAGAATCTGGTTGCAATGTTTCATCTTTTGCATGCAGCAGCTTTGTTTATCAGTCTTCTCCGACCAGTTTCTAACATAGTTCATCACTAGCAGGTGGCACAGTGGTACAGCAGTTAGCATTTTCACTGCACAGCAACAGGTTCTTCAGTTCGATTCTTGGCTGGGGTCCCTTCTGGGCAGAGTCTGCATGTCTTCCCTGCGCTCATGTGGGTTTCCTCCCAAATTCCAAAGCCATGAATCTGGAGCATTTCTCCCTGGGACCCCACTGAAAATAGGTTATGTCCCAGTAGGACTTTCATGCTAAACAAATGTTAAAGACAAGTGAGCTTTAAGTGAATCCTAAGTCCCACAATATTTCAAGGAATTTGAACCGCCATGGAGCTAATCAAGTCATCTTTCCTGGGGTATTGTTATTTGCTTTCTCAAGGTTTTTGGAATGTCCAGTTGGACACGTTCATTTTATTATTTATTTATTTATTTATTTTACATTTGTTGACAGGGTTAGTCTAACTGGATATATGTCCATTTTCAGTAGAGTCCCAGGGAGATAAGCTAAGAGATTACTATACTAAAAACATTCTGGTAACTAGTTGTTATACAGATAAATACTGCAAATTTCAACAGTTCAGAAGTTTGCACAGTTTATACAAAATCTTGTTTCAAGCATTGATAAGATATTTTAGACTTTATATATAAAAAGGCTTTACTAACTACGGTGGTGGTGCTGCGGTAGTGTTGTTGCCTCACAGTAAGATGTTGTCCTGTTCGATTCTCAGCTAGAGCGTCTTCTGTGTGGAGATATGTGTGAATGGGTGTACCTTCGTTAAAGGTTGCGTGTCAGAGCTGGCAACTTGGCATGTAAAAATCTACTGCCAATCATTAGTGGACCAGAGTTCTACTGTGGCGACCTCTAACCGGGAAAAGCCAAAAGACACAACATACAAAAAGGCTTTACGAGTAACTAGTTGTTATACAGATACATACTTCAAGTTTCAACAGTTCAAAAATTATCACAGTTTATACAAATCTTGTTGCAAGCCTTAGGTAAAATATTTTACACTATATATACAGAAAACTTGAACTAGGTATGTTAAATTATCTCTATTAGTATAAGATATAGCTTTGTCAAGGATAGGCATTGATAGAGAAAGACACAGACAGAGCAGGTGTTAGGTCTGTAGTGAGGGTAAAAGAGATCAGTCTGGATTTGTACAGGGACATAACCAATGGGATTTAAGCTAGAGTTTCAGATTGTGCTTAAAAAGTGTAATAGAAGACAGTAATGTAAGTTCATGAGGGAGTTTGTTCCAATATTTTCCAACTGCATTAGAGAACAGAGCATCACCTGCCATGTTGTTAGATTTCCATGTTGATACAAGTAGTTTATTAGATGAACATAAAGTCTTAAGGTTTTTATATTGAGTAATGAGGTTAGACAATATTAGGGTATTGGTAGGTTGGAAGAGGGTCTTGTGGGCAATGATGAGTTGGTTAAAATTAATCTAATTCTGAAGCTCTAACCAACCTAACTGTTTCAGGTTATAGCAGTGATGGGTCCTGAAGGGGGAAGCAGTAGCAAATCTTGCAATGCTATTGTATGAGTTAGCTAGCTTGTTAAGGTTATTTTTTGACAAGTTAGTATATATGGAAGAAGCATAGAGAAATGTGGAGATAATGTGGGAATGGGCAATAGTGGTTCTGGCTAGTGGAGAGAGAAAAGGGTTTTATCCTATAAAGGGAGCTTAGTTTCCTGTTGACAGTTTTTATGGTATTGTTGATGTGGGTTTCAAAGTTTAGGTTGTTATCAATGTAACCTAGAAGTTTAGTTGTTGGATTAAGAGATATGAGTATACCATTGTTGGATAAGACTGCAAAATTCAATGGGAGTAACTTATGGGTAGGACTGAAGAGGAGGAATTTAGTTTTTTGGGGGTTCAGGAGGAAGCAGCATTGTAGAAACCAGTTTTCTGTTATATTAAACATTTACTGAGTTAGAGTCTGCAGTTGGGATTGAGATTTATCTGAGCAGATTATTGTCGAATCATCTGCGTATTGTATACAGTTAGCTGGAGGAATAGCTAAGTTAAGGTCATTGATAAATAATGAGAATAGGAGGGGGCCCAATATGGAGCCCTGGGGAACACCTAGGGTAACAGGGAGATGGGATGATAGGTTGTTGTCCCATAGCACTGCCTGTTGCCTATTGTCCAGGTAGGACTGGAACCATTTTATAGTCATTGTATCCAGAGAAAAGGATTTTAGTATATTAATAAGTAGATGGTGATTGACCATGTCTAATTCATCATCTTTTTTAAACTATCTTTCTCACTACAAACATCGTGTCAGTTGTACTGCATCCTGATATGAATCTGGACTGCTCCACTCTCTGCGCATGTTTGATAATCACCTTCTCCAGATCTCTCATGCTGTGTGACAGGAGTTTGATACATGTGTATCATATGTAGTTTTGAATCACTTCAATTTCCTTAGACACTGGCACAAGAATGCTTATTTTCCAGTCATGTGGGACATGCCTTTCTCTCAATACTGTGGTGAGTACCATCAGGATCCATTTATCCCATAATGCACCAAACATCTTCAGCATGTCTGCTTTGATTTTTCCTGATCACATTTTCATTTTTCTTGTGCGGTTTTCTATTCCTCTTTTGCTGTTGGCTGTGCTTGGTACAGTACAGCTTCTGTGGGTTTTCTTCATTCAGTAGCTTGTTATTGTACTCTTTTTGTCTGCCTTTGATATCCGCTTGACTGGTGACCCTAGTCTGGGGTCAAAAAAGTCATTATAACCAGGGAAAATTATGCAAGGAAGGAATGTAACCTCATCCCCTGGTTCTGAGATAGCATCTAAATTAGGCTTATGTAAGGAAACAAAAACATTAATCTGGTCCGCTTTGTTTCTAATACTCTGTGCGTTAATTAAGATATAGGAGAGTGGAATGGTTCTGGGTTAGCTTTGGTGTTACCTTGAAGAAGTAATAGGACTAGGACTGGAGAAAATTTATAAAGATGTTTCTGCAGGTTTAGGAACAGATTATTAAATGATAAATGAATATATATATATATATATATATATATATATATATATATATATATATATATATATATGGTGTTAGCAACTGAGGTAGATAGACTGATAAGTGTGGTAAGTAGGATATGATGATGGGGAAGATAGAGAAAAATCTGGGGCTGGTTAACACTAAAATAATATAGCATAGAAGTATTAAGTAGAACTGGGTGAAGTATGAGAGGGGGTACTTCAAAGAGTGAGAGATAAATTAAGTATTGTTTGCATGGTTGCTAATGCATGTTAGCAGGACAGCAAAAGTAGGTAAAAAGATAAGAGCATTCTATTGTAAAGAAGAGAAGGGTTCATTGCATCATATGTTATTAATGGAAAGGACACAAATCTAGGAAGGCAGAAAGATGATAGTTGTTTGAGTGTGCGGTTGGGAAATTAGAATATGTGTCTTTAAGGAAGTAGAGTTATAGACTTAGAATTGGATGTAGAAAGGAGGGATAAAATGTAGGTATGAGGGTTAGCTGTGGACTGAATCAGGCCAGAAATCACCCATTGGTTGAGTCAGTCAAACTGCACACCCTCAGTGAGTAAGAACTTTGACTTGTAAGTTGATATATAAGACAAGCTTTATGTTCCAGACAAAACAGCAGAGAGAGTGAGAGAATAATATTTATTTATCTGTCCATCTATATATACGTGTGCATGTATACACACACACACACACACACACACACACACACACACACACACACACACATATGTGTGTGTGTGTGTGTGTGTGTGTGTGTGTGTGTGTGTGTGTGTGTGTGTGTGTGTGCGTGTGTGTGTGTGGGTGTGGGTGTGGGTATGTATATATCATCATCATCATTGTCCCCCCCTTCTTCCCATTTTCTATATGAAGTCGGGGTGTTATGTTAAGTTACCATCTCTTTTGATTCAGTGCCCCACTCCTGCCTTCTTTGATGCTCATGCCTGACTGTTGCAAATCTTTTCTTACACAATCGATCCACCTCTTTGTTGGATGCCCTCATATTCCTCTTACCTTCTTCCTGTCTGTCCCAAATCTTTTTCACCTGATTGTCTTCTGTTTTTCTGCACATGTGCCCAAACCAATGTAGTCTGTTCTCTTTGATTTTTTTCTGTAACTGGAGCTACTTTGGCTTCTGCTCTTATGTCCTCATTTCTTCGTTGTCCCACAGTGAACATCCTACCACACTTCTCAGGCAATTAATTTCTATCACTTCTGGATTTCTCATCTGCTCTGCCTTTACTGTCCAGATTTCTGTACCATACAGTAATACTGGTTGCACCACTGTTTTGTACACCTTACTTTTCAGCTTCTTCTTTGGCATTCTTCTGTCACTACGCCTGACACTGTATGCCAGTGGGCTGCTGCCCCTCTGATTGTAGCTTTCTAGATTTAAACTCTTCATTAACATTTCCCATCTCCTCAATCACCCCTCCCAGATACTTGAAACCATTAACCTGTTCTATTTCAATTCTCAGCTGCTTCTTATTTCTCCAATTTGCTGAAATAACCACTGTCTTATCTGTACCTAGTTTCACCCCATGTGCCTTCAGTTTTGCATTCCATTCTCCTATTCTTTGCCAAAGGTCTTGTTCAGACTGTGCCTGCAATGTCACATCAACTGCATACAGCAAGTTTGCTGATCTGTCCCCTCCAACCTGTTTGCTAATGTAGTCCATCACCAGTAAGAGCAGTGGGCTCAGAGCTGAACCCTGGTTCACACCCACTTCCTCTGGGAAAACTTCAGTGAGACCGAACGCTGTTCACGCTTGAGTCATTGGGTCCTTATACACAGCCTGCACTTATTCTAGCAATGTTTCTGGGACTTCAACCTACCACAGCACTGCCCAAATCAGCTTTATTCTGACTTTATCATATGCTTTCTCCGAGTCTAGGAATGCCCAGCTGGACTCTTTCCTCATCTCTAGCTTCTTCTCAAATATCTCTCTCACTGTAAACATTAGATCATTTGTGCTGCATCCTGATCTGAATCTGAACTACTCTTCTCCCATCTTACTCTCTACTACTCTGCATATCCATTTATCAATCACCCTTTCCAGAACTTTCATGCAGTGTGACAGGAGTTTCATACCTCTGTACTGCCCACATTTGTGGATGTCCCCTTTGTTCTTGTACACTGGCACTAGTATGTTTTTTCTCCAGTCAACTGGCATAAGCCTCTCTCTGCACACTGCTATGAGAACCCCCAAGAGGCATTTCTCCTCTATCTCACCCAGCATCATATTCATATCTGCTGTGACCTCATCTGAGCCTGCTGCTTTCCCTGCTTCATTTTCTTTACTGCTATTCTTACTTCTTCTAAGGTCAGCTTCTCTTCATCTCTCATTGCATGTTGTGTTTGGAGAAGTACAGCTTCTGCTGGAAGTACTCCTTCAATCTACCTTTGATGTCCTGTGGACTGCTGAACAAGCTGTTGCTAGCATCGCTTATGAAGTGTGTCTAACTATCCTCTTTATCTTTATGTCTTTGCCTTGCAAACTGATATAGTTTTTTTGTGTCACCTACTGAGTCACTTTCCAGAAACTGGTAGAGAGCATCTGATGCCCTGTTCTTTGTTACTGCAACTCAATTATTAGCTTCTTTGTTAGCCAACCAGTATTCTTTCTTAGCCTGGTCTGTCTTTTCTACCTCCCACTTTTTCCTGCACTCCTTCTTTCTTTTGATGATGTCCTAAACTTCTGCATTCCACCACCAGCTTTCCTTATATACTAACTGCAATTATCTGACTAAATTAAAATGGTGTGGGGGCTGGGGGATACCACTATAGCTGAGCTTTTTCAGTGGTTATAAATTTTTTGAATTACATCCAAAAGTTCACCAAACACTTGCCAGTTGAAAAGGAAAATAGGTGAAGAATGCACAATGTCGATTGCAGTTTTGTAAGCCTTACAAAAGTCAGGCAGTTAATACAAACATTAAAACATCCAACTACATTTGAAAACATATAGCAGAAGGACTGCAGCAGCAAGTACCTTGTGCAGATATTTAATTATTTCTTGGACACTGTCCAATACTGAACTTGCTCCAGTCAGGTGTTTAATTAAAAGAAAAAAAAATGTTCCAGTGTTCAGTTTTTTTTCAACCGTAAGAGAAGCCTCAAATCCAAACACGGCTTCCCAGTCTTGTGCAACTATTAAACAATTTGTTTGACCTTGATAAATGCTGTACTTGCTCCATTCAAGAGTTTAATTAAAAGAAAAAATATTCCAGTTTTCTGCAGGAAGAATTGGGTTTCCAAACCAGCAAGGGAATCCTCAACTCCAGATCGGGGTTGGTCAGTCTCAGCACACACTGTCTTGAATAGGCATTGCTTAATTTGCTCTTGTGTCAGGAATGCCTATATATGTGTGTGTGTGTGTGTATGCCCCAGACCTACTCAAGTTATAAACTACTTACTTACCCTTTTCATAGGGACTGCACAATATAAAACAATACTAGACAATATTAAACTGTACTGGGTGGGGGGGCTACACCCCCCTACACTCCCCCCTACTTTAATATTCTCACTCCGAGATTGCACTACAGTGGGGGAAAAGAGCATATACACTGTTAGTACTATTTTCAGTGAAATAGATTTTCAGAGAGACTGAAATGGATTTTCGGTGAAATGACACTGATCCGTTGGCACACATGCACATGGTTGGCATGTTTGTCTGGGATATGGTGAAAGGGTTAATATGTGTGGATTTTCAGAGTCTTAGCTTTAGCTTGGAGCATGGTATTAAAGGTCTAGGGAAAGCCATTATAGTTGCATACAGGTATATTTCACAGAGAAGAGTATTTAAGAATTATAAGGGTACACATCCATTCATAATGTTTAAAATTGCCTACTTCAAAGCATAGTCACACAATATATTATAATGGTGTGACACTGCTTGGGGCAGAGAGGACTGAGAATGAATGTTTGTCCTATTTAAGTGGACTGACATTGTTGGTAAATGAGTTCATGCATGCCATAGTGTACAGTTCCAGGGGAATCTTGTAGGCATGGATAATACTAATCATTCCTTACAACTTCACTATCTAACTGCTACAGGAGACATTCAACAGGGACACCTTAAAATGTGTTTGACTCTGCTAATACATACCTTTCAACTATAACATAGACAGCAGTGTACCCTGGTGGCCTTTCTCCTAGGAAATTGTTGTTTTTGTGCTGCCAGTAAGTGATTCAAGCCACTCAAATGAGTTTAGGGTTTATTATTCCTTTCTGTGTGGTATATACAATGTTGTGCATGCATGCATATCAATCAGCTGTAAAACTCTTGAGTGTGACATACATGATCCAAAGAGCTGTGTAGAACATGAATCTCAAGTTTCCAGCTAAGTCTCCTATTCATTCATGGAGATGGCTGCTGATACTAGTGTCCTATGCAGAGTGCCTGTCTAGTGTGAGATAGAGAGCAATAGTATGTAATATTAAGTTTCCCTCCTTCACAGCCACTTAATGGAGCAACTGGTGGGACCATACCCTGGCCCATTAAGGAAGATGGATTCCAGTTATGGCCAGGCAAACTCTGGCCAGAGAAGCCAGCGTGACAGATACCAATAATCTATGCAGGTGCCAACACAACAACCTGAATGTCTCCAACTATGGCAAGCCAAGATGAGGCAAGGATGCCCCGAATGGTTTAGCAAGTATTCACCATGCTCATTATGTAAAGTGTAGTTCCTAATAAGCCTTTTCCCTTGATTTTCACAGGCGATGCCCCAATTTTGCTTCTTTAATTACTTTGACATACCTCAGAATATTCCAAGTTGGCAGCTATGAGTGAATATCTGTATGTGATGTGTGCTGCAGGTGGCAACTGTTTTGATTTTGCACTTTTTTTTTTTTTTTTGTGGGGCATGGCACAGGGTTTTGACTGTGTGGAACTTATGCCACCATTTCATGTTTATGCATCATTGCATGTGACTGTGTTAGTGTATATACATCTGTTTAGTGTGGCTGCCTCTGCTCTTTTGTGCATAAATACTGTAATGTATATTGTCCTCCTACAATAGGCACTGCATTGCTTGTAGCTTCTTTGCACATATGCATTCTACAGTACTGCTGAGTTAAACTTTGGAACCATCTCAGGCTTCTACTTGCTTGCAGATGTATGTGGAGCTGTGATTTTGCTCTGTCATCTGCATCAAAGTTGAACCTGTATGTGGTATTTATTTGCTTGCGTATCCCTTTTGTCTTCTGACATTAGCAGAAGATAAAAATAATGCTGCCAACTGCAGCAGGAGGCAGCAGAAGTGAGGCAGCAGGTCTAGGGTTATCCTGTGTTCTGTCCTTGCTTATATCATTCATAACATCTCTGTGTCTTTATCACTGATGTCAAATTTTTATTCTATGCCCCTTCTGCATATCATCACACCCCACTATAAGTACAATTGTATCAGCTGCAGCTCTGCCCTGGACAGGGCTGTGACTGAAGCTGGTGAGCAGGTTAATAGGGCTTCATTTGAGGAACATTCTGTCACATCCCAAGGAGGTAGCCCACAGCAACCTGTAACTCTAGCTGCATCAGAACTGAAACAGGTAATTGATGCAGTAGATGACAGGCTGATAACCCAATGGTTCATGATGCAACACCCTCTAATGCAGTGCACTGCAGACTCACTGGAGTGGCAGGCTGATACCATCAGGTCATCATTGGTGGGTGTGGCCCAAGCAATCAGCCACCCATTTTCAGGAACACCAACCAACCACCAAGCTGGTCCCAGGAAATTCATCCTATTCCTGTTGGCAGGTCTCAGGCTACCCATACCCTGTCCTGCCTTCTGCCATCTGTCTATTATTTATTTGTGTGCGCGCGCGTGTGTGCGTGTGTGTGTGTGTGCGTGTGTGCGTGTGTGCGTGTGTGTGTGTGTGTGTGTGTGTGTGTGTGTGTGTGTGTGTGTGTGTGTGTTTACATGTGCACTCATATGTATGTCTTTCTCCAAGATATCCACACCCATGTGTCCACATACTCCTCTGTTTGCGATTTCTTTGTTTGTCTGTGTGACTCCACTACCTAGCCCCACTTTCCATCATTCACCATTTGTTCTTTTCACCTTTAACCATTCTCTTTTCTTTATTTATGAATAAATTGGGAGCTTGTACAACCAAAAAACTTCTTTCCCACCTGCCCTGCTTTACCTTAAAATTTGCCTGTTTGTTCCTCTGCTTAGTGTATCCCTTGTGCTTTGCTGTGTATAATTCTCATCCCTCCCCCTTTTAATAGTCCAGTAAAGTAGACTGTAGGCTGGGCACCACATCTCAGGTCTTTTGGACCCAAATACCAGACTCAAAACATAAATGCTTACAGCTGGGGTCATAAGTCACACGTAGATTTAAACCATTCATAATACTGGAAAAATGGTTTTAATTCCACCTTTTTAGAAAGGCTAAGGATGAGATTCTCCAGGCACAAAAGGTAGAATCATCAAACCACTCATACACTCAATTCCCAAGGTTTTTTATTTTAATTTTTACCTTACTAGTCTTATTAATACTTTTACTTTTTAACGCTTATCTTCATGGCAATCCTGACCTTAAAATTTTTTAACCGTTCAGTCTTACCATGTCTGAAACTGGAAATGATGGTAAACCAAAACTGTGGATCCACCTACATGTAATACACTTAACAATACTGACAGGAATAGAGCAGGTACTGTGACAATGCTGGCCAGATGAAACACTGTCACATGGTGATCCAAGCTCTAATTTCATTGGCAATTTTTTCCAAGTACTGGCCTGGCCCTTCACGCAAGAATAATAACATTTTTCTATCCACAAGAAGTACAGAAAATTAAATCCAGTCCTTGACACACAAAACCAGGCCTATCCGGCTGGCTACCATCAGACAGGTACTCAGCCAGGACTATGGCTTAAATTTAACCAGTGTTCCACACATCACCACCAGGCTATTTGATTTTGATTAACTTTGTTGTTTTAATCTGGTACAATACCCACTTGAAGATAACACAGATGGTTACCACCTCAAGCAAATTATAACCGATTTCCTACATGTAGATTCCCATGATTGCCCATTGGGCAGATATCAGATGTACTTGAGGCAGATCTGATGAAGCCATGACAAAAGTGCAGCAGAATTTTACTATCAAATTCAGTATCTTGCTTTTTATAATTAAATCTCAGGAACTATTTTTAACTGATATTTTAATAATAGTAACTGTTTATATACTTACAATCTGAAGGTCTTGTTTAAATCTTGTACTATTTTTTTAACTTTTAATATAAGCGAATGGACTATATTGCCACAGAAAGTGTTAATGGAATAGAACAAATGATAGGGGCAGTCCCACTGGTAAATGCCATACCACCACCCAAGGCTCTCCCTCTCATGGGTAAGTGCACACTGTACATAGGGCACGGCCATGTTAAGTGTTTATAAACCTATAAAATTCTCAGACCTAAACAGATTAACACAGTGCTGATCTGCTTCTACACAAATAAATATTTTCTAAAGAGATTAACTGTCTCCTCAGATTTTTTTCTGCTGACATCACAAATCACTTTGCAGCAGGAAGCAACAGAAGAAGACTCATGCCAATAGGCCAATGTTCATCCCACATATATGGTATAGACCAGAGATGGACCGACACCACCTGCTACTTACTTTAATGTTTGGGTACTTACTGTTTTTATATTAATTTTGTTTATCCATGACCCTCCAAACTGTAAGATTGTCCAATATCAGGAATATCCTAACTCTGGGTAACTCCATTAAATTACTTACAAATTTTAATACATGACATGACACATTATTTTACATTTTCAAATTAAAATTACCAGTGAAAAATAATAGATTACCGCTGACAATCTACACGATTTAAGGATGCTATAGGATGTCACAGTGGTGAAGGTAATAACATTGTCTTCTCACAGCCAGAAATTCCTCAGTTTGATTCTTGCCTGGGGTACCTCTTGTGCGGAGTCTGCATATCTTCTCTTTGTTCACGTGCTTTCCCTAGTTACTCTGGTTGCCTCGTGCCTCCCAGGACATATGTCAGGCCAACTGGCAACTCTAAGTTCTCCCTAAGATTGTGTGTATGTGTAGTGTGTGTGATACAGAAGATTGCCCTTGTAATCTAAATTTAGTTCCTACTTGGCTAATGCACACTGTGAATGTCAGCAGCAATTCACAGGATCACTATAGTAGTCAGATGAAATTTGTCTGCATAGACGGATGGCTTATCTAGGGGCAGGTCATTTATTCTAAGGCTATATGTTATTAAATGCATTTTGATCTAAGATCATTTATAAATATAATACTGTCTAAAGGTCACATATATTATTAATTTATTTATTAATTACTTACTTTTCAACTTTAATAACTGGGACAGAATATTAGCTTCAGTAGCTCATTTTAAGGTTGAACAAAGTGACATTATCTGATGTCGATAGCAGTATGTGTTCTACATAAGGAACATCGGCATTTGAAGTCATTGGATTGCTTTATGAAGTACTTATGGGATGTATAGGTCTTGTATTTTTTTGATTCAGTAAATAGGAATGAGTTGCAGTTGTTGTTAGGTCATAGGATTGTCAGTGGTTTGTAATTGATTGCTAAACACTAACCTTTATGTAGCTCTTACAGGCCTTGTGGACTGGGAAAAGCTGACATGATATTGCTGTGAAAGGCCACAAACAACAGTCATTAAAGTCAGTACAATCCAACACTGGAATAATCAGTAAGCAGTATGTCAGGAATAGTAACTGTTT
This sequence comes from Protopterus annectens, assembly GCF_019279795.1. Classification (NCBI taxonomy): domain Eukaryota; kingdom Metazoa; phylum Chordata; order Ceratodontiformes; family Protopteridae; genus Protopterus; species Protopterus annectens. The sequence goes on from NC_056733.1 coordinate 1,845,361,501, forward strand.
TATTGCCTGATCTTGCCCACTGAACTTGCCAATTAATTATACTAATAAGATGAGCAAATAAGTTAAAGCAAAGTTGGAAAGTCTGATGGTGGTATTTCTTGGCATACTGTCAGGGTCTATATCAGAACATTGAAGTATTAAAACTTTGAATGTTCTAATATCGAACACTATTCAGCAAACACTAAGAATAGCAAAGCTGCAGAACAGCGAATTCTTTCCTCGGGAAATAATTTGGTTGGCAGTTTCTATGGCTTCGCTATTCTTAGTGCTGTGGTGGAAAGTTACAGGTTGGGTTCAGGTAAGTGTGCGATTGTTTGTAGGTTAGGGTTAGGGGCGGGTTAAGTGAGTTAGGGTCAGGGCGCTGGTTAGGTGAGTGTGCGATAGTGACGGACCTTAGGGTTAGGGCTAAGGTAAGTGGGTAGAAAGTAGTGTATGTTTTGTTTATTGTAGCGTTAGATGTAGGAATTTAAGTGTATGTGTGTGATTGCTGTTTGTTTGATGTGCTTGTGTTGTATGTATGTGTTTCGGAGCAGCGAACTTTTTCCATGGGAAAAAATCCGCTGTTCTGAATGTTTGATATTTTCATGTTTAGATGTTTTGGGGCCGATGAAATAGCATTCGCTATTTTCATCTTTCGATAACGTGATATAAACACTACTGTCATAGGAAATATGTATAACTACCATGATCAAATCATAACTTAGTTAACTTAGTGGATATTTATTTTTACCTTTTTTCTCTACTTGTGTCATTCAATTTTTGCAGGTAAAGTAGGCCATTTGCAGCCATAGCATGGCTACATAATAAGGCAATATAGTAAAATAACATATAAGGTCATATGTAATAAGTTTAGTATTTTTATGTAATTATACTTGTGCTTAAACTGATTATCATGTTTGAATTGGGTCTATATTATAAAAATGAAAATGTAAAATGTCGAGCACTCACATGAGCGTAAATTCAGGAATTTGAAATCGCTGTTGTGGGGGGCTACACCCCCCAGACCCCCACTAAATATATATTCCAACTCTGAGATCGCACTACAGTGAGGAAAGGGCAAATATCCCAATCTTCACTGTACTGAGATCCCAAAAAATTTATATTGACTTCCTGCATTTACGCTCATGTGAGTGTTCAACATTTTAATTTTTCATCAATCTAAAGAAGACCCTTTGAATTTATTAATTTCAGGTTTTCAGTTTTATCAGTTGAACAGGAATCCAAAAGGATAAACAGCGTTCAGGAAAAAACAAACGCAACTTCAATGGAAAAGCTGTACTCCTATGTGTGATGAAACACCAAACCTGGTCTATAAAAAACTCCGACCGAGTAAAAAAGCTGAATTTAATATAAAAATAAACAATACAGCACGATAACAGAGTTAAGCGCTTTCACTCGCAAAATATGAGCTTCATCAGAACTGTTACAAACAGGAAATTAACTCGTTTTAAAAACTTTTTAGTGCCAAATCGCTACCTTGTAACAAAAGTTCTTAAAGACATACATACCAAAATTGATCTACAATAAAAACAACTAAATATTCTAAACACATTGTCTGTCAAAAAACATATTAGTAAATGGTAAATAGTATTTGAATAAATAAAATAAGTATAAATATATAAAAATGCAATAGTGTGAACCTAATACATATTAAATTTTAAATTTTTATAACTTTTAAAGCACCATACATTTGTAATAAATATATATATATACGTAATTATAAATTGATGCACCATCTATGTTAATAATAATGCAGGTTTAATGGTGATAAAATCATTTAATCCAGGTGGATTAGATGCATCAGTATATAACTGCCACCATATTTCCTTATATGACAGTAGTCCTTTATGGTCGCCCCCTCTCGGTGCAGTTGACAAATTCTCCAAAATTTGCGAATTTAAATGTATGTGTGTGTCCATATTGTTTTATATGCTTGTATAGAGCATTGTTTTCATCACATGTCTTAATACTATAATAATGTGCATATATTTGTTTATTCAACTTCCGTTCCATTTTGCCAATATAATCTCCAGAACATGCTGTGCATTTTGCTAAATATATGACCCATCTGGTGTTACAATTTCTACTAACAAAAGTTATATAAGATTTATGTATATTGTCCAAAATGTTATGGCTTTCATCATATATAGCAAAACACTGTTTGCATTTACCACACTTTGTGGTTTTGTTATTAACAAAATGTCTGGATATATCTCCTCTCTCTATGTAATTTTTCAAATTCCGACCCATTTTATATACAAAAATTGGTTGTGATCCCAAGATTTTTTTCCATTCCTTGGTCCACCATGATAATTGTCCAATTGTTGTTGATAATTTGCTTAATTTTCCCTATGTGTGGGCCATATTCTAATGTACATGCTCTTCTATATTAGGCACTGTTAGTAGTAGTGTCTAATATATGATTAACTGACCTATTGATGTCACTTTTTTGTCCCAATAGAGGTGTGTATTTAGTCCCCCATCCATTAATAATATTTTTACTGATATGATTCAGCATATTAATGTTATAACCCCTGTCTCTGAAAAGGTTGGTAATAAAACCAACTTCTTCTAACTTCTCAGAATGTGTGGAGGTCATTCTTATGGACCGTATAATCTGACCTCTAAATATATTAATAAATAATTTTCTAGGGTGGCAACTAGAAAATTCTAAATAGCTGTTAGAAAAAGTATGTTTTCTAAACAACCTCAATTTAAAACTATTGTTTCCCTTAGAAATTAAGGTGTCCAAATATGGTAGGCCTTCCTTATTGAAGGAATAAGTAAATTTTAGGAAAGAACTACTTGAGTTCAAGAAATCGATAAACTGTGCTAACATTTCTTTATTACCGTCCCACAATATATAAATATCATCCAAATATCGCAAATAATATTTAACATGTTTAAAATATTTGCTTTTGAATAGTTTGGACTCCTCCCAATCAAGCATAACGAGATTGGCGTATATTGGGGCACATGCTGCTCCCTTGGCAACGCCGTTCGTTTGTCGAAAAAATTCTCCCTCATATTCAATAAAATTGTTATCCAATACAATAGACATAAGTTCTATAATTAAACAAACATGATCCCATTCATAGCCTCCATATTTTCTAATGCTATTAGAAAAAGCCTCTAGTCCCTCTGTCTTGGGGATACTAGAGAATAAATCGACTACATCCACAGCGACAAAAATAAGTTCTAAATGCCATAAATTAACAGGAAAATTCCGCAAAAAGTCCCACGAGTCTTTCATTAAGTGTGGGATTCTATCGTAAATATGTTTTAAAAATCTGTCCACAGCAGTCCCTAATGGAAACGTTTCAGACCTACTACCAGATATAATAGGTCTAAATGGTGGTTGGTCAATCGATTTGTGAACTTTCGGAATTCCCACAATGGAGGCTAAGGTGGGGTGTTCGACTTTCAAATATTTGTATAGATCCATAGTTATTCTATTGTCTATCAAAAATTCCTCAATATGTAAATCAATACGACGATGTGCTATGTTGATTTCGTTGAGTGATACAATCTCATAGTTCCCAGAATTGTGTAAGATTTGATGTATTTGGGATACATATTCTGTACTGTCAAATATAAATATCCCGCCCCCTTTATCGGGTTTCATAATTCTAATATTGGTGTCTTTCCTCAAATCCTGTAACAATTTCAATTCGTCTTCAGATAAATTACAATATATATTAGCATTTTTAAGACATTTTTGTAATTGGTACATTTGTCTAGAAACTGTCTTATCATACACTGATATAAGTGGATGCATAGGCGGGATGAATGCACTTTTTTTCTTTAAAGTACCATACTCGCTGTCGGACTTGTTATCATTATTGTTAACAAAAATGATGGCTAAATTCAGTTTCCTTATGTATTTCTTGAACTCTATAAGACTATCAGCTAGCCTAAATCTAGAAGTGGGTATGTACTTCATACCCTTAGAAAACAAATTAAAACGGGTCGTATTCAATGTTAAATCTGTATAATTATAAATTTTGAAATGTTTATAACTGTTAACTATTCCATCATTTACTATACTATTACTCGAGGTGAAAAAATGGGGAAGGCACTACAAAGAAAATTTCCCATAATATTACCTAATAAGCCATATAAGAAAATACATAATACATCAGAAGTTTTAAGTAAAGATGGTGATAATATTTTGGATGTATCTACCTCGATCTTTGGAACCACCAGCAAATCTAATGATTGTGTAAATTTGAATACAATCGAACAAAGATCAATACTAGGCACCTTGTGTAATAGTATAGTAAATGATGGAATAGTTAACACTTATAAACATTTCAAAATTTATAATTATACAGATCTAACATTGAATACGACCCATTTTAATTTGTTTTCTAAGGGTATGAAGTACATACCCACTACTAGATTTAGGCTAGTTGATAGTCTTATAGAGTTCAAGAAATACATAAGGAAACTGAATTTAGCCATCATTTTTGATAACAACGATAACAAGTCCCACAGTGAGTATGGTACTTTAAAGAAAAAAAGTGCATTCATCCCGCCTATGCATCCACTTATATCAGTGTATGATAAGACAGTTTCTAGACAAATGTACCAATTACAAAAACGTCTTAAAAATGCTAATATATATTGTAATTTACCTGAAGACGAATTTAAATTGTTACAGGATTTGAGGAAGGACACCAATATTAGAATTATGAAACCCGATAAAGGGGGCGGGATTGTTATATTTGACAGTACAGAATATGTATCCCAAATACATCAAATCTTACACAATTCTGGAAACTATAAGATAGTATCGCTCAACGAAATCAACATAGCACATCGTCGTATTGATTTACATATTGAGGGATTTTTAATAGACAATAGAATAACTATGGATCTATACAAATATTTTTAAGTCGAACACCCCACCTTAGCCTCCATTGTGGGAATTCCGAAAGTTCACAAATCGATTGACCAACCACCATTTAGACCTATTATATCTGGTAGTAGGTCTAAAACCTTTCCATTAGGGACTGCTGTGGACAGATTTTTAAAACATATTTACGATAGAATCCCACACTTAATGAAAGACTCGTGGGACTTTTTGCGGAATTTTCCTGTTAATTTATGGCATTTAGAACTTATTTTTGTCACTGTGGATGTAGTCGATTTATTCTCTAGTATCCCCAAGACAGAGGGACTAGAGGCTTTTTCTAATAGCATTAGAAAATATGGAGGCTATGAATGGGATCATGTTTGTTTAATTATAGAACTTATGTCTATTGTATTGGATAACAATTTTATTGAATATGAGGGAGAATTTTTTCGACAAACGAACAGCGTTGCCATGGGAGCAGCATGTGCCCCAATATACGCCATTCTCGTTATGCTTGATTGGGAGGAGTCCAAAATATTCAACAGCGAATATTTTAAACATGTTAAATATTATTTGCGATATTCGGATGATATTTATATATTGTGGGATGGTAATAAAGAAATGTTAGCACAGTTTATCGATTTCTTGAACTCAAGTAGTTCTTTCCTAAAATTTACTTATTCCTTCAATAAGGAAGGCCTACCATATTTGGACACCATAATTTCTAAGGGAGACAATAATTTTAAATCGAGGGTGTTTAGAAAACATACTTTTTCTAACAGCTATTTAGAATTTTCTAGTTGCCACCCTAGAAAAGTATTTATTAATATATTTAGAGGTCAGATTATACGGGCCATAAGAATGACCTCCACACATTCTGAGATGTTAGAAGAAGTTGGTTTTATTACCAACCTTTTCAGAGACAGGGGTTATAACATTAATATGCTGAATCATATCAGTAAAAATATTATTAATGGATGGGGGACTAAATACACACTTCTATTGGGACAAAAAAGTGACATCAATAGGTCAGTTAATCATATATTAGACACTACTACTAACAGTGCTGAATATAGAAGAGCATGTACATTAGAATATGGCCCACACATAGGGAAAATTAAGCAAATTATTAACAACAATTGGACAATTATCATGGTGGACCAAGGAATGGAAAAAAATCTTGGGATCACAACCATTTTTTGTATATAAAATGGGTCGGAATTTGAAAAATTACATAGAGAGAGGAGATATATCCAGACATTTTGTTAATAACAAAACCACAAAGTGTGGTAAATGCAAACAGTGTTTTGCTATATATGATGAAAGCCATATCATTTTGGACAATATACATAAATCTTATATAACTTTTGTTTGTGGAAATTGTAACACCAGATGGGTCATATATTTAGCAAAATGCGCAGCGTGTTCTGGATTTTATATTGACAAAACGGAACGGAAGTTGAATAAACGAATATATGCACATTATTATAGTATTAAGACATGTGATGAAAAGAATGCTCTATACAAGCATATAAAACAATACGGACACACACCTACATTTAAATTTGCAATTTTGGAGAATTTGCCAACTGCACCGAGAGGGGGCGACCATAAAGGACTACTGTCATATAAGGAAATATGGTGGCAGCTATATACTGATGCATCTAATCCACCTGAATTAAATGATCTTATCACCATTAATCCTGCATTATTATTAATATAGATGGTGCATTAATTTATATTTACGCATATATATATTTTTATTACATACTTATGGTGCTTTTAAAGTTATAAAAATTTTAAATTTAATATGTATTAGGTTGACACTATTGCATTTTCATACATTTATACTTATTTTATTTATTCAAATACTATTTACCATTTACTAATATGTTTTTTGACAGACTTAATGTGTTTAGAATATTTGGTTGTTTTTATTTTAGTTCAATTTTGGTATGTATGTCATTAAGAACTTTTGTTACAAGGTAGCGATTTTGCGCTAAAACGTTTTTAAAATGAGTTCATTTCCTGTTTGTAACAGTTCTGATGAAGCTCGTATTTTGCGAGTGAAAGCGCTTAACTCTGTTATCATGCTGTATTGTTTATTTTTATATTAAATTCAGTCTTTTTACTCGCTCTGAGTTTTTTATAGACCAGATTTGGTGTTTCATGACACATAGGAGTACAGTTTTATCAGTTGGGGATGCTACTTGTCCAATGTTATACCAAGTGTAATGAATTAGAACATGGGAATACTTTATGTATGGTGTAGTTATAAAGGGTATGTTGTCATGATTATGCTATATGAAAGATCTTTTGACTTGTGGTCAGATTGTAGACTGGAGGAGACTTTTGTTAAGTAAGGGTGAGGGATTGCTAATGTTTGCATGAAAGAATAGAGAAGGAGTGGACGTACAGTGAAGTATGGTTTGGGAGGTCTGCGGTAAGGCGATAAATTCGGAGAAGTTTTAGAGATTGTACAGGGTGATTTTATTATGGTATTAGGCAGGAAGAAGCTGGGACCCTAGGAACAGCTCAACTTTATAGATAACTGGGAACTATCTGGCTTTGGACAAGGTGAAACAATGGTGTTCCTAAGGGTGGAGTTGGAAAGGATTTGAAACATTTTGTTTTCAATGGATTGTAGAATTAATAATTACTGTTTTCTACACCAGTGGATATAGTAATCTAATGGCTTCCATTTTGTATGGCCCCTTCATACAAATGGCACTAAGCAGATTAAAATAAATAATGTGCACACAAGTAAATAACTAACCATCGCACTACAAAACGGTTGGCATCAAGATCATGCAGGGAATATAAGGTCATTGTATGCCTTGTGCTTATACAGTTCAAACCCAAGAATGTGCTTCACACTGAACTGCTCCAGCTTGGATTTTGACCTACCTTTCCAGGACCCTTTCCCACCTGTATTTGCATTCATTGCCTTCCAGAACTCCATTACTTACAGTTATTGTACTTAAAACAAAGTATTTAAATGTCTCTCTCTCTCGCTCTCTCTCTCTTTCTCTCTCTTTCTCACACACACACACACACACACACACACACACACACACACACACACACACACACACACACACACCACACAACCAAAATAATTTCCAGGAAAAGATGGTAATATTCTCTACTACAGCAGCTTTCTGTCTTGGCCAGTGGCGATGACTGTTGCCATTCCAAATGATCTGACTGTAGAACTCCACTTACTGTTCCATTCTTCAGAATTAAGCCAAATAACCATAATCACATAGCTAATTAGAAGCAGATACCAGCAAGTAGTCACATTTCACAATAAGTACCCTTTATTAGTTAATAAATAAGTAAATACATAAATCAGCCACAGCCTTTTAAAGGCAAATACATAAATAAAAAATATTTTACTTGCAAAAAAAAAAATCAGACAGTTTCACTAAAACTAAAACAGATGTAAAGAAATATTGATTTGTAGAGAAAATTATCATTGCAGATAAAAAGGAAACTAAAAGAAGAAGATGTATTTATTTATTAATTTACATTTGTTTACCAGGAAATTCCGACTGGACACAGGTCATTTTTCAGCAGATGCCCGAGGAGAAAAGCTCCACATCATGTACATGATAAATAGAGATACAAAGGTACAGCAATAGTAAACAACATTACAGGTTGTTGGGTTAATACAATAACAAGATATTGAGCTGAGAATTGCTGACCGAAGACCCAGTGTCTGCTATTCTAAAAGTGTATTAGTTCTGGCTTAAGCACTTGAGCTTCAAGCCAGTTATTCTACATTAAGAAGGTTCGTACTCTGCACTCTTGTGGGAAGACAGGCTGGATTCTGCCCTTCTGAGCTGGGAATTTCTGGTCAAAGGCTTATTGTGACTGCTTATTTGAACTGTTTCTTTCTGAAATTGGTGTGCCTTGTTGCTGGAGCATAGACCAGATTCAGGCCTGCTGAATCTAGCTTTGTTTGTATAACTTGAGCACTGATCCAGGCCATTGTTTTTTGGAGAAGGTTCCCCTGCACCCTATTAAGCAGGGGTGTGCAGTTAGAACTTGTCTGATTGAAGACTGCTAGAACAGGGCTCCATTTTGAGCTTTTTTCTGGTTAATTTGGTAACTTGTTTAAATCAGCTTGTTCGTTTTCTATTGTTTTATATATATATATATATATATATATATATATATATATATATATATATATATATATATATATTGCGCTTTATTCATCTGCTTTTACTGTATTTGTGTTTCTTCCTACTTTATTACTGGGGACATTGACTGCAACTCTGATCTGCAATATATAACAAGAAGTATCCTTTTCTTTGCTTTTAAACTGTTTTTTGGAGTGTATCTGCTTTATTTTCTGAAAGAAAAAAAAAAATAAATAATATATATATATATATATATATATATATATTTGTTTCCAACCTTTCTAAGCTAGTATAGTCCAGTTTTCAGGTTAGTGCTGAATTCAGGGCTGTGTTACAAATCTCTGTTTGCCCATACCTTACTTGGATAGAAGGAAGTTTCTCTGTTCACCTGTGAGAGAGGAGAGCTTTGAGCAGACTATCTGTCCCTTAAGGAGTGGTTTCAGCCCAGAAATTAGTAGTTTATTGGCCATTTTGGGCTAATTTCTATCTCTTTCATTTCCCTGATATAAATACCGTATCTGTCCGGTTTTGCGCACCGGGCAGTGCCGGTTAGCTAGGGTAAAACTATAGGTCAAAACTATTCCCGGCTCCACAAAGTCTCCTCTTCAAATTTTCCCCTGGAAATAGACAAACTTTCAACTTTAGCACTCAAGCCTTTCATTTCTCAGCCCGGCACTTGCTCAAAACTTATAGAAAGTACTTATAAACCGTAGCACTAGACCCTCCTGTACTGTACAGAAGGACAAGGTTCTCTATTCGACCTTACCAGCCATCCAGTAAAACAGTTCACTGTACTTATCCAGGCATGTCCAAAGGGCAGTTTCAGGTGTACTCTGGGCATTTTGAGGCAATGATACAACTGCCTCATGTACACAGACAACCCCCTCCTCCTACCACCAAACACTAATACATGCGAGAGATGCAGTTATACAGCCAAACTAGAGGCTAAGCTCGCTCAACCCAAGACTGGATCAGACACTCAAGAGGAGAAGGGAAATACTTGCATCATACCACCAATCTCACATAGACCGATTAAACCAGCACCAGCAAAAAACACACATAAATACATGAAAACATACTCGGAGGCTCTAAATAAAAATCTGCAAAACCAACAGAGACCTCCAAAGCAAACATCCAAGCAACCTCCACCCCCCCCACCAACACAAACCATAAAACACATACTTCACAAAACCAGTGTGCCATGCTATCACAGCCCTTAAGGCAAAATAACATACCCAACATACTAGTAATATGTGACTCTATAGTCAGGCACACTGACGTCCCACTCACTAGGCTGAATAAGGAAAAGGTTACTGTTAGCTGCCTGTCGGGTGCCAAGATCCGCCACATAACACAAGCACTCAGGTCACTCCAGAACAAGTACAAATATGACTCTGTCATTGTCCATGTTGGTGTGAATGACCTGAGCCGTACCTCCCTAGACTACATGAAAAGAGACATGGAAGAGCTCTCTGATCACATAGCCCAGGCCGATATGACTCTGACCCTGAGTAGCATCCTGCCATGGTATAAAGAAAAAAATTCTCAATTTCAACAATTGGCTAAATTTCTGGTGTCATTCAGTGGGGAGTGTCTGTCTGCCTGGGATGACATGCTCGACAAGCCACGCTGCTTCACTAGAGATGGCTTGCACCTGTCACCCTTAGGCTTTTGAATACTGGCCAAGGCTCTTGCCACCCACATAGTGCCTTTTTTAGGCAAGGCTCAAAAGACAAACCCACCGCCATAAATAGCACAATTAACAAAAAACTGAGGTTAATACTATTCAATGCCAGAAGTCTAAACCTCAAAATGCGCACACTCGAGGCACTCCTCAGTATGGAGAAAATCGATATATGTGCAGTAAAAGATACCTGGTTTAAGGCTCCAGAGAGGACCCCAGCACTACCAGGCTACAACTCATACCATATATTTTGGCCACAGAAGCCAAAACAAAATACAAAAGGCAGGGGTGTATCCATATTCATCAAGGATACCCACACATCCAGGTTAGTGGCACAGCACGATGCTTCAGAGATCATCCACGTGCAACTAACAATGGGCAAAACTGCAATTCAAATTGTAGTTTGCTACAGATCACCCACCATGTCCCAGGACCCCCATTCCACATTTCTGGAAACACTGGGAAACATAAAGGTCCTACCATACACCCTAATATTGGGTGATTTCAATTACCCAGACATTAACTGGGAGAACTACTCAAGTACTAACTCCCTTGCCTAACTTTTTCTAGAATTTATAAACTCAAACACCCTGGTTCAACTGGTCAACACTCCCAACAGGGGTGACAACATATTGGACCAGGTCATCGCCAAGATGGGCGACTGGTGTTCCACACCAGAGGTCAAACCCTCGCTGGTTAGATCTGACCATAAACAAATCACTTTGGATATCCATATTCCGCTCCCACTCCCAGACAAGCAAACTACCGTGAAAAACTTTTCAAAAGCAAACTTCACATTACTTAAGACCGAGGTGGAAAGTTTCAAAGCCCCCATGTTGAAGGATAACACTATCCAAGCTGCAAAATCCTTTACTAATGCATTCTACTGGCAGCTACAAGAATGCATGGATCGTGCCATCCCAAGCATAACCAAGACTCACTCCTCCAAGAAAAGGAAACAAGTCTGGTGGACTCCTGCCATAAACAAACTATACAATAGAAGGAGGAAACTAGTACAGAAAAGAGTAAAATCCCAAGAAGGGAAGACATCCCTGATCAGTATCAGCAAGAAACTATGATCCCTCACAAAATCATCCAAGGCGAGCTTTGAAAGAAAAATTGCCAAGGACTAAAAAGATAAACACAAGGCATTCTTTAGCTATGCCAAGAATCTAAGTGACAATGATCAGATCTGCTTGGAGTTAGTGCAGAATGGCACAAAATACACTGAACTGACTGATATCGCCAACATCCTGGCAGACAGGTTCAGTGCAAACTTCACCCCCCTCTCACCCCCAAAAGGGCCCATAACCATACCAGAAGAATGTAGAGTCCCTGAAATCACAGACACTCATGTTAAAACAGCCCTCTCCAAAGCCAAAAACACAGCATCAATGGGACCAGACGGTGTCTCAGGCTGCATCCTACATGAGCTCAAAGAGGAACTAACCCTCACCTAAACACACTGTTCAAACTCAGCCTCTCCACAGGCTACATACCCATAGAGTGGCGCACAGCAACAGTTATTCCGCTCCACAAAGGTAGAGCCACAACAGACCCCAGGAACTATCGCCCTATAAGCCTGACTAGCTTCGTCTGCAAGGCTAAGGAGCGCATCATCATGGAACTCATTAACAGAGACATTGGGAACCTCCACACACTGGACCCTGCCCAGTTTGGCTTTGTTAGGGGCAGATCATGCCTTCTAAATCTGGTAGACTTCTTTGAGACAGTTACCAAGGCTATAGACGAGGGAAAGGTGGTTCACACAGCCTACCTAGACCTCGCTAAGCCTTCAACACCATTCTCCATTCTGGTATTATAGACAAGCTCACCAGCTTGAACATAAACCCCTACGTCACAAGATGGGTTGCCAACTGGCTCATGGACAGAACCCACATGGTGACAGTTGCAGGAACTAGGTCCGACTCTAAATCGGTTACAAGTGGCATTCCCCAGGGCTCAGTTCTAGGACCCCTCCTGTTTGACATATACTTCTCAGAGGTACAGGCAAGCACAGGAGGACTATGGCTGACCAAGTTCACAGATGACTGCAAACTAGGGGCTATAATTGACTCTCCGGCTGACACAGACATCCTCCAAAAGGGTCTCACTGAGACGGATACCTGGTGTCAAAATCATGGCCTCAAGCTAAATGCCAAAAAGTGCATAGTCATCCCCTTTTTGAAAAAATAAAGTACTCACAAACTACCACATAGGTGGTAGTCCCCTAAATATGGAAGACGTAATAAGGGATCTGGGGACCCAAGTAGATAGTAATCTCACCTTTGATAATCACATTGCCAAAGTGGTTAGAAAATCCTTCTATGTGGCCCATCTAATCACAAAAGGTTTCACATCCAGATCAAAAGAGGTCATTGTGCCCCTCTACTCATCACTCATCAGACCCATCATAGAGTACAATGCCCCATTTGGGATGTACCTTACAAGACACCTGCAACAGCTGGAATGACCACAGAAGTACGTCACCAAGAGGATCAATGGCCTCAAACAGATGCCCTATGCAGCTCGACTGAAGAAACTCCAGTTGTACTTGGTTGCATACCGCCTACTCACAGGTGATCTCTGCCTGACATACAAGGCCATGTCCAACCCAGAATTGATGGACATGTTCCACCTAAAGAAAACCTTATCTCCTTGAGCCACACACTCTAGGGATCTAAACCTCACCACAACAATAAATAGGACATGCTGGAGGGATAGATTCCTGTCCCAGAGACTCCCCCATGCTTTGGAACAAGATCCCAATCGACATTAGGCAGAGCTCCTCGCTAACACTCTTCAAAAGAAACTTTGACAAGTGGATGGGAAACAGAAAGTTTACCTTGGGGATCACTTCAGTGGCTCTGCTGGACAGAGGCACAGGGAACTAATCTAAGGGGGTGGCGAAAGCCAACACATTCTAGCTAGGCTTATAAATGCCTTTGGGCAGATAGCCTAGTACCCACCTATGAACCTATGAACCTATGATTATCAACAGTATATACAGTAAATGTTGCAAGTTAAGATAGTTTCTTAATAGTGAATGAATGATTGCCAGTTCAACATTCTTCAGAGAAAGGTTCATTCCTTCTGATCTTGGAGGAAAGTATAACTAGTTAATCCTTTGCTAGTTATATCTTTCCAGATGTCTTGCTAGGCCCCATCTATGCTACCTGAATTTTCAATGTATAAGAGGCAGAGACAGAAACGCATAAATATGCTCACTGGTATGTAATAGCGATTCACTACAAACTCAGCAAAAGTTCTGGTCAACACTCTGAAATAGTGAATGAATGACTGCCAGTTCAACATTCTTCAGAGACAGGTTCATTCCCTCTGACTTTGGAGGAATTTCTGCTAATGGATAAACACCATTCTTTCAATCCATTCCATATCAGTGAACCACTGTCTATAGGACATTTTGGAAATTTTCCATGAGGAAATGCTGTAGAGAAACAATTTCTTTCCTGTTTTAAATGTATTTTTCCTCCTTCTAGCTAACAGCTACCAACACAGGAATAAAAGAAGAATCTAGGTATATATTGAGACAGAGCAAGCAATCACTTGCTGAGTTTATCTGAACTCTCCAAAGAGAAGTTCAGAGCCTTTCAATTTACTTTCAGCAGCTGAAGTCCATACATTTTACGTATCACTGGTTCATTTAATATTTTATATGTAGTTATATCTCACAAAACACAACTGACAAGTGCTGCTTCAAACCTTATACATATATTTGTATGTATATTTTACACAAAATGAAGGACAAATCTTATACATCCTTTCAATCACATATGCACAGTTCACACTACACAGTCCTGTTACCTCAGCTACGACTAAAGAAACCAAACAAATGTATAAATTTTGTAAGACTTGTGTGCTGTTGACCAATTTGTTAAGTCTAAAAAAAAAATGGCAGATTTAGACTCAGGTATCACAAAAATTACATATACTAATATTTATTTACCAGAAAGATCTTGATGTAAATGATTTGTGGAATCCTAACTGATCAGTGTGGTATAATTAGTTTTGGTATGATGATTCTGTTTTTTTCAAGTGACCGTACAATAAATATGTCCAGTAATTGAAATTGTTTCTGTATATTATAGGCTTGGCACAACACTTCAGTCAAATAAAAGAAGATGAAACATGTTTGAGGAAGTAATAAAACATAACTAATCAGTACACTAATTAGATTTAATATACTATATCACATTGTATGCACAAACAATTTCAGAGATTTTGTCAAGTTAAATGCAAAATGAAATCAAAGAACTTAACTTAAGTTTAAAGACTAAAACATCATCAAGCGCTGATGGTATATGCAGCGGAACAATCAGCATGGAGCAACAACCATTTAATGTAAGCTAAGAGGAGCTGTGAAACAGAGAAAATGCTTGCACTACTACGATAAGTGGAAAATAGTTCTTGGGGTGAGGACAGCAGCTGCAAGTTAGACCTAATCCATGAGCAGACAGCATGAAGAAAAACATTGCATCCAGAGAGAATCAGACGTCAACATGTCCAACAGGTATAGGAGTTGACAGAAGGTGGGAGTTGGGAAAGGAGTGCAAAGACCAAAAGGGGGTAAGCACTTACACGACATCAGGGAAGGAGGCTATCAGTAATAGCCCTGATGTAGAGGATTCTATGTAAGCAAATTAAGATACTTGTCTGTCAGTTCTGGAATTGTACCCTATCAGCCCTGGCATATGTAACACAGTGTGCCCTCCATGAAAAAAAAACAGCATAGAACTTCAAACCATAATCAAAAGAGTAGTATAGTTGTCAGTGGAAACAGCAATGACAAAAGGCAGGCTGTAGTTCAGGTTTAAATCACAACAACTTTACTAATAGTTTTCTGTACTCTGGAGTAATGACTGGGATGCTTTCAGGCTGTGGTTCTCATGGCAGATAGTAATTCTTCTAAGTTACAGTACGCATTGAGTTTAAGCACATGTGGAGGTTTCTGTAATCCCAATATGCTTAAATTGCTGTACAGCTTTGATAGTAATTCATCAGAAACTGTACATATTTTAACCTGAACAGATCTTGCTCAAATGGGCTGGAATGTGAAATAATATAACTTTGACTATGAGAAGCTAATTATAAGTAAACATACCCAACAAAGTTCAAAGCACTACCTCATGCACCCCTCATCGTACTATTTATCCAGTGCACCTCCACATAGCACTTACTCTTCTGATTGTACATTCTGGATGCAACCCCCTGCAAACCAATAAAATAAGGATATGAGTAAAAAACATATATACACCAGATAAAATTCACCTCACTATCTACCTGTCTTCCCAACAGCTCTGCTCCTACTACCTCTCTACTTACAGCCCTCTTACCCAAGTATAGTTATTAATTCAGCATCCAATTAACACACCTCACTAGAAACAAACCAGCTGTTACTTTGACCTGAACTTCTGCTGTCCTTTTGCAGCTATCACCTCAGTCTGTGCTGTAAATAACCAGCTCCACGGTTATAACTCCTCATAGACTACAATGCTCTGTAAATATGTAGATATACATGCTAATATGTGCAATGTTCTTGCTGTGCGCATTCATTATACTGTGTCTCAGGAATCCTTACTTAGTGCACCACATGTCAATAATATATTATGCACTAAAATGCTGATTGTATTGTAAAGTCAGCCATACTCCACTTTTAAGATAGTACACATTGTACTGAAATTGATTTTCTAGCACTATGTTAGATTCTTTACTGTCTACCACAACTCCTAATCAGGGTCTGAAAGGGGCCCATTATGGTATAGACTGCAATCCTGATTAACAAAGTAAATAAAGTAATAGAATAGAACTTTTGATTGGTTTAAAACCAGGCCACAAGTTGGTCAAGATCATTCTGTGAAGTTACTGACATCCACTAAAAAGCTAATGTATATGGCAGTGACCAAACCACCAACATACGTACATAAGGATGGCTCTCTGGCCTCTTCATAATAATAACTGATGAAATGGAATCAGAGCTTGGTGTAGATAGAATGGAATATTTGTTAACACCTAAGATCATTCAGCTATTAGATTCAATACCCAAACTGTCAAACATTCTTAATGCAAATGCACTATGTATTAAAATAATGTCATGATACAAATGTCTCAATATAGGGAGAGATTCAACTTTATGCACAGATACAAGCCTTTTATATTTTCTAAAACAAAAAAACTTACAAGGTTCAAAGCTTTCATAACTGTAATAAAAGCCATGCACACATTTTCAGGTAAAAGGTGTAAACAGATAAAAATTATGAAGATGGGAGGATAGTTTTAAACATTTCTAATGCTATTATCTTGACATGGTTTATGTGTTCACTTTCAAGAAGCATATCTTCACCTAGGTTCAATGCAAGTACATGTTCCATAAAATGCATTTACCACTGGTTTGCAAGCTCTAATGAACTCTAAGAAAAGTCAAGCTCTTCTTTGTTTGTGTAAGGAATATGTGAAAACATTGCAGCAATTTTAAGCTAGAAATTTTATACAATAAGCATTAAAGAATATGCATCTACTACACAGTGTAAGTAAAATAAAGGGAGAAATGATCAATAAAACCACGTTCCACTTATGCATGGATGACTGTATCATACCTCTCAACTTCAAAACTTCTGAACCAAACCAAAAATAATGGGAAGCTAAAGGCCTAAACTCAGAGACAGTTGTAAATATTACTCTGTTCCACTTAAAAAAAATAATGGAACAATAGGTATTGTAGTATATTATATTTTCTGAACAATAAGAAATATGAAACTTTTATGTTTGTCATTATTGACTGTCTGCAATCCTCAGTAATTTACCAGAAAATAAAAAAAAAAAAACATGTGAGGGGGACAGAGCAAAATATGAGATAAAATTAGAGATGCTCTGCAAAAGCAGAAACACTTATGACCAGCAATGTTAGGGTAGGAGAGGTAGAGGGGCCTGTAATCATGGTTATATATGCACTGAAGGATTTGGTGTGTAGATGGGTCAGCAATAAAATAAGACAAAAAAAAAAAAAAAAACTAAAGAGTATGCATAGCAGTATAATGGGAGGGGGTTGGGGGTTCTATGACACTGAAGAAAAAGAAGGCATTATATTTGAAGTGCTGGAACTGCATAATACAGAGAAAGACATTTCAAACAGGGGCCAAGTCTGATTGCAACCAATGATTTGAGACTAACTAGCCAAGCAAGATGATGAATATAATATTTTGGGGGAGGGGGCAGAATAAATATAAAAAACCTTAAGTTTTTTTTTTCTTTTGATCTTTCATGCATTACCAGAATCTAGTTATTCTTATAAAATACTGAGGACTAAGAAAAACACAAAATGAGATGCTAATACGGTACAGCATGTCAGAGGAGAAAGAGTTGCTAAAAACAGGTTCAGGCATGGGAGAAAGTTGGGGATGCAAGAATGAATGTACTAAAACAGCTGGGCTTTGGCCTTTGAAATATTCAGTTGATAAGGATAACCAAAACATGGGAGGCACTTGAGTTTCAAAGACAAGCAGGTGGGACATGAGAGGAAAGAGAGACTCAAATTAAGACACCAAAACAAAGGACATTAAGGAATACTGGAAAGAAATTTTAACTCGTATGAAATAGGGATCATGGAGATATGGACCTGGACTCAATAAACTTTACATGGCTCTCTAAAATAGTGTGTGCATTGTGGCATGATGTTGCACAGAACGGTCTGTATTGAGTAAGTGGCTCTACACATTGTGTAGAGCTGCACAAACATGGTAAACTCTGTGGCATGCTAACTACAACATACGTAGGTGAATCGCATGCTAATCAACCAATTCAAAATGCAGAGCTATTCACCAAGCTATAAAGCAATTGCGTACACTTAGTGCAAGATTTTGCTTCAAATTCCAAAACCTATTGGAATACAGCCATGGAAAATACACTAGATGGAAATAATTTTAGGGATTGCTGTTGCTCTTCTGCATGTGTTTGTACAACAGGCTGACATCTATGCTGCTGCTGCTGATAGGCATCGTGCAAGAAGGAGAAGAGTGTTTAGATCCCATTTGACTTTTCATGATTTGCATGAGGTGGAAATAGTAGAGCAGCAAAGACTGGATAGAGACCTACTCCAGGTACTCTGCAACCTCTGTCATCTTCAATTGACAGTAAGAGCAAACTGAGGGGAACCAATACCTGTGTAGACCAAGGTATGAATAGCACTCAGAATTTTAGCTACAGGATCCTTCCAGAGACCAACAGTGGACATGCTAGGGGTGTGACAGGCATCAGCACCTAGGATCCTACATCAATTCCTGAATTTTACAAAAAAATTTTTCCCATGCCCCCAAGGACAGAGCTACAACTAAGCAGGATTCTAAAACTAAGCAGGATTTCTACCCTCATATCACACTTCCCTGAAGTCTTGGAAGCCATATACTCAAGCATATTGAGATCAAAGCACCACCTGGGGAACAGGGAAGGGTATACATAAAGAAAAAGGGCTTCCACTCCATTAACTACCAGGTCATGTGTAATACTAAAGGAAGGATTCTAAATGTGTGTGCTAGTAATCTGGTATTTCCCATGACTCTCATATCTGGCAAAACTCAGAGGTTTTCCAGGGGGGATTTCCCACAATGTAGGGTATACACTCGAACCACGGCTAATGATGCCCATTGGAAATGCACACACACTCATGGAAGAATGCTATAATGAAGCACATCCTCAAACAAGAAATATCACAGAGAGTGTGTTTGGGCTGCTGAAGTTATGGTTTTGGTGCCTAGACACATCAGGGGGCCCTGCACTACGATCCCAAAACTTATGCTGAAATTATCATTGTCTTCGCTATGCTTCACAATACTATCCTGAGAAATACACTGCAACAGGAACACCAAGGGAAAGGGGCACACATTCCAAAATGACTGGCAAGGGCACCACAGCCACAAGCATGTGAGGACACAGAGGGGAACCACCAGCTGCTGTGGGTGTAGGTAGATTTAGTTGTGCACAATATGCTCCCACCCTGACCAAGGGGAAATGGACAGCACACCTGCTGACCACCTAAGGGAAGCAAGTTTCATCTTATGCACATTCATACAGTAAAATTGATGCCAGGCAATGTTCACAACCTTTACTTACCCATGTAATGGCTGTGTACTGCTAGCATTAGAAGTGGGTAGGAAAACAAATGAATTGCTGATATTTGCATATTGTCACTTGAAAATATACCTAAGTAAAATGTGTGTGAGTTATCCAGCAATGACATCAATATGTGACAGGAATGACTTATGTTGATATATTTCTGCCATTTATCAACTAACATGCCTCACGCATTGAAAATACACAAAATAGAAAAGCAGACTAAAGACTATTTATTCCTACATTCTAACAAGTGGAGCAATAACATCACTGTTGTATCAATGATTTCAATGTAGTAATCACAAAAGTGAAAAAAATAATAAGAAATCAGTAAACATTTCAAGATAGCATCACTAATACATATATAAGCACCCAGTTAGCTATGCATCCTGTGCAATCAGAAAACTCCATTCGTATCCCTGAATCCAAAAGATTAAAAACAAGGTAATGGCACAATTATCATCATTTGCACAAGGTGGGGTTTGGGAGGGCAGCAGGCCATGGCCGACACGAAAGTAGTGAGTGTGTGTGAGCAAGAAAAACAGGTATGTAGAAATGTAGCTAATTATCAAATAACCACTAAAACAAAATAACCTGCAAGGCTCATAAATGCCTCAGGTACCTGTTATGAGTGTGTATGTCAGTATGGGCACTTGATAAGAAACATGTGTGTGAGTTTCTGCATGAGCACGGCCAAGTTATGTGCTAGCTCTACATCCTGGCATGTCAGAGAGGTTTGAACCATGCATGATATAGGTATCAGTTCATTGTCATTGACCCTGACCAAGAAAACTGGCTCTGGCAGGAGATGCACCAGCACATCCATGCCCATGGTCAAATGTGCTGGTGCTAACTGAACATCAGCAATGCTTGTTGGATTAGCTCTCCTAACAACTATGCAAAGCTCCATGACCCCATGGCCTACCCATATCTTTGTTTGGATACTTCAACCACTGATGGCACAGTGGAAGTTGTGACACTATGGGAGCAGGATCATGCACAGCCACAATGGCAAACAGCAGATGATGTTTTAGACCTACAGCCATGTGGATGCTGTCCCTCTCCCAGCAGATGTTTCATCACAGACACACCTGTTCCATGTTGCCATTCATCCAATCTATTGAATTGGCCACAAGGCAAAGGCAGTCATGCACATCAGGCTCTGCCACATTTAAAAACTTAAGCGTGTCCTCAGAGGCCATAGGCACCTCTATGACAGCCCTAAACACACGTCAAGTGGCACGTAATGACACACCAGCATCAGATGGGTGGACAACAGGCCTCCTCCAAGTACCCCTACCAACCCCTCTGTTTGGCATCTTGCCCACACTTTGACACAGAGTCAACCGCCATTGAAGCCACAGTAATCATACTACTCTGCTCAAGTGTCTCACCCTCAACTTGTACAATATCTGAGGGCTCAGTGGAATAGCTATGCATAGGCCTACTGACTGCATCTGAAGGCAATACAAGGGATGTGTGAGTCACAACCTTAGTGTCAAATTCAACCTCTACACCCTCTGACTATACCTCCATGTGGCCACCATTATCATCAAAGCTTACTGATACACTGACATCAGGTTGTAGGAGTCCTACACTTCCACTGTCAGGATCACCTGTAATAATAAGCAACAAACACAGGAATGAAATTAATACTACACTAAATATTAAACAATTATAAATGATAAAAAGTCACACTGGTCACACAATTGTGGATGGCACAGCAATACAGACACTCATTACACCCACCTCACATATACAGGTAATTATATATCTAAATAATGCTTAGTAATATGCTAGTAAACATTTGCTTCACGAATGTGGAATTTTCCTGATGGGAATAACAAAGGGAGACAATGAATACACAATCACCTATATGTCTTGTAGAAAATAGCTGAAACTAAAACTTGCCTGAAATATCCACCCATGCCTATGTGTACTGAACAACTCTGTTGGGTAAATCGATTAGTTATCAATAGGTGCAGATACAAAAAAAAATCACAGGAGGTAGTAGTCAAATATATTTTATTCTACAAGCAAATATAAAACTTGCCATATGTAAGCTTACCTGGAAGCTACTCCTGGGACACACTTGCCCTCCCAGCCACATCATCAATGACATCAAGAACACTGTGCGCAATCTCCACTGAGCCATCTGAATCTCTGACAGTGGGGGGGAACTCCTCATTTGGTGTCTGTGGTGGCTCAGTAGTAGGACCACCCCCACCATAACCTGCTGTTCTCAAGCAACTACAGCTGCCCTCCTCTGGGTAGATGAAATCATATTAGTGGCCCAATGCCACACCTGATGATAATTTCTGCTGCATTTTCTGACTGCATTGACATTGTTCAGTAACCGGTTCCATATGTCCTTTCTCATATCCTCTCTCAAGCAGAAAGGCTCCATAGAGGTTCACAACCAGTATTATTTCCTTAGTTCTTCTGTCACTGAAAGGAGGGTTTCATGGATTGGTAGGCTTGGGTGTCATAATCATATGTGACAAAAAACAGACAGAGGATAAAACAGATAAGGTTCACATAACTAATGTATTACTTAACAAAAATAATCAGTCTGTGTACCCCATTACCAAAAGTAAGGACTTGAAACACCAAAGGTTAGTTGGGTTTCCACCTCCCACTCACACACAAACAACGGTCTGTACAAACCAGAGAATATCACATAAGTAATGTGCGTATGTTTCCAACAGAATTATCAGGATGCCTATGAATTTTCAACAGAAAAGCACACAAAACACACCTTTCGTCCTAGACCACAGAATGGTAGTTGGCTCCCCCTATTCCATAACACCAAACAAATGAATGTTTGTACAAAACCAAGGAATGCCACAATCATAGTGTGTGTGTGTGTGTGTGTGTGTGTGTGTGTGTGTGTGTGTGTGTGTGTGTGTGTGTGTGTGTGTGTGTGTGTGTGTATCTATATATATATATATATATATATATATATATATATATATATATATATATATATATATGTATATATATATATATATATATATATATATATATATATATATATATATATATATATGTATATATATATATATATATATATATATACACATATATATATTTATATATACATATATATATATATATATATATATATATATATATATATATATAAGTTTTCCACACAATTATCAGGTTGTGCACAGTTACAGCCGAAAAATCAATGAGTGCCAGTCACTTCTCAGTGTGCCCACCACTCCCATGGAAGTTGCCCTGAGCCATCTCAGAAGGGTAACACCAGTGTCAGTGACACATACATTACATTTCTCTGTAATAACACATAATATTGTAAAATCAATTTTTAAAAGTGATAGTTGTGCTAAAAGTATAACCTGTCTATCTGTGAAATGCAAATGGCTGCCAAAAATGCCTATGCTAACAGTGAAGTATGAGAAGTGCATACAGATAAAAGTTTCATTTTCTGCTAGGTATATAAAATCATTTGTAACATTTTACAAAATTTAGAATGCACTTGAATAATACAAGCATACCTTAGCCAACTTGTACGATTTCTCTGCAGTTAAATCACCTTCAAAGAAATGCCAACTTTCTGTTTTGTCCAAATATATACATCTCCCCACCTTTAAGTTACCAAGATACACAGTTTCCATTTTATAGTGTAGAATTAGTACTCTGAGCACTTTGAAGATGCAAACAAGGTGTGAACACATTATAACTGCTGCATGTTAAACTTTTGACTTTGTGTAGTAGATGTAAATATAATGTAGGCTCTACACTATTGTTAGTTGCTAATGGCTTGCAACTATGAGTGATTAGTGTGAGAGAGAAGGAAAACAAAACTGCAGTTCAGACAACCTTCACTACATTGGGTATGTCAGTGAGTATACACTTATAAAGTATGGAAATAACTTCAGCGATTTTTGAAATTAAACAAAACCGTACACATTTATCATTTTTGATCAATAATAGTAAAACTTTCATGCCTTTTCTGAAAGCTGTTGTTCACTGTCATGTATTTTTATTATACATTTAAAGGGAAATGATAGAAAATGTACTATAGACTGCATGACTGAGATTAAGCAGAGATAAGGGAAGAATGAACACAATATAAAGAGAAGACAGAGCTACATTTGTGCAAACATATTCCTTAATGGCTGTGTGATCACTCCTTCCACTAAATATGTAGGGCACCCATGTACAGCCAACTGAGAATGCCCAACTGTATGTGCTGTTAATACTGCAAAGGAAATGTAAATTGCTTGTTTTTATGCACACAATTTAATTGCTGTAGCAAAGCTGTGTCTGTGGCAGAGACAGATAAAGCACTCAAGCTGTGTTATGTAATTTCATTAGTCCGATAATTCAAATCCAGAGCTCTGTAATTGTTTAACATGTGTTTAACTGTATTTTTTTATCTTTAACATTTGCACAGTGAGCAGCTTACCGCATACACAGTGAAATTCCTAAAAATTTAAAAATCATTGTCAGTTGCCTTAGGAAGTACAATCATGCTTAACAACATTGCGAGGTGGTCAGCACCTTGGATGATAATGACACCCAAAATTAACAAGTGTGTGTGTAGCACAAGATGCAAAAAAATTGAAGTAAACAATAAATAAGAAATGTAGACCATGGTTCAAGTTCCACAATATATGTATATGTATATATATATATATATATATATATATATATATATATATATATATATATATATATATTTGTTTTTCTTCTTTTTTTACGAAGAAACAATTACCATGAGTATTAACAGAAATTATTTATATTCTTTTGCCTGTGTTGTTTGCCGATTGCGCAACTGTGTATAAACATGGTTCACTGCTGATGAAAAAAAAAATCCCTGTTACAATGTAATTGTTACAAAGAACCTGGAATGTTTGTATGTTTTTCATCTTCCTTTGTGCAAATAGGCTAAGTGCAATGTGCAGCAGTCAGCACTCTGGACAGTACTGAATGAAGACAATAGACCTGTTGCCTAGCTTTCCCTGTGGCACCAGGTGTAAGCTCATGGTCTGGGTTCTAATCCACCACACTCCCCTTCTTATTAATGGTGTCCAACTATAATTTTTGACAAAAGTAATAATATAAAGGTAATTATACTTAAAAATAAGTATGTGTAGCAGGTTGATTGAGCATCCTCATGGTATCCTATCTATTATATGTGTAAATGATGTAGCATGGCAATTAGGGTTCTGTAATTATAAATGTATTTTCAGGCCTGGCATGGAATTCATAGTTTACTGATAGTCATCTACACATCTCCCATAACAGAAGTATAGCCATAGAATGGAATGTATTGTGTGGTCTGAATCAGATTACTCCTGCATCACACCAGAGAATGTATAAACCAGAACCTTGTCATGCCATACAAACACACATGGTTAATTGAAGTATAGCACCACTCACTATTTAAGGTGTACATTATTAATGGCTATATTTGGCAAATACGTGTGACAATGAGGAAAAACACCTATGTGGAAATATTTGTATTCTCTTTTTCACATAGGTTTGAATCCCACATTGTACAAATCCCTTTTCTCAGTGTCTAAGGTCATACAAAATATGTGTCAAATCATAAAATTGATAATTCTAAATACAGATCTTAAAAACCAAATCATTAACCAGATTATTAAAGATATCAGTATAAATGGCTGAGCAATCTGTTGTGAGGTTTAGTGGCACACATGACATAAGTTAATGCCATCTTTTCCGTCCTATTTCATAAATTGCTTTCCTTTCTGTTTGGCAACATTGCTCTTTGAGCACCATTGTGAAAACACGGTTGGCATAGTTGTATGGATTTGCACACTAGTCATAAAACACAATAACATGAATTGGGAGAAAACACTTTAACTGTTATTGGAGGACCTGTGCAGACATTGCAGAAGATGGGAAGGATGGTTCTCAATTCAGGGTTCATAGGTTGGGTCTGGAGGAGTCAAAAATATGTATTGCACTCTTCTTAAAGCACTACTGCCATAGGCTGCTGCAGGACTATACTGGGTCTAAGTATATGAGTCAGAGGCTTGGAACAGTCTGGCTAAGACTGTTTCCATTGCAACTGGCATAACATGCACTGGGGAGCTATGCAGCCATCATTATAATGACGTGAGATAGCACAAGCAGGCACAACACAACCAGTGGCTGAATGAGTTTAGGACTGCTGACTTCCCACAGTTGTGTAAGCATACAAATAAAGCAATGTTAAATGATTTGGAAATCTTTAGTCAGCCAAGACTGGTATGCATAATGCTTTCATGTCTCTTTTTCTCACCTTCTTTATTTTACAACTGCTCAGGAAATTTTAGCAAACAGGGAGGTACATGATAAAAGATTACAAAGACTCAGAGAGGGAAAGGGTATCTTCATAGCTCAAATTAACCAGATTGAATTAAAATGATTGCTATTCCATACTTTACTAACATCTTACGCATGCAGCTCTTTACTGTAAAAGCAAATATGCATGCTTTCTTCTGCAGCTCTTGGTAATTTTATTGGACTAGTGTAATAATGTATTCAGATTTGGTGGGTTCAGATTCTACAAGTAACAAATACATTGTGATTACAAAAATTGGTTTTAATGTCATGGTATTAACTTAATCTGTACTATTTTTAAAAGCATATATGCAATATCTGCATATTACAGGGATTACCTGTTACAATTCACAATCCTATTTTGGATTTGGAAAGATGTCTAGCTAATAATGATATAAGTATACTTATTGTAATAAAGAATTCAAATGACATATAATGGTTCTAATAATCTGTTTTCTTTTTTGTTTCACCCCACCCTGTATCGTGTGTGTGTGTGTGTGTGTGTGTGTGTGTGTGTGTGTGTGTGTGTGTGTGTGTGTGTGTGTGTGTGTGTGTGTGTGTGTGTGTGTGTGTGTGTGTGTGTGTGTGTGTGTGTGTGTGTGTGTGTGTGTGTGTGTGTGTGTGTGAACACACTGTTCTGATGCCATACTTTTCTTCAAAAATCAGTACAGGGAGGTTAGCCAAATGCTAGGGTTTAGCCTGCCAATGCCCCAACTGGTGTTGCACTGACATCCAGCCCATCCTGTACCTAACCTGGCAGTACTGTCTCCATAGCTCCTGCCCTATCTGGCCCATCCACAGCAGGTAACATTGCCCAGCTGCTGGCTCAGTAGTACCATCTGGGAGTATTGCTGGAAGTGGGGATTACATCACCTTAGGGGAGTTTCCAGACACAGTGCATGAGTTACTAGAAACTAGCATTGGTGCCCACCTCCAACATCTGAAGAAGTTGCATCTTAGAATGCCAAAAAGATCCCACATCAAACAATCCTACAGGCAGCTGAGGAAGGAGATAATGATGTAATTTCTGAGGATGAGGACTAAATTTTCACTGTCCCCATGCTCAACTGGCATGTGCCTCAGCTACCCTACTTACAGCCTGACATACCTATGTCCCTTACCCAACATTCCTCTTCCTGATATAAAATAAAAAAGGGTACCTGTCCCACAAAATAAATGTGCCTTACATAGTTCTCCACTGTGCATATGTGTCTTCTTTGGTCCAATTGGCTATACAACATGATTATGTTGTTGTCACCCATCTGTGTTGTGGTGAGAGTCCAAACTCATCCAATTTTCCATACATGTTCACATTAGATTGCTAAAGAAGTGGATAGCTATGGTTATTTCCTGATTCCCTCCTGCAAATTCCTTTATTGCTTCTTCTTTGTTCTTCCACCTGCTTGCCGCCCCATTTCACCACTTTCCTATCTACCCCATTTTCACATGTTTAATCTGGTCAAAAAATAGAATCACACACCATATGCATGGCCAAAATGGCCCTAATAAAGCCTTCAATTTTTTTTCTTGTGTATTTTCACGTAGTTTGGCATCATGCACCAATGGTGAGTGACAATGAATGGCTCTTCTTGTCCTATGGTAAAACCTGGTGAGTTTTTGACATCGGCCACACTTGTCCAGTGATCTCCATGAAATGCTGCGTAAACTCAATGCACTAAAAGTACATAGAGTTAAACCAGAGTAAAGGCAGCACTTTGAAACATTTACTCTGACAGTTACTTAGACTGTTGAATGTAAAAAAATGCAAATTTTACTTTTTGGAGTGTTGACATAACTGTTTTGAGTATTTTTTTACAAAAGTTTCAAGGGTTCAATTCCAGATGCATCTCTCATCATTTCTTAGTGTGATGTTATATGTTTATGATATATCGAATCACCCACATATCACAATTTAAAAAAGTTATGATTTTCAATGGAGATATATTGGTTACTGTGCAAAAATGGGTATTTGAAGTAACATCCAAACCCACAGCTATCACATATTTAGCTAACCTTGGTCTGCTTGTCATAAGCTTGTTGTCTCTACCCTAAGTCTTCTCTACCCTTATGTCACTCAGTTCATGCTACACAGCATGCAATGATAATAATGACAACAGAACAAATACATGACCACTAATGTGCCATTCAAACACTCCTAGGTGTATGTTCACCTCTTATTGTATTCATCCCATCCATCCAACTCCTCTGTAGGTGTGTGTAATTTTTAGGTTGATTAATGGTGTCTGCAGACTGACTTGACTGTGCTGATGCTTAATAGTAACGTACTTTAATTCAATAGTTTATCATTTCTCTTGTACTGTGCAGTGTTTTAAAATCATCTGTAGAATTCTGTTCTTGACATGATGATGGATGAAATCTTCATATAATGCAATGTGCAAACTGTCCTTAATGTGACAAAACATATGCACACACTTTTCAGAATATATTGCCATACACAAATAGTTAGCAAACATTTACCACCCCTTGTCATTTCTAGAAAGCTGTACATACAATTTAAATTATGGAGTACAGTAAGGCCTGCAAAGCAGCTAATGGTTGTACCACTGTATAAAGGTAGGCATTAAGAATAAAAATTGTTAGACACATACTTCACTGTAGTCATTGTTTGTCACATTTACAGTAATGATCACATTTGCTTAGGTAATGCAATCCTGACTCTTGTCTATAAAAAAGTGAATGAGCTGGACTCTGACCATGAACTTACTGCTCTTACACCTGCTGCTACAGGAAAAGCTAGGAAACAAGTGTGTTTTTTACACTCAGTACTGCCATCATTCACGCAAATGAGTTTGTTGGAGATGCGCTATGTAAACAGATATTTGATATGTATTACTATGGTTATTGCCCAGTTATCCTCTATCTCATCACAAGGCATTACTAAACACAACAGAAGGAAAGGGGCTTGTTATCCATGGAAGACATGCTTCCTCAGTCTCACGTGTGCCCTGCAGCAATAAGCTTGTAAATGATATCTCAGTAATAGGTCTAATGTCAAATGCACAAAAGAAATAAATAATTTGTTATGGGTTAATACTGACACTAGCAACTGGTTATCACTGATCCAAACACATTGGTATTGTCTGACAAATCTACTACTGTGGACATCAATTCATCAGAATATGAGCACACATACAACACTTGCATGTCTGCTGTTTCCAAAGTGTGTGTGTGTGTGTGTGTGTGTGTGTGTGTGTGTGTGTGTGTGTGTGTGTGTGTGTGTGTGTGTG
Organism: Protopterus annectens; assembly: GCF_019279795.1. Taxonomy (NCBI): domain Eukaryota; kingdom Metazoa; phylum Chordata; order Ceratodontiformes; family Protopteridae; genus Protopterus; species Protopterus annectens. Next base: position 1,845,390,883 of record NC_056733.1, read on the forward strand.
TGTGTGTGTGTGTGTCTATATGTATTATGTAAACAATATATTGAGAAACAGGTACATGTATGTATCAGTTCAACATGAATTCATGAAATCTTATTTCATCAAGGTTAACAGGATGACTTTTAAAGTATTTTTGCACACTCCAATCACAAAAGCAAATCTGAAGTCCAGACTTTGCAAACAAGTCTCATAACAGTATATGTTACCTGCAACATTATGATGATTTCATCCTCTATAAAGACCACTATGACAATGAAAATATCAGACTTTTGCGATGGTGTGAATCTTAAGTGCAATGTTCTGCAGCTGGACTAAATTGTTACATAGGGAGTTGAACTGCACACGAGGCCACTTGTGAGTGTGCCTGCATATGTACTGTGTGTGAGTGCATAGTCACAACAGCATAAATCTATGTCCTGATGTCAGCACTCAAGTCTCATTAAAAACAAATTTTTACAGGGGTATATGACTGCACAGCAATTTCATAAAGCCTTCTCAACATCTGCTTCCCACTATACACTGATGATGTCATCTGCTATAAAGTCTTCTCTGACAATATACAAGTCAGAATTGTACCATGGTGCTAATGTTAAGATTTGTGTTTTCTAGCTGGCATAACTAGTTAGGGAGGAGTTCTAATCTCACTGCAGTCAACTTGTGTGCATGTGTTCAGTTAGCTCTCTTTCAAGAGATCATTTAAGAGCAGCATGTGAGACACTTACTAACACTTCTTCTCACCAGAAATTGATAATGTCATCTCGTATAAAGTCTTCTCTGGCAATGTGATAGTCAGAGTTATGCACTGGTGCTAGTGTTAAGTTCTGTGTTCTCTAGATTGTGTAACTATGTAGGTAGGAATTATAATCTCACTGCAGTCAACTTGTATGAGTGTTCAGTCACTATCATTTTGGAGACAATTTTTGAGCAGCATGTGGTACACTCCTACCAACAACTTCTTCTCACCAGACACTGATGATGTCATTTTCTATAAAGTCTTCTCTGAGAAGATAACAATCAGACTTGTACTGAGGCAGTAGTGTTAAGTACTGTGTTCTCTAGCTTATGTAAGTATGTAGGTAGGGGATCTACTCTCACTGCATTCAACTTGGGTGTGTTTGTTCAGTTAGCTCTCATTCTGGAGACAATTTTAGAGCAGCATGTGAGACACTCCTATCAACATCTTCTTTTTATCACACACTGATGATGTCATCTGCTATAAAGTGTTCTCTGTCAATATAAAAATTAGATGTGCTGTGGCATTAGCATTAAGTACCATGTTCTCTAGCTTATGTAACTGGATAGGTAGGGATTCTAATCTCCCTACAGATGGTTGGGTGTGTGTGTGTTTATGTTCATTCAACTGTCAGCCAGGAGACACTTTTAGAATAACATGAACCCACAGCTATGTTAGTCACTCCCCCAAACATCCTCTTCTCAAAATGCAATGATGATGTGACCCCCTATAAAGTGCACTCTGGTAATATCATACTCAAATACTTCTGTTGGTATGAGCATTAACTACTGTGCTTTCTTGCATGTGTAGCTACACAGTTTGTGGTTTTAATCTCACAGCAGACAACCTGTGTGTATGTTCATTCAAATATAAGTCTGGAGACAAATTTACAACATGATGTGATGCCACACCTATTTCAAACACTCCTCCCAACATCTTCCCAGCATTCAATGATGTTGTCATCCTCTATAAAGTGCACTGTGACACTGTTAATGTCAGACATCAGTGGCAGTGGTAATGTTGCATTGCATGGAATCCATCTCGAATGCAGACACAGGTTTAGTGTTCAAATCTGACCTCAGTCAACAGCTGTGTGAGTGGTTGGTGATTTATTATGGTCATTATATGATCTTTTGAATCTCTTTTTATTTGACTCCCACTCAAGAGAACCTTTAACTTAGCTCCATGAATTCAACATTCCCTTTTTCTATCTAAACACATGACATCCTCTCTGCAGATCACTGGAGGATGTCATCATCTCAAAGATGCATACACATATCATGAAACACAGCCCTTACATAAACCACTGCAAGCCATTTCCAGACCACTGGATGTGTGATTGCTGATTCTATCACACACACACACACGCACACACACACACACACACACACACACACACACACACACACACACACACATATATATATACATAGTTTTTTGTTTAGTGGCTCAGATTTTATGTAATGTTGGCCATTAGCCCAGTAATGTCCTATGATCCTGTGAAGATTGCACATGTCAATGCTGCTGTCATCCACGTGTGCTATGTTGACATGTGAATGTAAGGTATCCCTACAACAGTGTATTCTAATCTATGATTTGAGGTAATGGATTGATGGCCACTGCTGCCATTTGATTACATGTTCTTTCCATAACTGCTGTAGCATTATGCATCCTGAGGAGTGCTGACATGGGATGATGTTATGTATATTGTTGCTTTAGTAATACATATGTTCTTGTAGTATATATTAAGATTCTGCACATTTTTCATTCCATCATCCCAATGACACTTTCATTATGGCACATGGGTGCATACCTATCATCATAAAACACTATCCTGACTACATGGTGCACATACTCCTTGTTTCATACCCATATTGTAATGCTGTTATATATACACAAATATACAAACAGTTCAGATTCACTTGCAATGTTGGGAATTTCATTGCATGCAAAATTGTGTTGCTATTCACAAGGATCATTCAGGTGTTGCCCAGTAGAATTGTGTGACTATCAGCATTTGTGTAATTAACTGTTCTGCATGAGCCATATCCACCTCATTTGTAATGTGTCCATATATGGTCTCAGAGCACTCATACACGCCTTTCCAGTGATAAACATATAGGCATATGATGTGTATGTAATGTAATGTAATGATGTCAAATAGGTAGAGTTGCATGACCGTGTTAACAGTTCCATTGTGTGGGACATGATTCAAACCCAAGGTTTTATTTGAAGGTGTTGTCACAAATCTTTTTTAAGTAACTACAAAATCTTAAGGCGAATGCACAGCTATGCACATTGATGGTTTTGGGTGATGCCACCCATACTCAAATGGAGGCAATGCACAACCTGCTAACTGACAGCTTTGGATCAAACTTCAACTCCCTGTCTACTCTGGTTGATCGAATACATGCAAAAACTAATCAGCATATTTTCTTAAGAGAGCAGTCCATCTGTGCTCTCTAGGGCTATGATAACAGTTAAAATGGGCCCTGATAACATCCCGGGTTCCCTTATCAATAAGTTAAAACATGACCTAGCAGACACATGTGAATCAATACTTAACCAAAGCCTGCAGACAGGTAAAATAGTGGACATCAACAGTCATCTGTCTGAAAAAGGGGTGACCATCACCCTATACAGGGAATTATAAACCAATAAGCCTGACTAGCCTCATCTGTAAGCTATGGAAAGAGTCATCATGCACCTTATCAACAAGAGCATAGTTAATCTCCTGACTGTGTAACCGACCCATTTTTGATTTTTTAAGGCTAGATCATGTCAGATAAATCTTGTTGACATCTTTGAGAAGGTCATCAAGGCCATGGATGAGGCAAAGAATGTACATCTCACATAACTTGATCTGGCAAAGGCATTTAGCACAATTCCACACTCATGTATTAAGAAGAAACTGTCTCAGCTGGACATAAACCACCATGTCACCAAATGTGTAGCCCGATGGATCACCAGCCAGACACATACTGTCAAAGTGTTTGAATTCTCCTGTAGTAAAAGGCCAGTGAGCAGTACAGTGCAACACGGCTCTGTAGTAGGTCAGTTCCTGTTTAGTATTTAGTTCACAGAAGTCAATGCAAACTTAGACAGCCTTTGTCCAACAAACTTTGCAGATGACTGCAAATTGTAGACAAACCTTGAACCCAGCAATGGTATTGAAATTTTGCAGAAAGTATTAATGCACACAAATGACTAATTCCAGAGCCATGGAGATACATTAAATGGCCAAAAAGCATAATTTTTCCCTTTTGTAAATCAAATACCCAAGCTAATTACAATATAGAAAGCACATCCCTAAGAAAAGACCAAGTGGTATGTGATCTGACTACTCAGGTAGATAATAAACGGAACTTCGACCAACATGTGTCCATAGTGGTGACAATTCCCTTATATATGGCACAACTAATAACTATGGGCATGTCATCCAGATCAAAGGACAGTATAATTAAATTTTACTCAGTCCTCATCACAACAATAATTGAGAACAATGCACCCTTTTGCATGTAACTCACCACATGTGCAGCAGCTGGAGCAACGCCAGAGATTTTGCACAAAGAAAGATACGCAGTGTATTAGACAAGTCCTATGTGAAAAGACTGAAACCATATTACTGTGCACTAATCCCTACCAACTAAGGGCAAATTATTGTCTTATCTACAGAGCAGTCTTCAATCCACCCTCGATGGAAATGTCATACATTGGTAAAGCAAACTGCACAAGGGTCACTCATTCAAAGGATAATGACCTAGCCTCTGACATAATAAATCTTGTTGGAGAGACAAAAATGTGTCACAGATACAACCCTTCACTGGAACAAGCTTCCCAGTCACATAAAGCAAAGGCCTTTCCTGACCATATCCAAGTGCAATCTACATCATTGGATGGTTAATGTTAATTGTACTCCTAATGCTGTGCCCATGATCTTCATAGATAGAGGCAGTTGGTTTTAGGTAACATAGCATAGGCTCATAATTGAGTAAAGTTTGTTCACATAGATATTTAAAATTGTGAAACTCCTGTTAAATATGGCTAGGCTGTTATGTCATCTGGGAACAGCAACCTACTACTCTACTATAAACATATAAGCTCCAGTTCTATCCTAGGTATAGCTATAGTTTGACTGTACAGCATCATGAACGTAACAGTACATTACATCAGTATTACGAATTAATAATTTGCTTGAACGCATTTGAATGCATGTCAGAATTTCATGCCAGTATAACATTTTCACTGGCAAAGTCATGGGAACAGTGATCATGTAACACATGTCTTGAAGTCTGACATGTGCTTATAAAGTGTGCGCCATGCATTGTTTGGTATGTGAACAAATTATCACAGCAACAGCTTCCTTGATCATTGACACTGCACTTTGCACTGCTGTAGTTTCTGTGCACATGGGCATAGTTGATGCATTTCCATCAGTCTCACATACTGTTGCACCATTCATTATAACACACTTTTTTATTTCAAACATCTATTGCAGATGCTTTAGACAATTTATCCATTCTATTAAATGTGGCAGATGCATGTTTGTAGGAATCCACTCATAATAGTGTGTTGTTTTTGTGTGTGTTGTTATACTTATGGCCGATACTTATGTCAGCCAGGAATGCTTTAAAGTGTCTTACATTGGGCACAGTGACCTTGCACACATCTTGTCACCCATATAGAACTATTCTTTGTTATGCATACCTATTAGGAGCTGACAGCCCAGACCTCCCTTCAAGGTATTGTGCATGATACATGTGTGATATGACTTTCTGTGTTGCACCCAGTAAATACTGACATCATTGACAACATTGATCTCATGGGTTCCATTGTTGCACATGAAGCTGTGGCTTATATGTCATGCCAGATTCTCAAATGACCAGGATTGCCCCTGAATTCAATACTGGGTTTAAAATTGTCCCTCAACACCTCCAAAGATAGTTTATTTTTGCAAAATAGGTGGTGTATTTCCCTTATTGAATATCGACAATCATTATAATTGTACACATCTGTTCCTACAGAACATGTATAATAAATGAAATGCAAATATTCCAGCAATGTCACAGATTAATGCTGTTGATATTTTTAAATTGTTTCTGATTGTGCCTGCTTCTGACAGCAGTTGTCCAGTAGTCTGTTGCTATGTCTCCGTGATTGGTTGTGAGGCATGCTGATATTCCTGCCATATTGAAGCAAATCATTCTGAAGATCTTCACAACATGCACATTCTCCTTATTTTATATACCATCCTTGCTAAATGCCATCTTCAGTGAGCATGTTAGTGATATTTATATCACAACTATTCATCTCCACTGACATGTGATCTTGTGTGACAGTCACACGCACATACCACACACACACACACACACACACACACACATATATATATATATATATATGTATGTATATATATTTGGGCCCCCTTCAGTTGATCAAACTTTTAAAAGTTCGAAGCTCATATGGCCGAGACCATATGATTGAACTTTTAAAAGTTCAAACGGACTGAATGGAGGTCCCCGTACAGTGGGGAATGGGAAGATTTCCCTTTTCTGCAATATAGTGCAATCACGGAGATTGTATATTTAAGTAGTGGGGGGTGAACAGGCGGCACAGGACCCCACGTGGGTGGTACAGGGGGGCTTGCTCCCCTGCTACAATCATTTGTTTTTTTTTTTTTGTTTTATTTCAGTGTTAGAAGTTTTAAATGTTAGATGCTATGGTCTCGGCCATATGAGCTTTGCACATTTCAAAGTTCGATCTACTGAAGTAGATATATATATATATATATATATATATATATATATATATATATATATATATATATATATATATATATATATATATATATATATATATATATATATATATATATATATTATCATGCAGGGCGATATACTCATACAGAAGGTGTAAACAGCAGTATGTACTGTGCTGTCTACATATATGCTACATGTTATGCTACTGACTTATCTTGGAAATGTAACTTGGCATATCCTGTTTGGGTCCATATTGTACATGCCTGTGTCCCTTTTAACACCTCCAAAGATAGTTTATTTTTGCAAAATAGGTGGTGTATTTCCCTTATTGAATATCGACAATCATTATAATTGTACACATCTGTTCCTTCAGAACATGTATAATAAATTAAATGCAAATATTCCAGCAATGTCACAGATTAATGCTGTTGATATTTTTAAATTGTTTCTGATTGTGCCTGCTTCTGACAGCAGTTGTCCAGTAGTCTGTTGCTATGTCTCCATGATTGGTTGTGAGGCATGCTGATATTCCTGCCATATTGAAGCAAATCATTCTGAAGATCTTCACAACATGCGCATTCTCCTTATTTTATATAACATCCTTGCTAAATGCCATCTTCAGTGAGCATGTTAGTGATGTTTATATCACAACTATTCATCTCCACTGACATGTGATCTTGTGTGACAGTCACACACACATACCACACACACACACACACACACACACACACACACACACACACACACACACACACACACATATATATATATATATATATGTATGTATATATATTTGGGCCCCCTTCAGTTGATCAAACTTTTAAAAGTTTGAAGCTCATATGGCCGAGACCATATGATTGAACTTTTAAAAGTTCAAACGGACTGAATGGAGGTTCCCGTACAGTGGGGAATGGGAAGATTTCCCTTTTCTGCAATATAGTGCAATCACGGAGATTGTATATTTAAGTAGTGGGTGGTGAACAGGCGGCACAGGACCCCACGTGGGTGGTACAGGGGTGCTTGCTCCCCTGCTACAATCATTTGTTTTTTTTTTTTTGTTTTATTTCAGTGTTAGAAGTTTTAAATGTTAGATGCTATGGTCTCGGCCATATGAGCTTCGCACATTTCAAAGTTCGATCTACTGAAGTAGATATATATGTATATATATATATATATATATATATATATATATATATATATATATATATATTATCATGCAGGACGATATACTCACACAGAAGGTGTAAACAGCAGTATGTACTGTGCTGTCTACATATATGCTACATGTTATGCTACTGACTTATCTTGGAAATGTAACTTGGCATATCCTGTTTGGGTCCATATTGTACATGCCTGCTTCCTTTTTATTCATTCCTATCATTCATATCTGTGGCCATTTTAATCAGCACACTTTCTCTGTCTGGTATAGTTATGTTGCATTGTATTTGCCCTTGCTGGTCGCCCCAATGTCTATTATGTCAGTCTATAAAAACTTGGTGTAGAGTACATTGCAATGAGTACACTTTCCTATAAAGAGTTCATACTGCAGTGTTGCAGTATTTTCACTCCTGGTAATCATTGTGACTGTCCGTGCAGGTTTGCCTATAGGCACGTTGTATGCATCTTACTTCTGTGTTCATGCTGCTCTGTATGGACCTCACTTGTATTTATGTAAGAGTGATGCAGGGCATGTATATGCTGCTCTGCATGGACCTCACTTGTATTTATGTAAGAGTGATGTGAGGCATGCATATGCTGTTCTGCATGGACTTCACTTGTATTTATGTAAGAGTGATGCGAGGCATGCAAATGCTGCTCTGCATGGACCTCACTTGCATTTATGTAAGAGTGATGTGAGACATGCATATACTGCTCTGTATTTATGTAAGAGTGATGCGAGGCATGCATATGTTGTTCTGTATTTATGTAAGAGTGATGCGGGGCATGTATATGCTGCTCTGCATGGACCTCACTTGCATTTATGTAAGAGTGATGTGAGACATGCATATACTGCTCGGTATTTATGTAAGAGTGATGCGAGGCATGCATATATTGCTCTGTATTTATGTAAGAGTGATGTGAGGCATGCATATGCTGCTCTGCATGGGCCTCACTTGTATTTATGTAAGAGCGATGCGGGGCATGTATATGCTGCTCTGCATGGACCTCACTTGTATTTATGTAAGAGTGATGTGAGGCATGCATATGCTGTTCTGCATGGACCTCACTTGTATTTATGTAAGAGTGATGCGAGGCATGCAAATGCTGCTCTGCATGGACCTCACTTGCATTTATGTAAGAGTGATGTGAGGCATGCATATACTGCTCTGTATTTATGTAAGAGTGATGCGAGGCATGCATATATTGCTCTGTATTTATGTAAAAGTGATGCGAGGCATGCATATGCTGCTCTGCATGGACCTCACTTGTATTCATGTAAGAGTGATGCGTGACATTCATATGCTATTAGCACTGTTGCTCATTGCTCAAACACGTAAACTACATGTAGGCTTTGCATGAAGCCTACACAGAGTTCATTTAATCCCCAGGATAAAATGGGGGAAGAAGAAAATTAAGAATTTGTGAGTAACTGTAGTTGGGTCTCTTTTGTGACAAGCATTAGATGGGAGATGTTAACTAGTAAGTATATTGAATTCAGGCATACCAAAAGCCAGGGCTGAATCATTTCCACAAACTCATTAAGGAGAAGAGAATAGCAGAGAGGGACTGGTCACATTTAACAGTTCATGAAAGAAATGTTTGCAAAGAAAAAAAGGAGAAAACAAAAAAAAATCTATACATAGCATATTACGGCTTGACAGAATACATGTTCAATCATCAAAGCAGGTGTGTAATATAGTCATTAAAATTGTCCAAAGATATTATGGAGCACCAAGAAAGCTTTAAAAGAAGGACAGAAAAAACAACAGTAAATTTGTAAGATGCAGAGAAGAAAGAGCTGGTGACTCCATGATAGAGCATTTGGAGGAATGAAGGGCTGGTGGAATGAAGCTGAAGGAGAGATAGAAGGAATCTGCATTCAGTGAACAACAGACACATTGAAGTGAGCAGGCTCACATAAGTATTATAAAAAGGAAAGGCTTTTGGCATTGATAATGGCATCAAAAATAATAATGAAGGAATTATTGAACTAGAAAGGGCAATGTGGGCTCTGCAAAAAACTCAGAGCTCAGGTATCAGCTCATATTAGTAAACTTCTAAGCTTTTTAGTAAGAGGGCAACTGTTATTATTTATGAAAGAAGGTAGGGACTGGTGTGAGGATAAGTTTATAAGGCATTTAATTACATTTTCTTATACATTCCTCACAATCATTCAAAAGATCAGCATCCAAAACAGGTGGAAAGTAAAGCTGCAGGACAATGATGCCATCTGTGAATTGTGAGAGGAAGTGCATAATAGACAAATACTGTTCCCATATGTTTTTAGATTTAAATGAATTGTGAGAAGTCTTTTTAGTTGGTATGTTAAACTTTGCAGAGATGTATTACAGTTTTTGGATTGAACAATATGCTAATTATGATGCATGCATGTGCACTTATAAACATGTTTTTATTTTTGGCTTTTCAACATATCTGACAAAAAAAAAACAACGTACACTCAGATAATTTTATAATGAAAATGCAAGCAGGAATAACTTCAAATGACACCATTATCAGCCTGAAAAAGGTCAAATTTCATTCCATCCCAGTCAAGGACTTTTATCTCCACGAGCAAGATTTCTTCATGACTGAATGCTAACTGAAAAAAAATCATACTACTTGTCACAGCAGTAAATGGACCAAGTATAAATACAAATTTAATAAACAAAAATAGCACCATTATAAAAAAGTACAAAGTAATAAATGTTTATCTAAGCGATCTAATCATTCTAAATCTATTTCACAGCCTAACAGAAATAAGGTAATACACTTACTCAATTATTTCTTGTCTGATAAAGAGCTAGATGCTTTAAGTATGGATCTATTAGCTGAAGTGTAGATTTAACAAATGCTGTCTTGACTTGAAAACAATGTCTGCAAACTAAATATAAACTATTTGAAGAGCACAGACTTTAAAAATCTGAGTAAGCAAAGGTCCTTTAATACAGCTCTGCTATCAGCACTGTAAACATTTCAGTCATTATCGGGATCAGAGCTGTACTGAAGGGAATGAGTTAATGCTCTTTTGGCAAAACACCCTAAATAGAGGAGATTTACTTGTACCCTGAAGTTATTTTTGGTTATAATTAAAAAAAGTCCAAATAAAATAGACAAAGTGTCCATATATCTGTAGAAACTGGAAAGAGAGCTGATAAAAACAAGGTAGCCTGAGAATAGATTCTAATGGGTGACCACATCAAAGCATCTAGGAAGAGAAAGGGCACTGTACGGTACTCTGCCTCTACAGTGCTGGCCACAGAGCCAGTTTAAGCAATAGTTACGGGAGTCATGTGTAACTTGAAAGGAGCTAAATGACTGTCTAATGATAGAGTGACTTTTCAAGTCAACATACAGTGAGTCATTAAAAATTGGTACCCATAATAGATCACATAAATAGACTCAAAATAATTCCTTCAGACTGAAAGCATGTACTGATGCACAAAGAATGATATTTACTTGTATATAATAATCTGTTGTCACACTTCATAAGGAAAGTCTCAATATATGGATACACATGCACATCTATCTATCTATCTATCTATCTATCTATCTATCTATCTATCTATCTATCTATTTATCTATCTATCTATATTTGTCTATCGATATGTGCATTTCTTTACATAGAGGAGTGCCTAGCTATGAAACACATTTTCTCCCTTAGAGTAGCATGTGTTCCTCAGATCTTTGTGACGTTATGCAATTATCCACAAGACTGCCAGTTTTCCAGAGAAAGAATATAGCATATGAATTAAAAGTCAGAAAATATTCTCTATTAAGCTAATTGGTTGTAAGCAATGAATAGTCATTGAATTACATGAAGTAAATCATTTTACTCCATCAATTACAAATGGTGAATACATGCCATTCATTGAAATACATTAATTGATTCATATTACTCTGTACAATGTAACTGGGTAATGCCATTCATTGTTGAAAAGGACACTAAACAATATGCAAAGGAAACACAAAAAGAAAAATAATGAACTCACGGTGTCACTTTAATAGGGAATTCAAGGTTAGTAAAGACAATGAAAAGAAAATAGCTGAAAGAGACATCATACTTATTATAATGCAAATACAATATGAGTTGTTATCTCTCTGACTACTAAAATTCTGCAATACTTTTATTATTAAGATTTGAGGCATTTTTCCATAGGCAATAATACATTAGAAGTTCATATCCATGTAACTCAAACTAATTAAAACATTTTTTGAACACCTGCATGATTCATTATATACTTTAAAACATTTGACATCAGCTACACATATTACTAAAATCCTGATAAAAATACTAAACTGAGTCTTGCATGTGCATTATATGCAAATCTATTTTATCCTGAAATGGAGTTTGATAAACTTAGTTTATTTTCTTATTGTTGTTTCTTATTATTATTATGATTTAATTAATTTCTAGTATTTTTTACAGTTATTTAAGATACAAAAAATTACTTTAAAATATGAACATGGTTATTTTTTTTATTTTTAAATTAGAAGTTGATGGACAATTATGCACAATACCCTATTTCATTGGGTCCCCTTCAGTAGATCGAACGTTTGTAAGTTCAAATAACATATGGCCAAGACCATATGTTCGAACTTGCAAAAGTCCAATCTGACTGAATGGAGATTTCCGTAAAGAGTGGAAAGGGAAGATTTCCCATTTCCGCAATGTAGTGTGATCTCGGAGTTGGTATATTTAAGTAAGGGGGGTCTGGGGTGCAGGGGTGCTACACCTCCCTGCTACAGATGTTTAGCTTTGTTTTTTGGTTTTATGTGGTTTTACATCAGTGTTCAAACTTTTACGAGTTTGAACATATGGTCTTGGCGATATGTAGTTAAAACTAGTAAAAGTTTGATCTACTGAAGTAGATCCGGGCTACTGCCTTAATGTGGTTTTGTCTTGTAACTAATGTTCGATTTTCACACACTATGCTCCGTGTTTCCATAATGATGTATCAGCCAGCCAAAACTCTTAATTCTGCAAGTGCAAGTAGCCATCTTCTAAGCAGCCAATTATGGTACTTCGAGCATCAGACTTAAAAGAGAGGTTAACAAAGTTTCTTTTCTTCAAGCTTACTTTAAGGACACCATTTTCTCATAAGGATAAATGTCTGATTTGGCTTTTTTTTTGACTGACAGATCATAATAATTACAGTCTGAGCATATACCCTATAGATTGTATTACTATAGAATAGAAAGTGGCTACACTATGATAATATTTTATTTCAACAATATCTAGTTGTATCAGCCCTAGAATTTCTCTTATTTGATGTAATTTGACATAACCATACTTAAACATGGTTAAGAGCCCTCATTCTGTGCTATCCCTTGGTTGTACTCTGAGCATTCATTAGGAAAACACATGCTTGTAAAAATAGTTGTTAGTCAGATATGTCACTTTATAGGACATGTTTCACTGGAAGATGATGGTGATGAAAGTCTGTGCTCACAATCAACACAGAAGGGGCACTATGGCTGTGGTTACCCAGAACTTGGGGCTGTGAGGTGTACCCCTAGACAACAGAGGAAAAGTCTCAGTTTTGTCCCTAGAATGAAATGTTAGGAGATGTTAGGAGAAACTGATTACACAGACAGATTGGATAACATGCAATACCTGAAATGGCAATAAGAAACACAAAATTGTATCTGTATATGTGAATCAAATACCAGTTGTATGTATGAACTGTGTGGTATACAGTGTATAGACCTGCAGCCACTGCTGGTGATGTGTGACAGATTATAGAGATGAAACTACTTTTTCCAAGACATATACCACTGACTGGGATAGCCTTCTTCAATACAAAGTCAAGGTTGTTGATGGAGAATCCACTATATGTTTTGTTGCAACATATGGCAGGAATACTGGCACACTTATGAATAGTGTCCAGCATCATTGGAACATCCTGTTGGCAGACAACAAACTCTGAATTTTTGGAGAATAGATGTCATTTCTCCTTTAGGAAAGGCAGAAACTTGGGTTCCTACTTTAACCATTATAAACATGGGTCTTTTCATAAGAAAGAATATGTTCAAACTGCACTTATGGGAGATCAAGTCGTAGGTTGTTTCCCTTGTGGTCATCGTGCACACTGTCCAAGGGTTATGAAAACCAAGTGCTTTAGTAGGAAAAATATCAGCCAGGTTTACAACATTTCCTTTTTTGCTAATTGCCAAACAGATTGTGTGATTTATTTAGCCATCTGTAATTGTTCAGGCTTCTATATTGGTCAAACATCACAAACGGTTAAATTTAGGATTACTGAGCATCTTTGTGATATGAAACACCAAAAAATTGCTAATGCCCTTTATAAGCATACCATAGCACACAAAAATGCTTCCTTTAATTTTATTATTAGCGATCAAATTTTGGGTATAAGATCCAACAAGACAGGCTGGCATCACATGTTGAATAAGAAAGAGGAAAAAATGGATCATTAAGCTGGGGGGGGGGGGTTGTTTTCTCCTGGACTAAATCAGAACCTTTAATCAGTTACATGATTATGCTGATTGAGCCTCTTAGTACTGATTATATTAGGAGATTGGTTTATTCATGGTTTATACACTGATGAAGGCTGTGTGATTTACTAAGCCGAAACCCATCTGTTTCTTTCTCCTATATTTGCAAAGAATATTAAATATTGTTTGTTTGCCACAGTTTGCTGGTTTCATCGTTTAGTTTTGGAATGCATTTCTTCTTGAAACCTTGCAGTTGCCATACATGCAGAGATTTTGTTTCTACTATAAAACTTCCCCATGTACTCACTGCAATAGGTTGCAGACACATCCCTATCAAGACTCCAGTACATCCTAAAGCAGACTGATATATAAACAGAATGGGCTAGCCATCCTGAACTGCCAGTTTATCTGAGTAGCAGATGGCAGCATAACAAACCTCAGAGCAACACAACCTGGAAGTGTCCATGATGCTGCCATATAGAGAGAAAGTGGACTGACGGTTGCATTCAACAAGGGGAAATACTTGAGGGACTACTACTAGGTAAGTACAGGAACACAGCTAGGATGTTGGTTAAGGACATCCCTCCCAACAATATCCATGGTGACAACATGTGTGTTTACTCCCCAAAACAGGTGACTGTAGTTATCCACTCAAGCCGTGGCTAATGACCCAATGCCATGAACCATCAAACCCTGCAGAGGCCTCCATTAGAACCCCTATGAAACCACACACAACAACCAGAAACAGCATAGAGTGTGTGTTTGTTGTACTGAAAACTAGGTTTAGATGTTGGGCACATCTGAGGATGCACTGCAATACATATCTGAGAAGGCAGCACAGATGATAATGATATGATCCATGCTACACAAAATGCTAACTAGAGCACATGGTAGTTTTCCAACTGCATTTGTGGATGAACTGTACCAAGTACTCCAGACGTATGAAGATGACATCCTGCAGGTATCAGAAGAGGAGCAAGAGGATACAGATTCAGAATACACAGGTGTAGTCAACTCAGGGTGCGGCAACAAGTTCAGGACCAGGCAAAATGGCAGTGTCTGATGCATAAATTTGAGTCATGATAAGCCAAACATACAGAAGTACGTAGAGTAATAATTGGCTAAGCTTCTGGTGCCATTCTAAAGGTATCCAATATCTGTTGGACTGGGATGACCTGGTAGACAGACCACAATGCTTTGCCAGAGATGGCCTGCACCAGTCACCCCTGGGATTCCAGATACTGGCTAAGGTTCTTGCCACCCCTATAATGCCTTTTTTAGGCAAGGTTCAAATGACAAATTCACCACCGTAACAGGAACAGGCAAGCAAAAACTGAGGGTGATGCTACTCAATGCTAGAAGTCTAAATCTCAAAATACACTCACTCGAGGCACTCCTTAAAATGGAGAACATCGATATCTGTGCAGTGACTGAGACCTGGTTCAAGGCTCCAGAGAGCACCCCTGCACTACCAGGCTATAACTCATACCACACTTTTTGGCCATGTAACCAAAGGCGGAGGTGTGTCCATATTCATTAAGGATATCCACACCTCCAGGCTAGTTGGTCAGCATAATGCAGCCAAGGTTATCCAAGTGCAACTAACTCTGGGCAAAAGTGCAATCCAAATTGTAGCTTGCCACAGATCACCCACCATGCCCAAGGATTCCCACTCCTCTTTTCTTGATGTTCTGGAAAATATTAGGGTTCAACCAAACACCCTAATAATGGGCGATTTCAACTACCCCACCATTAACTGGGAAAACTACTCATGTAACAACTCCTTCACTCAACGCTTTCTGGAATTCATAAACTCCAATGCCCTGGATCAACTTATCCACATCCCCACCAGGGACAAAAATATCCTAGATCTAGTCATTACCAATATGAGTGACCGGTGTTCCACACCTGAAGTCAACGCCTCATTGGTCCGATCCGACCATAAGCTAATTACCCTAGATAGCGACATCCTGCCTCCACCCCCCATTAAGGAAACCATGGAAAAAATTTCTCCAAAGCCAACTTCATGCTTCTTAAGACAGAAGTGGTGAACTTCATGACACCCATGCAGATGGACAATACAGTTACGACTACACAATTGCACTTTATAAGCACTTACATGAGTGCATGGATCATGCTATCCCAAACAGAACCAAGACGCTATTCTCCAAAAAAACGAAGCCAATCTGGTGGTCCCCTGTCATAAACAAACTGTACAACAGAAGGAAGAAACTCTTGCAAAACAGAGTAAAATCCCATGAGTGGAGGAGCTCCCTGGTCAGCCTCAGTAAGAAGCTGTGATCCCTGATAAAATCCTCCAAAGCTAGTTACGAAAAACAAAATTGCCACTGATTCTAAAGACAACCACAAAGCATTCTATAGCTATGTCAAGAATCTCAATGGCAACACTCAGATTTGTTCTGAGTTACAGCACAATGGCAATAAATATACAGACCCAACTGATATTGCCAACATCCTGGCAGATAGGTTCAGTGCTAACTTTACCCCCCTCTCACCCCCTAAAGAGCCCATCTCTATACCAGAAGAATGCAAAGTTCCTGTTATCACGGCTGCATCGGTAAAATCCACACTCTCCAAAGCCAAGAACACAGCATCCATGGGACCAGAGAACATCCCAGGCTGCGTTCTACACAAACTACAGAATGAATTGGCACCCCACCTAAGTACCATGTTCAATCATGGCCTCACCTCAGGCTTTGTGCCTGCTGAATGGTGCACAGCAATGGTTATCCCACTCCACAAGGGGGGAGCCACCACGGACCCCGGGAAATACTGCCCCATTAGCCTGACGAGCCTGGTCTGCAAGGCCATGGAACGTATCATCATGGAACTTATAAACCCTCTCCAAACTCTGGATCCCAACCAGTTCGGGTTTGTAAAAGGCAGATCATGTCTCCTAAACTTGATAGACTTCTTTGAAGCAATCACCAAAGCCGTAGACAAGGGTAAGGTGGTTCACACAGCCTATCTAGATCTTGCCAAGGCTTTCAACACCATCCCCCACTCTGGAACTATAGATAAACTCACTAAACTAGGTATAAATCCCTATGTCACAAGATGGGTTGCCAGCTGGCTCACTGACAGAACCCACACTGTGAAAGTAGCACACTCCAAATCTGACTTCAGAAAAGTGACAAGTAGAGTACCACAGGGTTCAGTCCTGAGTCCTCTCCTGTTTGGTATCTATTTCTCTGAAGTACAGGTTAACACAGAAGGTCTTTGGCTAATGAAGTTTGCATATAACTGCAAACCAGGAGCCATAATCGAAACTCCTAACAATGTGGACATCCTACAAAAGGGCCTCACTGAGACAGATGCCTGCTGTCAAGGCCATGGCCTCAAGCTCAATGCCAAAAAGTGCATTGTCATCCCCTTTGGTAAAAACTCTGTACCCATGAACTACAACATAGACGGTAGTATACTTAACACTGAAACTGTGATAAGAGACCTTGGGACACAGGTGGACAGTAGTCTCTCCTTTGATAATCACATCGCCACAGTAGTCAGGAAATCCTTCTATATGGCACACCTCATCACAAAAGGTTTCTCATCCAGAAAAAAAGAGGTAATTGTTCCCCTCTACTCATCACTCATTAGACCCATTATAGAGTACAACACCCCTTTTGGAATGTACCTCACAAGACATCTACAACAACTGGAAAGGCCGCAGAAATACCTCACAAAGAGGATTACTGGCCTCAAACAGATGCCCTACGCAGACTGTCTCAAAAATCTCCAGCTTTACTCCATCGCATATCACCTACTCAGAGGTGATCTCTGCCTAACATACAAAGCTATGTCAGACCCAGAGCTGTTGGACATGCTCCACTTAAAGAAATCCCAATCCCTCCGAGCTACATGTGCTAGGGACCTCAACCTTGTCACCACAATAAACAGAACATGCCGGAGGGATAGATTCCTGTCCCAGAGACATTCCATACTCTGGAATAAACTACCTATCTATATCAAACAAAGCTCCTCATTAGCACTCTTCAAGAAAAATCTTAATGATTGGATGGAAATAGGAAATTCACCCCGGGGATCACCTCTGTGGCTCTGCTCGACAGTGGCACAGGAAAATAATTTTCTTGGGTGGCAAAAGCCAGGGTACCTTTTTGGCTGGGCTTGTATAGGCCCCAGGGCCAACAGCCTAGTACCTACCTATGAACCTATGAGTAAACAGTGATATTCAAGTGGTGCCCCACCACTGCAGAATAGATTGCATCTAATGGCAACTGCCCACTAGATGTACACATTGAACATCAGACATCACAACATGATCATAACATATAACATTCTGAACATATACAAATATATCACAATAGGGATCATCAGTTCAGGACACAACTGACAGACGTATGCATACAGACTCATATGGCTGTATCTGTGTATGGCACATATTAAGAGACACACATCAGTGCAATATGTTCCTATTTTTCCACTATAAAAAGCTGCAAACAGGTAAACAACACATGACATGCTGAAATGATGTTAATATCACAAGCCAACTATATCACTGTAAAGTATGGTTAAAGTAAAGTAATAAATGGAGTAAGCTATGTTTATCAAAACTGTTGGTCTCCATTGGCATCAGATATGTCAACAAACACAGACAGATGGCACTGTTAGTGTTCTGCACAGCAATCATTATCACCATGGGGTGAGACTGACACTACCTGTGAAGGCTGCCAGCCCAGCTAGCTGGAATTTTGTAACTAATTCTATGTTATTGGTAAATAGTAATGTGGTTTGTATGTTTGTCTTGCAAATGTAAGAAAACTTTATGTTATGTACTGAGCTTCAAGAATGTAACCACATTGTACCCCACTGGAAAAGAACAGAAATGTATATGAACTATATGCCTATGCAAATATATGTTTAATAGTAAGAAGTTGGAACATACAGAGTTAACTTGCAAACTCTAAGAAAATAAGTTGAAATTGTTTACCACTGTGGTAACTCTCAGTTTCAGCTAGGAGACAGGATGTCTACAACTAGAGGATTCTTTCTATGAACAGGAAACAGAAATAATTATAGGTTTCAAAGGAAAAAATATTTAACTGTTTTACGACTTCCATTTCCGGGAAAAACTTCTCAGACATAAGTATTTTTGGCACAAAGGTGTCAAATAGTGATCTCATCCAGCTAACCCAGCAGTAATGTGTATTATTAATTTAAGAAAGATCTCTCAGAGAAAGTCTGTGAAATTTGTATCTTGTCTTGTATCTAGAAACATCCTCTTACCACCACTTCTACCTTGCTAATTGTAAGTACTAGATTACAGTGATATCTCTTAGAGATAGGAATATAGTAAGATTGGTTTAGATGTTTTGTGTATTTATGTGAGACTGTCTTGCAATGTTGTTTTAAAATATTTCCTGTGATTCTGAACTCTGTTGTCACTGTCTTGAGTTACTGAGTATTGTCTTGTGCTTTTATTTGTTATTAAATATATTTAAATGCTTTAATTGTGCCTGGTTTGTTTAGAGATATTTAAGCTCTTAGAGTACTTGCATATGTATTTGGTGGCAATGTATAGGCCACTTCTAAATTGCCTTAGTCTTGGACACACTTACCATTTGGATAATAGTAGCATTACAATGAAGAATTGTTCACCCTTTGGAAAGGGCCTTATAGTAGGTGATAAGTAGAGCTGGTTGGTGGCAGCAATTACTACCTTATAGTCTAGGCATAAGGGGGCATAGCTAGTAAACATGTGCCAAACTTCCCCAGGAGTATCTATGTGTTTGCATATAAATCAAATCTCAAAGTGTGTGTGTGTGTGTGTGTGTGTGTGTGTGTGTGTGTGTGTGTGTGTGTCAACTACTTGGACAGGGACACGAAGCACTGGTTAGACAGAGAGGGTGCTGGAGGGTTTTGCTTGACCACTCGGCTGAGACCTTAACCCTATAGCTGTGCCAGTGGGGAGTCTAATTGGAGATCTGGAGACAGAGGGACAAACCAGCCGAAGACTGACTGTGATCTCTATGTACCCTTAAGGGAAATTGTACATTACTGTGTGTGTATTTGTCATCCTCCCAATGTGCATGTCCCTCACTAGTGTTAGTGGTGAGGACTGAGACTCCTCGATTACTGAGCCAGTCCAGAAGTATCACATATTAATTGTTTGGCAGTGGTGGGATAGCCATATCAAATATTAATTGGTTGATAGTGGTGAGATAGACGCATCACATATCAATTGGTTGATAGTGGTGAGTTAGCCACATCACATATTAACTGGCTTGCAGTGGTGTGGATACTGAATTCCTGTAGCTTGTGCACAGTGATCACTGAAGGTGTTTTTGTACTCTAAATCAACCATGTAGTGAACATTCAGAGTTCCTATCACAATTGTTTTTATTTTATTTTTGTTAGCTTAGTTAGTCAGGAAGACCAGGCAAGCATGTCAGCAGAGGAGTATGGCAAGCTGATAAGGCGCCAGCTGGCTGAGATGTGCCAGGCTAAAGGACCGGTGCTTGCCAACCTGACTAAAGCAGACAAGATTACAGCTTTAGTCACAGCTGCATCAGAGAATAGCATCCAGGAGGACAATCAGTCTGGCCGTGGAGATGTACAACTCTCAGAAAATGGACAGCTCAATGCTCAACCTTTCCCAGAGGACTTAAAAATCCATCTGGAGTTAAAGAGACTTGAGCTAGACACCAAGCATTTGGAAATAAATGCAGCAGAGAGACTGGGGCATCTAGAGACTGAGGAAAATGAGAAACTGAAATGCCGGGATGCTGAGGAGAAGGAGAGGCAGAGGCAACATGAAAAGGAGATGCTGACTCTTCGGCAGAGTCATGGAGGTGATGGGAAAGGAAGTAACCAAACCCGAGAAGCAAAAATAAATCAGTAAATTTTTTCCACAATTTACAGAGGTGGAGAATTTTGATAGTTTCATTCATATGTTTGAGAGGGTATATAAACAGTATGATGTTGACCAAGGGCACTGGGTATGGTTCCTGAACCCCTTATTCCATGGTAAAATTGTAACTGTTCTTTCCAAACTGTTTGATAATGACTGCTTAAACTATTATATTGTAAAGAATTGTTTGCTAGAATTTTTTAAGTTAGCACGTGAAGCTTACAGGAAAAAGTTTTGTGAGCATAGACGCACAGCAGATGAAAGTGTGTGCAAATATGTTGCTGAACTAAGCACTTATTTTCATAGGTGGGTGAGTGGATGTCAGGTCACCACTTTTAAAGGGGTGGCAGACCTTTTGGTGAGGGAACAAGCCCTTATCACTTTGCCTGAGGACATGAGAATCAGGTTAGCTGATAAACAATGCCTTACTGTAGATGAGTTGGGGAAGAGGGGGGAACCTATACCTAACAAGCAGGGCATCACTGCACAGGAAAGGGACACCCACTGCTGCTCAGAGGTCTAAGGGAACCTATGGAGGCCAGCCCAGACTGCCCCAACAGTGTCTGTCAGTAGTAGGGGAAGCCACTAGTCCACGTACATGTCCAGGATCTAGGGTTAAATATTTAAATGCAACCAGTATGGCCATGTAGCATATGGCTGTCCATGGAGGCAAGGTGGGGAACAAAAGGTGGGAGAGCCACTAAGTAACAATGACAAAATTCCAACAGTAACTTGTATTGAGACAACAAAGGTACCAAACTACCACCCTGCAGATGTACTGATAGAGAATGATTTTGGTAATGCGGTACCATTTGTTCATGCAGTTTACATGCAGTCAGGCTTGGAGACAAACATGTGGGTCTGGTAGCCTGGGGGAGACTCAGATAGACCACACACTTGCAGCCAGGACTAGTGAGGTGGTTATTTTTTTAGGGAGGGGCATACTTTGTAGTAGAGAGACTGAAGGTGAGCCATAGCTGCTTGTGGGTATTGATGTTCCCTTGGACAGAGTGACTGCAAGGGAAGAGGTGAGTAGTAGTACCCAGGCTGACAGTGAGGCACTGCTGTCAGAGGATACCAGACTTCCTGTGGAAGGAGAGTTGGGAAGGGTTACAAAAAGAGAGATGAGACAGGCTCAGCTCTCAAACCCTACATTACAAGGCCTGAGAGAGGTAGTTAGTGAGGCACCCGATTTTCAAGGGAAGGGAGAATCTGTATACTGGCAAAAAGGGACACTGTACAGAGAGTGAACCTCTGAGGGAGGGCTAGAGGGCAAGAGAATAGAGTACTTGGTAGTTTCTAAAGCCTACCATCTGGCACTTTTAGCTAAAGCCCATGATATTCCCTTTGCAAGTTGTATGGGCGTAAAATGTACAAAGATAAGTATTATACAGAACTTCTACTGGCCTAGGATTTCCAGAGATGTAACAGGGTACTGCAGGACCTGTGAGCAGTGCCAAAAGGTAGGCAAGGCAGGAGACAAGGCAAAAGCTCCTTTGTTGCCTTTGCCTGTGATTAAGGGCAGCTACGGATATTGTGGAGCCTCTGAATACCCCAAGTTCCACAGGGAAAAAGTATATCCTAGTGATACTAGATTATGCTACCAAATACCCTGATGCAGTGGCTCTGTCCTCCATTGAGGCAGAAAAGGTGGCAAATGCTTTGTTAGAGATTTTCAGCAGGGTAGGTTTCCCAAAAGAAATACTGACTGACAGAGGTGCCAATTTCATGCCAGACCTCCAGCTTGTCTGTGAGGGTACTGTGGGGTGAAGCACCAAAAGACCACCCCCTACCATCCCTACACTAATGGTCTTGTTGAGAGGTTAAACTCTAAACTCAAGATAATGCTATGGGCATTTTTAGACCAGTTTAAGAGGAATTGGACAAATATTTGCCTCATTTGTTTGCTTACAGAGTGGTTCCTCAGGAGTCCACAAGTTTTTCACCCTTTGCGTTGTTGTATGGGCATAGGGTGAGGGGACCTCTAGATTTAATTCGAGTTGAGTGGATGAGTGAGTGTAAATCCCACAAGGAGTCTGTTGTGGCATATTTCCTAACCTTCAGGACAAGGATCAGAGAACCCATGGGCTTGGCCAAGGAGAACCTGGCAGAAGCCAACAACAGAAAAAGGTATGGTATGACAGTAATGCTCGAGCTACAGAGTATGCTGCAGGGTAGCAGGTAATGGTTTTCATGCCTGTCAGACACAACAATCTGCAGGCAGCTTTGGATGGACCCTACAAGGTGGAAAGGAAGGTCAATGATGTTAACTACATGGCAGAACTTCTATGAAGGAGGCAGGGGCACAAACTGTACTGTGTTAACATGATGAAACCTTACCATGATAGGGAGGCCCTTGTGCTGAGTATTTTCAGTGGATTGTAGGAGGAGTCAGAGGGAGATCTGGTAACTGATCTCATCAGTGAGGCTCAGACTGACACCTCAATGAAAGGGGTACCAATGTCCCAGCAGCTATCTCCTACCCAGGTTCAAAAAAATCTGAGCAGTGTTACAGGAGTTTGGGGACGTGTTCACTGGGAAACCAGAGTAGACTCTCATGGTGCAACACCATGTAGATATAGGACAGCAAAGGCATATTAAGCAGGTCCCTTATAGGGCGCCTGAGTGAGTCAAACTCTGAGGGAGGAGATACAGGAAATGTTGGAACTAAGGGTAATTCAGGAGTCCAGCAGTCCCTGGGCCTCCCCAGTTGTGCTGGCACCAAAGAGGGATGGCAGCACCAGGTTCTGTGTGGACTACAGGCAATTAAATAGTCACACAGAGTCAGATGCTTACCCCATGCCTAGGACAGATGAAGCCCCAGAGCAGCTGGGTGGGGCTAAGTATCTTAGCACCATTGATCTTACCAGGGGTTACTGGCAGGTGCTCTTGACTCCCAGTGCTAAATAGAAGTCAGCCTTTGTGACTCCCTTTAGCTTGTATGAGCTCACAAAGATGCCCTTTGGGATAAAAAATGGCCCAGCGACTTTTGAGAGGCTGGTATATCATATCCTATCAGGAGCAGGAGATTTTGCTCTTGCTTACCTGGAAGATTTTGCCATCTGCAGCCATTCCTGGCAGAAGAACCCTCAGCATGTCAGGGAGGTGCTGGGCAGACGATAGAGGGCAGGGTTGGCCATTAAGAACACCAAATGTCAGCTGGGTATGGCAGACGTCTCCTACCTAGGACATAGAGTGGGGAGTGGTAAGATCAAGCCTGAATCTTCCAAAGTGGAAGCCATTCCGGCATGGCCTACACCTGTTTCCAAAAAGCAGGTGAGGGTATTTTTACAGACAGCTAGGTACTGCAGAAAGTTTGTCCCCAGTTATAGTACCAAAGCTGCTCCCCTTCTAGACCTGACAAGGAAAAACAGGCCAGATAAGGTAGTGTGGACCCCAGCATTTGAGCAGGCATTCCAGAAGCTTAACGTAGCTTTGGAAGTACCCCCTGTGTTAGAGAGTCCAGATTACAACAAAAAAATTGTTGTGCAGGTGGATGCTTCAAACCATGTGGTGGGTGCTGTAATTAGTCAAATTTCTTCAGAGGGAGAAGAGCACCCAGTGGTTTATCTCAGTCATAGGCTCCAACCCATAGAGGGATGCTATGCAGCTGTAGAAAAGGAATGTCTAGCCATAGTGTGGGCACTGCAGAAACTTCAGCCTTATCTGTATGGAAGAAAATTCACTGTAGCTACAGAACACAATCCCTTAACATGGCTAGATCAAGCCAGCCAACAAAATGCCAAGTTGCGAAGGTGGAAGCTAGGGTTTCAAGCATATAATATGACAGTGCAGCACCACAGTGGGGTTAGCAATGCCAACACAAATGGGCTCTCAAGACAGGGAATGGGGCAAGGTATTCCCACATAGGGTCAACCTCGTCAAGCAATGTTTCTCAATGGTCACTTGAAAAACTAGCTTGAGTTCTCATGGGAGGGGGGATTGTGAAGGCTGCCAGCCCAGGTAGCTGGAATTTTGAAACTAAGTCTATGTTATTGGTGAACAGGAATATGGTTTGTATGCATTTCTTACAAATCTAAGAAAACTGTATGTTATGTACTGAGCTTCAAGAATGTAACCACAGCGTACCCCACTGGAAAATAACAGAAATGTATATGAACTATATGCCTATGAAAATGTATCATTTGATTGTAAGAAGCTGGAACATACAAATTTAACTTAAAAACTCTAAGAAAATAAGTTGAAACTGTTTACAACTGTGGCATCTCTCAGTTTCATCTAGGAGGCAGGATGTCTACAGCTAGAGGATTCTTTTTATTATCTGGAAACAGAAATAATTACAGGTTTCAAATGTAAAAGTATTTGACTGTTTTATGACTTCCAGTTCCAGGCAAAACTTCTCAGAGATAAGTATTTTTGACACAGAGGTGGATATTGAATTCCTGTAGCTTGTGTACAGTGATCACTGAAGGTATTTTTGTACTCTAAATCAGCCATGGAGTGAACATTCAGAGCTCCTATCATAATTGTTTTATTTTTTTGTTAGCTTAGTTAGTCAGGGAGACCATGCAAGCATGTCAGCAAAGGAGTATTGCAAGCTGAGAAGGAGCCAGTTGGCTGAGATATGCCAGGCTAAAGGACTGGTGCATGCCAACCTAACTAAAGCAGACATGATTGCAGCTTTAGTCACAGCTACATCAAAGAATAGCAAACAGGAGGACAATCAGTCTGGCCATGGAGATGTACAACTCTCAGAAAATGGACAGCTCAAACTTTCCCCAGAGGACATAAAAATCCATCTGGAGATAAAGAGACTTGATCTAGAGGCCAAGCATTTGGTAATAGAGGCAGCAGAGAAACTGGGGCATCTGGAGCCTAAGAAAAATGAGAAACTGCAATGCCTGGACGCTGAGGCAACATGAAAAGGAGATGCTGACTCTTTGTCAGAGTCATGGAGGTAGTGGGGAAGGGAGTAACCAAATCCCAAAAGCAACAAAGGTAAGTACATTTCTTCCACAATTTTTAGAGGGGGATAATTTTGAGAGTTTCATTCATAAGTTTGAAAGGGTATGGAAACAGTATGATGTTGACAAAGGGCTCTGGGTATGGTTCCTGACCCCCTTACTCCATGGTAAAGTTGTAACTGTTCTTTCCAAATTAATAATGACTGCTTAAATTATAATGTTGTAAAGAATTGTTTGCTAGAATTTTTTAAATTAACACCTGAACCTTACAGGAAAAAGTTTCATGAGCATAGAAGCAAGTCAGATGAAAGTGTTTATTAATATCTTGCTGAACTAAGCATTTATTTTCATAGGTGGGTGTGTAGATGTCAGGTTACCACTTCTGAGGGGCTGGCAGACCTTTGGTGAGGGAACAAGCCCTTAGCACTTTGCCTGAGGACAGGAGAATCTGGTTAGCTGATAGACAATGCCTTACTGTAGATGAGTTGGGGAAGAGGGTGACCTATACCTAGTAAGCAGAGCATCAATGCACAGGAAAGGGACACCCAGTGCTGCTCATGGGTCTAAGGGAGCCCATGGTGGGAAGCCCAGGCTGCCCCAACAGAATCTGTCAGTAGCAGGGGAAGCCACTTATCCAGGTACATGTCCAAAACCTAGGGTTAAATGTTTTAAATGCAACCAGTGGGGCTATATAGCATATAGATGTCCATGGAGGCAAGGTGGGGAAAAAATGTGGGAGAGACAGTAAGTGTGAATGACAAAAGGCAACAGTAGGTTGTCTTGCGGCAACAAGGGTACCAAACTACCACCCTGCAGATGTCCTTATAGGAAATGATTTTGGTAATGCAGTACCGTGTGTGCATGCAGTTACATGCAGTCAGGCTTGGAGACAAGCATGTGGGTCTAGTAGCCTGAGGGAGACCCAGACAGACTGCATACTTGCAGCCAGGACTAGTGAGTTGGTTACTTTAGGTGAGAGCTACTCTGTAACAGTGAGACTGAAGGTGAGCCACAGCTGCTTTTGTGTACTGATGTTCCCTTGGACAGAGTGACTGCAAGGGCAGAAGTGAATAGTAGTACCCAGGCTGACAGTGAGGCACCGCTGTCAGAGGATACCAGATTTCCTGTGGAAGGGGAGCTGGGAAGGATTTCTAAGAGAGAGGTGAGACAGGCTCAGCTCTCAGAACCTACATTTCAAGCACTGAGAGAGGTAACTAATGAGGTACTTGATTCTCATGGGAAGGGGGCATCTGTATACTGGGACAAAGAGTTACTGTATAGATAGTGGACCCCTGATGGAGGGCTAGAGGGTGAGAAAATACAGCAGTTGGTAGTGCCCAAAGCCTACCATCTGGCTCTTCTATCCATTGTAAACCTCCAAAAAAGACAGCTAGCACTTAGTGTAAGAGGAAAAAGACTTTAATAAAGTCAAACCACAGTCCACGGACCAGTTTTGGCCCAAAAGCCTTTGTTAATGTATAACAACAACTGTAGTTAAAAATCACATATCTATGAGTAAATTAAAAAAAAAACCCACAAAGAACCAACCAATCAGCATTCAATTCATAAATGACCATTCAAGCCAGGTGGAAATAATCCACCCAGTCTTAAATCCAGCCTCTCTCTTTTTTATTTAAAATATTATGATATCCAGCCTTACAATTCCTATTGCCATGTATTTTATCAATAATAATAAATTGAAATTTAGCAGTGGCATATTTAATAGTATGCCTATATAAAGCATTTGTAGAATGTTTGTTTCTAATGTTACTAAGATGTTCTGATATGCATAGCCTCATAGGTCTGGAAGTTTGATCTATGTAAAATTCTGAACGTGTACAAACAGCAAGATAGATCACCCAGTTGGTGCTACAATTGGCAAATATGTTGATATTAATATCAGGTGTATTCTTACTAGTGAATTCCTTTGTTTGGCAAATGTGTTTACAAATTTAGCAATGGCTGCAAGGAAAGGAACCAACCAATTTAGTTCCATCCAATGTACCCTGAATCATGCTAGAAAAAGATGAATTGTGTTTAGAATGACAGAAATAATCACTCAAGTTTTGCCTCTTCTAAAAGAAAATTGACATTTGGTACTCAAGAAGGCATTAGCTGGTCATCGGCTAATAAAATATCCCAGTGCTATTGCACCAAATTCATGAAATACACTGCATTCCTACCATAACTGGTTGTTAGTCTAATATTTTGGTCTGAGTTCTTTTTGTAAGTATGGTAAGTTAACAAATCACTTCTTGATAGTTTTTAACCTCATTACTGGCTCAAAGAAGATGTACTGAAGGATAACCACGTTCACTGAAATGAGTTACTAGATCTTTATCTTCGTAAAAAAAAAAATCTTCATTTGTGGAGCAGATATGATGAATCCTCATGAAATGAGATTTTGGGATATTTTGAATAATACGTTTTGGATGACAGCTGGAGGCATGCAATAATGTATTGGAGTGAAAAGGTTTCTGATAAACAGAGGTGGCCAATGTGCCATCCAACTGCCTTTGTAAAGTAACTTCAAGAAAAGAAATACACTCCATATGAAAATTAACTGTAAATTGAATGCCCCACTTATTTTCATTTAAGTATTGGACAAATTCCTGTAAGTATATAGCATCTGATTTCCAAACCATCCAGCAGTCATTCAAAAATCATTTCCAAATATGTATTTCATCCAGAAATAAATTGTGGTTACCATCATAAATGATCATTTGTTCAAGATATCCCATAAACAGGTCAGCGTATGTGGTTGTAAATGAAGCACCCGTAGCTGTAACAATTTCCAATAAAATAAAAGATGTTTTTAGTGAGGATGTGTTCTGCCAAACACAAAAGGAAGGTGTTAAACCCCGGACTATAGAATGGTATTTCACCCAACCAGTATTCTAGTTCTGAAAGACCAGCTCAATGAGGGATGCTGGTATGCAAAGATGTGACATCAAAAATGCACATCAACCACCCTGAGTCCAATTGTGTATCAGATACAATATTCAGGAACTCAGTTGTATCCAGTATACAAGCCCTGACACCTTTCAATAAAGGTTTCAAGTATGTGGAGCCATTTGCAGAAACAGTTTGTCTTCCCAGTGGCTGACTAGCATTTTTGTAAATTTTAGGAAGTAAACATAAATACTGTGGGAATGGATCCTTAACTCTCAAATGAAATAAAGTCTTTTCACAAATTATTCCCTCACTAACTGCCAAATGTAAGAATTCATCAATCTCCACCTTAAACCTGGATGTTGGCTCAATGGACATAGCTGTATAGAACCTACCATCCTGCAGCTGTCTATCAGCCTCAGATATATACATAGACCAGTCTAGGACCACTATAGTACCACCCTTCTCAGCTAGAATGATTTCTATATTTTTATTCTTCCGCAACCTTTCTAACGCTTGCACTTCTGATGTTGTTAAATTTTTGGGAATAAATTTTCTATTTGTATTGGAACCAAAATGTAATTCTTTAAGAATACATTTTTGAAACATGTCCATGTTTATTCATTGGAGGTGGATTTGTGAAATTTAAAATCAGGTACAGAAGAAACTGTGGTATCACTATTGCCACTGTTTTCAAAATACAGTTTGAGGTTAAGTAATCTGCAAAATGAATTCAAATCATCAACAAGCGTATCTTCAGACACAGAATAACCAAGGATGAAATTCAAACCTTTATTCAATACCCGATAATTCACATCTGACAGTACAACAGATGCAATATTAATCACATTATTTGGGATTACTTGGGTTTCAAAAGATGCAACAATGCTTTTAGGGATATATCTTGACTTGTGTTTACTACCCCCTCCTCCTTCTACTACTAAAGGAACAATATTAATACTCTGTTCAAGCCCCCTTATTGAAAAGAACAAGTTTTCTTATGAGCTGGTGACATTTGTTGCATTTCAGTTTCTTTGTCTGCGTA
This sequence comes from Protopterus annectens, assembly GCF_019279795.1. Taxonomy (NCBI): domain Eukaryota; kingdom Metazoa; phylum Chordata; order Ceratodontiformes; family Protopteridae; genus Protopterus; species Protopterus annectens. The sequence continues at coordinate 1,845,420,740 of NC_056733.1, forward strand.
GGAAGATGAATCTTCCCCTGAAGTATCACTACTGAATTTCGTAAGGATGGATTTCTTCCTTTTTCTTTTTTGTCCAGAGTGCAAAGAATCTGTTTTGGAAAACATAATGCTTATTACATGCTCAAATGGTCTCCCTTGGTTATAACATCTCTATTAAATTTATGGAGCTTCCTTTTTTTCAAATCTTTTTAAAATTCCAACAAATCAACACTCAATTTCTGAAAACAACTTTTATGTCTCTGTTGACTTTCAAACTGCTTGGCCTCTTCACAAATTTCAGTTACTTCAGAAATACACAGATCTATTTTGCATTCATAAAATGCAAGTATTGTCCTTACAAATTGCATAGATGTATTTTGCTGTATTTCTGACCAAGTTGATAATAACATACTATCTGGCTGGCCCACCAATGGTTTAATGTGAATTACTAAACCTCTGGGGAAATACCCTTTTCTAAATATGCCTTAAATAACTTAAGATGCCAATCGCCTTATCTAAGAGTTTTCATGCTCTTAAAGAGCTTATTAAAAGTAGATGCACATAAACTATCTCACTTAAATTCACTATTGTAAGTCTTATCACCATGAGCTTCAAGCCCAATTACCGGATTATCCTCCTTATCAGCTGAGTCCCTGCAGAATGTTCATGAGATCCATATTATAAGTGTTACAATTTCAAAATAATCTTGATATAAAATGATGCTAAGTTTGATGAAGCCAAACTAGCATAAATGATAGCATAGAATGTAGAAAACTTGACAGCCAAGCCCTGCTAACTGGTTCTATCCATAAACCACAAACACTTCTAATGTTTGCAACCATTAATATTAAACAGAACCTGTGTAGTTAAATCAAAAAACTACAAACATTCACTATTTTATAAAAACATGAAACCATAATGCAAAACTGTTTCACGTTTATATATTTATATGTACATATCCCCATATAGATGTAAATACAATTGCAGTATCTTAATATATAGTTGAAAACTGTATATAGTATCCAAATCAGTAAATAAGAATTCTTATAGCAACAAATGGTTGACAACAATCACTTATATTGTTTATAATGTCCCATTAATCCATTAATACGAAAGCAGGATCCAAAAGGTATAAATTCACCAAAGGTCGCCACTCATGTCTTGAAAAAAATGCATTTCAATATATATTTATGTTAAGTGTCTATTGGTATTACTTATAAAGCAGCAAAATCCAAAAAGTGTGGATTCACCAAAGGTCAACCCTCAAGTCATGTAAAAATTTGTTTTAGTTAGGCCCAAAACAAGAATGATATATTTACGTTATTATTGATAAAATACATGACAATAGAAATTGTAAGGCTGGATGGCATAATATTTTAAATAAAAAAATAGAAAGCGTGGATTGTAAGACTGGGTGAATTATTTCCACCTGGTTTGAATGATCATTTATGAATTGAATGCTGATTGATTGGTTCTTCATGGTTTTTTGAAATTTACTCATATATATATATGTGGTTTTTAACTACAGTTGTTGTTATACATTGACAAAGCTTTTGGGCCAAAAACCAATCTATGGACTGTGGTTTGACTTTATTAAAGTCTTTTTCCTCTCACACTAAGTGATGCCTGTATTTTTTGGGGGTTTACTGTTTGAATTTGGAGCCTTTGCACTTGCCATATGTGCAGAGGTATTGCTGTCTGCTTTACTTCTATCCATGATATTCCCTTTGGAGGTTGTATGGGTATAAAACATACAAAGAGAAGTATTATGCAGAACTTTTATTGGCCTGGGATTTCCAGAAATGTAACAGGGTATTGCAGGACCTGTGAGCAGTGTCAAAAGGTAGGCAAGTCAGGAGACAAGATAAAAGTTCCTTTGTTGCCTTTGCCTGTGATTGAGGAGCCATTTTAGAGGGTAAATATGGATATTGTTGGGCCTCTGAGTACCTGAAGTTTCACAGGGAAAAAGTATATCCTAGTGGTAGTAGATTATGCTGCTAGATACCCCGAGGCAGTGGCTCTGTCCTCCATTGCAGAAATAGTGGCAAATGCTTTCTTAAAGATTTTCAGGAGGGTAGGTTTCCCAAAAGAAATACTGACTGGCAGAGTTGCCAATTTCATGTCAGACCTGCTGGCTTGTTTGTAAAAGTACTGTGAGGTGAAGCACCTAAAGACCACCCCCTACCATCCCCAGACTAATGGTCTTGTTGTGAGGTTAAACTCTACACTCAAAACCATGCTATGGGCATTTGCAGACCAGTTTAAGAGGGATTGGGACAAATATTTTCCCCATCTGTTTGCTTCCAGAGAGGTTCCCCAGGAATCCACATGTTTTTCATCCTTTGAGTTGCTGTATGGGCATAGGGTGAGGGGACCTCTAGATTTAATGTAAGATGAGTGGGAGGGTGAGTGTGAATCCCAGAAGGAGTCTGTTGTGGCATATGTCATAAACGTCAGGTCAAGGCTCAGAGAACTCATGGGCCTGGCCCAGGAGAAACTGGCAGAAGGCCAACAACAGAAAAAGGTATGGTATGACAGGAATGCTCAAGCTACAGAGTATGCTGTAGGGCTGCAGGTAATGGTTTTCATTCCTGTCAGACACAACAATTTGCAGACAGCTTGGGAGGGACACTACAAGTTGATATAAAGGTCAGTGATGTTAACTACATGGTAGAACTGCTAGACAAGAGAAAAGGGCACAAACTGTGCCATGTTAACATGATGAAACATTACCATGATAGGGAGGCCCTTGTAGTGACCATTTGTAATGGATTGCAGGAGGAGTCTGAGGGAGATCTCATGACTGAACTCTTCAGTGTGACTCAGACTGACACCTCAGTGTAAGGGGTAGCAATGTCCCAGCAGCTATCACCTACCCAGGTTTGAGAAATCTGAGCAGTGTTACAGGAGTTTGGGGACATGTGATGCACCATGTGGATACAGGACCCCAAAGGCCTAGTAAACAGGCCCCTTACTGGGTGCCTGAGAGAGTCAAACAGACTCTGAGGGAGGATATACAGGAAATGTTGGAACTAGGGGTAATTCAGGAGTGCAGCAGTCCTTGGGCCTCGCCAGTGGTGCTGGTACAAAAGTAGGATGGCAGCACCTGGTTCTGTGTGGACTACAGGAAAATAATAGTCACACAGAGTCAAATGCTTACTCCATGCCTAGGACAGATGAAGCCATAGAGCAGCTGGGTGGGGTTAAGTATCTTACCACCATTGATCTTACAAAGGGTTACTGGCAGGTGCCCTTGACTCCCAATGCTATAGAGAGGTCAGCCTTTCTGACTCCTTTTGGCTTGTATGAGTTCACAAAGATGTCCGTTGGGATGAAAAGTGCCCCAGTGACTTTCCAGAGGCTGATAGATCATATCTTAGTAGGAGCAGGAGATTTTGCCCTTGCTTACCTAGATGATATAGCCATCTATAGCCATTCCTGGTAAGAGCACATTCAGCAAGTCAGGGAGGTGTTGGGCAGGCTATAGAAGGCAGGGTTGACCATTAAGAACACCAAATGTCAGCTGGGTATGGCAGACGTCTCCTACTTATGACATAGAGTGGGGAGTGGGTGGTGTGAATTGTGCAGGTTGCCAGCCCAGCTAGCTGGAATTTTGTTATTAATTCTATGTTATTTGTGAATAGTAATATGGTTTATATGCTTGTCTTACAAATGTGAGAAAACTGTATGGTATGTACTGAGCTTCAAGAATCTAACCACAGTATACCCTACTGGAAAAGAACAGAAATGTATATGAACTATATGTCTATACAAATGTATGTTTTGAAAGTAAGAAGCTGGAACATACAGAGCTAACTTGCAAATCTCTAAGAAAATACGATGAAATTGTTTATGATTGTAGTATCTCTCAGTTTCAGCTAGGAAACAGGATGTCTACAGTTAGAGGATACTTTCTATTGTCTGGAAACAGAAATAATTACAGGTTTTAAAGGTAAAAGTATTTAACTGTTTTATGACTTCCAGTTCCAGGCAAAACTTCTAAGAGATAAGTATTTTTGACACAGAGGTGTCAAACAGTGATGTCATCCAGATAACTCCGCAGTAAGGTGTATTATTATTTTAAGAACTATCTCTCAGAAAACGTCTGTGCATTTTGTATCTTGTCTTGGATCTAGAAACATCCTCTCACCAACACTTCTGCCTTGCTAATAGTAAGTGATAGATTACAGTGATTTTTCTAAGAGATAGATAGGAATATTGCAAGGTTAGTTTAGATGTTTTTTGTATTTATGTGTCTGTCCTGCAATGTTGCTTTAAAATAGTCCTGTCATTCTGAACTCTGCTGTCACTGTGTTGAGTTGTTGAGTATTGTCTTGTGCTTTTATTATTTATTATTAAATATATTTAAACCTTTTAATTGTGGCTGGTTTGTTTAGAGATATTTAAGCTCATAGAGTACTTGCATATATATTTGCCAACACTGTGTAGGCCACTCCTAAATAGCCTTAGTCTTAGACACACTTACCATTTGGATAATAGTAACATTACACAGTAGACTTGGTCACCCTTTGGGAAGGGCCTTATAGTAGCTGATAAGTAGAGCTGGTAGGTGGCAGTGATTACTACCTTATAGTCTGTGCAGAAAGGGGCACAGCCAGTAAACCTGTGCCAGCCTTCCCCAGGTGTGTCAGTGTGTTTGCATCTAAATCAGATGTCAAAGTGTGTGTGTATGACAGCTACTTGGGCAAGAACACAAAGCACTGGCTGGACAGAGAGGGTGCTGGAGGTTTTGGCTTGACCTCTCAGCTGAGATATTAACCCTATTGCTGTACCAGTTGGGAGTCTTTTTGGGGATCTGGAGAGGAAGGGAGAAACCAGCCCCAGACTGACTGTGATCTCGGTGTGCTTTTAAAGGAAATTGTACTTTACTGTGTGTGTACTTGCCATCCTACAATGTGTATATCCCTCACTGGTGTTAATGGTGAGGATTGAGGTTCCTTGATTACTGGACCAGTGCAGGGGCATCGCCTATTCCGAGGAGATCTCTGCCTAACATATAAAGCTATGTCAAACCCAGAGCTGCTGGACATGCTACACCTAAAGAAATCCCAATCCCTCTGAGCTACATGCTCTAGGGACATAAATCTTGTCACCACAATAAACAGGACACACTGGAGGGATAGATTCCTGTCCCGGAGACTTCCTATACCCTGGAACAAGCTACCCATCTATGTCAAGCAAAGTTCTTCATTAGCACTCTTCAAGAAAAATCCTGATGAGTGAATAGGAAATAGGAAATACACCCTGGGGATCACTTCTTTGATACAGCTGGACAGTGGCACAGGAAAATAACTTTCTTGGGTGGCGTAAGCTATGGAACCTTGCTGGCTAGGCTTATGTAGGCCCTTGGGCCAATAGCCTAGTACCTACCTATGAACCTATGAACCTATGAACAAATCGAACAGTGTTAAAGCATACATGTATTTATTACATAAACATACCACTTGTTTGTCCATTTAATGATGATGATGATGATGATGCAGATTGGCCTATGATTGGGTAGAAGGGCACAATAATAATGGAGAACAGCAGGAGTAACAGCAATGACATAAATGAAAGATAGTTGATAGCATATCACTGACAGACTCTCACTGTTGTGACTTTGTGTGTTGTACCATGGCTCCTGCAGTGGAAAAGTAAAGAGAAAGACAACACAGTCATGTATGCAGGCAACAGAACACTGACAGCATCACATATATGACACAGTAAAAGAGGCTGCGGATACTAATGTGATGGATGTTGCACCTGTTGACCAGATGTCTTGTGAAGAAAAATGGTGACATTAATGTCATCTATCACATATATGTTGCACATTGATGCAAACTATGACCCTGTTTGGTAACATATCTGGTCTGTGTGTGCTTGCACCTGCATGGCTTGGGCCCCCACTGAATGCACCTGTAGTGGATAATGTTCAGGAAATATCAGTAGGGCAGTAAACAGCAGTGCCATGACATGAGGCTGAGGCAATAACAGTTAGTATTCACAGCAACACGGTATGGAGACCATAACCTGCAATTCTCTGGTGTTGTGCTGAAGTAGATGGATCTGTGAACATTATTTCAGATAGCGTTACACATGTTGGTTGCACTGTTCTGTCTGTATTGCAGTTGTAAAAGTACATCTCATTACAGTCATATTCATGATCATCACCCTGTGTGGATATCTGTGCATATTTCAGTTCTGCTGCTGAAAATCCAAAATGGTAATACATAAATATGCATGCAACAATATGCTATAAATTATTATATAGTCATCAATGTCATGCAAAGTAAGACATACATGTTCAGCCTAAAACTCCGTCTTCTATCTCGTCCTCGGGTATGTGTCACTTTCCACTCACTGTATGCAGGTTTGGGTCAATTGTGGGTCACCACTGATGGCAACCTTCAATCTTTCATACAGTTGTAACCTGTTTTCTGCACAAAGGACCATGTCAGAGAAGTATTGGCAACAGGCCTAACAAGATCTATTTTGAACTCCAACCACAATAATCATGTTGGTGATGTCAGCCCACACTTTATTCCTCAACATTATATTCCCTGCCCATCCAAGGGGCCTCCATCCATATTGTTGCAGAGCATCTATTATAATCTCATTTTCCTCTGGAGAGAAAGTGTCACTGCTAGGTCTGTTTGCCATCTCACAGACTGTGATATGCACATGTTCATATTAATGTGGAGCTCAGTTTTGCAGGTGATTATGTTAGAAGCTTATGTCACCATATACAGCATGCATTCCTTTGCAATGCAAAAGTAAAACAATCACTGTGACATATAGTAATGTGACATAAAAAAACTTACAATGCATGCATACATAACAGTTGTAAAATTAACAAACCCTGCAATATCGGTAAAGCTGGCTGTGGGATTAGAACCCCTGACACTACACATCTGTCGAATGGAGGGCTAAAGACAACTGCATCATGCCACAGGACTCTACATGTATTTATAGCAAAATACCACACAGGCATATGTACACAACACACATATGTGGCTGCAGCTGTAATGCAATTGTACCCTCAACAGACAAGCATTAAAAAACACAACAGATCAACACAATCATTACTGAGCAGGGAATGCCATCCACTTCAGCACAAGAGCATTTGTAAATTATCAGTTAAGCAGCTTACAGAAAGCATTGGGAAACCTCAGTAGCTGTATATAGGCCACAGAGAGTATGGATCCTTTTTATAAAGAATCAGTAGTTATAAGACCTGTGTTAAGAACCATCAATGAATAAATATCCATAACAGCAAAAGGATATAGTACATATGGACACTGTCAGAATATATAGGTTTCTGTATACACACCACTGAGTGTATGGAGTGCAAGATACACAGATAATCCATAAGTCTGCCTTTATGTACTATTCAGTTTTATTATGCCAATCTGTATATACAATTGCATTTGGGAAATTAAAGCATGTCCTTAATGCAGATGATAACACCTTTATATGTACATGTAAATCAGACATCACTCCAGTAACTTACAAACATTTGCCTTAATGTTCACATTTTCCATAAAAATTAATCTAAATAGATACAGTTGAGAATGAGTAATGTTAACAAAGGTAATATTTACCAGAACAGAAAGGTTAGCAGAGGCCAGTCATCTACCTATGACTCGGGTATAACTGAAAGTAGATGCACCTAATATGCATCCATCTTTTAAATAACATTTGTGCCACACATAATTTATGAAGTTCATTAAAAGTCCAGGTTTTGGAATCCCATTTGCACAAATCCATGTAAGTTCTTGAAAATCAGTGCATTAACCATTAACTCGGTGCAACAGGAATGTGCTTTGCTCAGGTATCCAAAGGTATTGATAAATGGTACCATATGTAGCATGTGTCCATTATCTTCCATTGATCTGGTGATATGAAACAAGACCACTTTTAAATATTGAGTTTGATACATTTACATTTTAAACCATTGCTACTTGTGAACTGATAAGGACTTCAGTGAGAATTTTCTAATCTTAATACATTTTCCATTGGAGTACCAACATTATCAAGATGGCTACTTCCAGTATGCTTCAACATTACTGGTTGCTCAATTGTACTGAGGAGGAAACTACCCAGATGCTGACTGTCTACAGTGCAGTGGAGGATTGGATGAGAAACAGGCCAAGGGACTTCATGATGATCTACATTTGGAATTGGATTGAGAGGGAGCATCAGTGATGTACTAGGATCTATTGGACTGGAAGCAGGTTTACCACTGCTATAATGACCTGCATTGGAGAGACATGGAGGAGTATCATCAGAGACTTGGTGAGGTGTGGAGACAGACTGTGGATGTCTACAGTACGTGTCATAATTCAACATATACCTAAGCATTCCTACAGAATTTAGAAATATAGATGTGTCCCAAATATATCAGGCACTTGGCTTTTATAACCATTAGGTAGCTGTTCTGAGAATTAACTCAGCTTGATAATTAAGAAGACATGGTGACTGCTCTCCATATAAGTATCAGTTCTATTCCTATGCTGTTAATTTATTTACTAATATTTAGAGTATGCATAATATTGGACACTGTATATGTACTCCTGTTTTCTAACATATAATGACAAAATTTTACACATCCACTATTGCTGAGTATCATACCTCTCAACCTATTAGCCCACGAAATCTGTACAAAGCCTGACATAATGGGGCAAAGGCAAAAAAATGGGGCCAGATTTTAAATATTGCTCTTACAAACTTAGAATGTAGCTAGAATAACACAATTTGTGTTAAAATACATTTTCTAAAGGATATAATGTCTGAAACTGAAATTAATGCCATTGTTTAGTGATTTCATTTCTCAGATCATAGCAGTGGTTTGCCAGAAAAACACAATTTTATGAGGAACAGATCAAAATGTTGAGGCAAAAATCTAGGCATTCCGCAAAAATTTAGACAGTTGACAGGTATGCCATGTATCACTGACACCTATAGCACCTAGGCCACTGATGACTATCCATTTTGTAGTTATCTGTTCTACTACCTAAGTATTGCCTACTCTGTCTATATATGTGTGAATACTAAACTCATAAATAACTTCTTTATTTCATTCCCTTTAATAACGTGAACATTCTTACCACAGTCCAATTTGTTTAAGCCAGTGGGAGTGCCTGTCCAAGTGCTTATACATATGTTTTCAGTTGATAGACACTATTTCTTTCGATTATAATGGTCAATATGTGATGAATTTCAGTATTCGTTACCCACAGTAATACTGAAACACACTCAGTACCTGTTTGCTAAACCAAAGCATGTCCTGCCTATTACCTTGCTCTGTAAAGAAACAGACTGGCATACCTGTACTTTGACATGCTGTGGGTTCAGCTCTACTTAGGGAAACATATCATTCTATTGTTATCTTGTTTATTTCAAACATTGTCAATATTCTTCCCTACATAACTGCTTATAGCTATAATTGTTTATTTTGCGTATTGTTAATAATCTGTAATGTTCTGTTAACAGCATCTCTTTAAGTGTAGGGTTACATGTAAAGCTTGCAACAGACTATTATCTGACCTGACAACACTTTTGTGCAGTATGTCATTGATTTCAAAAGTGCTATCAACTGTTGCTTTGTCATTCATTCTAGCATTCACTACAATAACCACATCTTAGTTTTTGAGGAAATCAAATGGTTAGACTTACAGTTAAAATGCAGATCAGGGGGAAAGAGTGACATATGCATTTGATTTGTGATATACACACTGCCAAGAAATATCTGTAAAAGTATTCCTCTCACAGACCTTACTGTGTCCCTGATGCACACCACTTTTTATGTCTCTGTTAACAGAAGGTATGTGATACATGACACTGTCCCATTGTCCCACTGTCCCACTGTCTGACAGATGAAGTTTTTCAGTTGCTGTTACTGGTTGTGACCACAGTGCGAATATGAATTCATTCTTGCCCAGCATGTAGTCCTTTTTTGAAATCACAATCCATGATCCATATTAGTAACCCATCCCTGCATATGCATAACCCCAAGTCTTTTCACTGCATTCACAACACACACTCTCAGGCAGGATGGATTAGTCAGGCAGGTAGGTATCAGAGTTAGAGTATGGATGTACGTTAGAGTTTAAGGTTTGGGTCTAATGCCCTACAGTCTGTGTGTTCAATTATGTAAAACCCTGTGTGTCTGAGACATTCATACTTCCCAACTGTCCCTAGTCCAAATAATGTGGCGCCACGATTCCCGAGTGGAACCCCTTCATTTCCAAGTTTTTATCAACTTTTTTTTTATTTTTATTTTTTTTCCACTTTTTGAGCTGACGTCATCACATGCATGATGATGTTAGCTCCATCGGGGCTACCAGCCTGCCGGAATTGAGCTTGCATTCCAGCTGTTCAAATAAAAAGCGGGGAAACATTATCTTTTGGATGCACTTAAGTTGCTGTGTGAACATACCTGGCATATCGGACTACATTCGGAAGGGTAGGTTCTTAGTTTTTTCAGAGGGTTGTGTGTGTGTCCATTAAATTGCTTTTCTGACTGTAATATATTGAACAGAAACAGAGCTGTGTGCCCACTGCTTTTCTAATATGTGTGTGTGTGTGTAAATGCACCAGTTGTAAAACACCTGGTGGCTAGAGGTACTCAGGCTCAAATCCTGTACCTTGGGTACAAGGTAAAAAGAGCCTAAAGTTCATAGCCACCACATGTGAATTTATGCCTCATATTTTTTATCTATTCCTCATAAAATCTGTGGTTTTCAGGATTTTTATGGAAAAGAAATCACTGAAGGGTTGAATTTACTAAATAATGACAGGCATTTGAATTTCGGACTTCATATTCTTTAGAAAATAAATGGGAATACAAAACCTTTTATTCTAGCAATTTTTATGGTGGTAACACAACATTTTATTCTATCAACCTTCTAAAATTATATAAGCAATGTTTAAAATGTGTCCCTGGTTTTTGGCCTTTTGCCCCCCCCCCTCCTCAAAAAAAAACTGAAATTGAAAATAAGTGCAAGAAGCTGTGCAAGATTCCTATGGCTTACACTACTGTTATTTATTTATATATTGTGTGGGTGTGGAAGTAGACTTTTATGAAGGAAATGTTCTGAATTGGTTCATGCATTTTTGTTTCATTGCCTACTGGTAAAATGTTCAAACAAATTTAAAATGTGCTCTAACAAGCATGCTGTATTGTACAAGGAATATAATTTAATAAAGTCAGGAAGGTGTATCAAAGAACACGTGTATGTTTTGTGTGCAAGGGGCCAATGATTTGAAAACAGCCCAAAAGTAATCTTTATCCCCCACTGGCCAGATGCAGTTTATTTGGATGTGGTGTGAGTTTCAATGCTGTTTCAATGAATGTGACTTTCAAGGGCAGAGAAATTTTAATCGTCTTCTTTCGGCTGCTCCCATTAGGGGTCACCACAGCGGATCAACTGTTTCCATTTCCTCCTGTCCTCTGCATCTTGCTCTGTCACATCAACCACCTTCATGTCCTCTCTCACCACATCCATAAACCTTATCTTAGGCCTTCCTCTTTACCTGTTACCTGGCAGCTTCATCCTTAGCATCTTTTTCCCAATATACTCTGCATCCCTCCTCAGCACATGTCAAACCAATGTAATCTTGCCTCTCTGGCTTTGTCTCCAAACCTTCCAACCTGGGCTGACCCTCTAATATACTTATTCCTAATCCTGTCCATCCTCGTCACACCCAGTCCAAATCTTAACATCTTCAACTCTGTCATGTCAAGCTCTGACTCCTACCTTTTTGTCAATGCCACTGTCTCCAACCCATATAACATAGCTGGTCTCACTACCCTCTTGTAGACCTTCCCTTTCACTCTTACTGGTACTCCTCTGTCACAAATCACTTCTGACACTCTTCTCCACCCACTCCATCCTGCCTGCACTCTCTTCTTCACCTCTCTTCCACATTCACCATTACTCTGAATTGTTGATCCCAAGTATTTAAACTCATCCACCTTCACCACCTCTACTCCTTGCATCCTCACCATTCCTCTATCCTCCCTCTCATTCACACACATATATTCTGTCTTAGTCCTGCTGACCTTCATTCCTCTTCTCTCTAGAGCACATCTCCACCTCTCCAGGGTCTCCTCCACCTGTTCCATACTCTCACTACAGATCACAATGTCATCTGCAAACATCATAGTCCACGGGGACTCCTGTCTGATCTCATCTGTTAACCTGTCCATCACCATTGCAAATAAGAAAGGGCTCAGAGATGATCCTTGATGTAATCCCACCTCCACCTTAAACGCATCCGTCACTCCCACCGCAGACCTCAGTGCTGTTACACTACCCTCGTACATACCCTGTACCACTCTTACATACTTCTCTGACACTCCCGACTTCCTCATACAATACCACAACTCCTCTCTAGGCACCCTGTCATATGCTTTTTCTAAGTCCACAAAGACACAGTGCAACTCCTTCTGACCTTCTCTGTACTTCTCCATCAACACTCTCAGAGCAAACATCACATCTGTAGTGCTCTTTCCTGGCATGAAACCATACTGCTGATCACTAATCATCACCTCCCTTCTTAACCTAGCTTCCACTACTCTTTCCCATAACTTCATGCTGTGACTGAGCAATTTAATCTCTTTGTAGTTACTACAGCTCTGCACATCACCCTTATTCTTAAGGAAGTTTTAATGCCAAGTCTATTTTCATTGTGAGACAGTATTGCTTTGTTTAATTAGCAGATGTCTATTAATGTTTGTGTATTGTGCTATAAAATGTAAAAATAAAATACAAATCTTTGTAGAAGTAAAGAAATATGCACACAGTGTTTATAGTAAATGGGGTGAAATAACCAGATGATAGGACATTGGAATGGCTGCAGGGGGACTCTGGTGTCATATTTTGGTTGTCTGCTCTTCAGTTTGCATTTGAAAGTTGACGTCTCACAATTCCACTGGAGTGGGCAGGGATACATAATTATGTATGCGAAGTCTATGTTAATCAGCGTACAGATTTGTACCTATTTTTCATGGGCCTTTTCCAGATTTTTGATGTTTTCAGGTTGAGAGGTATGGTGACATTGCAAAATGTAAATGGTGATTCTCTGATGTTCGTTAAAAGTAAATATTTTACACCCTGATCTGAGCAATGTATATCCCTGTTATCTGAGGACTACATCATTCCTAGTATCCTTTGTTTTTTTTGTTTTTTTTTCAGAATATGAGGACAGGATGCAGAATCATGCCCTGTGCATTGAGATGATGCACAGGCCTGAGGAGCAGCAGGCGGAGAGAGGTATGTTAATTAATTTTTTCTGTTTTGTGAAGTAAAATGTATCTGATCTTTGTTACAGGCCTATTTTTTTACATTGCCATGTATATTGCTTAGAGTCAAGAATACTCTTCATGCATCAGTGAGGTAAGTGGAATAATCACGCTATACCTGTGCTTACAAGTCTGATTGAAATACAGATATGTTAAAATATTATTTAGCAGCAGCCATATTTTCTGAAGATAGTTTTTGAACTGCCACAGCCTAAATGACAGTCAGGTATGTGTATCTGTCACACATTTTGAGTGCAAGTCTGCAGTGCTTTGATTGCTGCTTATAATGCATTTGCTAGCACACTTGCATGTGTGGATGTGTGTGTTTTCCACTGACCAGCCTGTTGTATATAGCCTGCCTCTTTGCTGACTGAATATGTGTCATCTGTATCAGTGTTTGCAGACTGAGTGACATGAGCTTTAGTTCAGAATCTGCCTACAACACTATGCATATTTTTGTTGCAACGTGCTTGTATTCTGTGTTTATGCATACTTTTGCAGATAAGCATCTCTTTGCAAAATTTTTGTAATCTGCAAACATTATTAAGATGTTTACATTTTGCAAGCTACTGATTGCTAATGACTGTAGGCAGGTCATGCATACAGTTACAGACATGCAATACTGTTTGTACAACTTATATTAGATTCTCATGCCACAAACTGTGACTGTGTTTATGATTGAACATTATAACTATTTGTTACTGTTGTATACTTTATATTGATGTTGGGTCATACAATTACCATGCTGCCCGGCTAAGATGTTTGTCATATAGCTTGCATAGTTTCCACAATAATGCCATCTCACTTTGTTTTCATTTTAGCAAAATTATTAAATAGTGCAAGTCCCAATAATAATGTTATCTCAATGCTTACAAGCTTTTATTTTGTTAAATTTCAGTTAGGTTACTCTGACATGAGGCAGTGTTGGCTTGATGCCTTTCACATGTCAGGATATCTAACACATGCTTGCTTTGCATATGCTTTTGTTGCTTCTTGCTGGCCAATACGAAAAAATGCAGGTCATGTCATGATTTCTACTGGTAAGCTGCATTATGCATGGCATTGCATGGCCTTGATTGAACCGCTCACACAAGTGATTGATACATTCTCCATTAAATGTTCTGTTATTGGACATGTCCATAACTATAGATAAAGTGACATAGGTAAAGTGTTGTCTGCATCAGGAGCCAGTCATTAGCAGCAATTCTGTTCATTATAATTATGCTTGCCAATGTTTGCACCATTTCAAATTCAATTGTTTTTAAAGTAAGAACTTTGATGTATGCTATTACACCTTCAGTCTTGTATTTGTATTTGCAGAACTCACATGTGGATGGGATGTTAACTAACATATGTTAGATTACAGATGTGCAGGTCTGCCATGATCTCCATGGCAATGTGTGGTATAATAGAAATTTGCTTTTCATTGTTATGGTTTTGACTACTGGCATACATCACATGTAGTGGTATACTGGACTATGGTCATATCATATTTTAACATTTCATTAGGAACCTTCTCTGCCTGTTCATTGTGTCACAGTGGGTACGTTATGCAGTCATGTAGTATTAGGTATGCATGTATAATATCTGTCCTGTGTTGCGATTCATCTTGACAGAGCACAGGACCCATGGATGATCACCTATCAGACATAGTCGATGAGTGCCTGCCAGCCCACTGATGGAGTCTTCTGATAATGATGAAATTGATGATGGCAATGATGAGGAAGCTGGATGTGCACCTGCATGAGCCATCATGCCTGCTGCACCCCAGAGGAGATGGCACCTGGATCAACAAAGAGACAGTTACTGGGAGGAGATCTGGAAGGCTTTGTCTGATGTGCTTTGAAAAAAATGAAGGACACAATGTGGAATTTTTTTCCAGGACATGGCACAGGCTATGCACAACTCATTTAGGGAGATAGCCTGAGAGATCATTCATGAGGCTTACCTGCACTAGGAAGGGCCCTTGTGTCTGTAAGTATTGTATGTGTGGTCTAGTTGTGTTATGCTGACAACATGCTGATTGTCATATAATTGAATGGATTGTATATGCACTCTTGTGCATGCATTCCATGTAGCTGGCATGCTTATGTGTTACATGTGTAAACATACCATGCATACATTGTTGTGTGACATTTAATTATGTTATAACGTGTGCATGACAGACATTAACACATTACACTTTCTTCCCACATTCAGCTGTTCAAACATTGTTGCAGTTAATCTGCAGCTAGTGCTGCAATAATTACTCTGTATTTTACCAAGGGAAACTAACAGAAAACAGATATAGTCCATAGTCCAGCACTACCACTGTGTTATGGTTACTATTTGTGAATTGCTATATTATACATGTGCAACCGAAGGACAAGTCATTCCCCATGTGTTTTGGATGACAGCTTGTGTGCCATGTGCTGGCAATGCTGATGCAATGTGGGATCATATACAGGTGTGTCATGCCTATGGACAGGCCTCCTTTTCTGACTATATCAAATGTCAATTTAACATTAATGTATACACTGTAGTAAGGATAATTTATTCAGCAACAGTATATTATACCATGTTTGCTCTGTAGTTACATTTCAACATCCATTCCTTATTCACATAAGTTCTCATTTTCTGGTGATATTTTACATAGTAACTGATGATTACACATGTCTCTACATATTGACGGATCCATACTGAAACACCATTGTATCTTTGATATGCGAACATTCACTGATTTATCTCTCATGTTCTGTAATGATGCTCACAAGGGTGATTTCTGCACTGTTATGAGCAGGGTGCTTGACATATACCTGTATTTTTTTTTTTTTATTCCACATTGGCATGACAATATGCGTGCATGTGACTAAAATTATTAGCTTGTTTACCTATGCCTGCTGATATTACATGATTGCACATTACTGTGTATGTGTGAGTTATATATGCCCATTTTAGTGGAAATCAGCAATGCAATTTGCCCATTTGACATAGATTCGCCATTTGCTTAAATGTATTTTGGGTTGGCTTCAACAGCACCCTTTGTGTTGTACACATGCATTTGCAATGTATAACCTTACCTTATCTTGTTTTATCATTGACTTCCTTGATGTGGAACCAGGTTGTCCACATCACTTTCACCTTCATATTTACATAATATATTTTGCAGAAATATTTGCCTTTGTTGCAATTATTGACCATTTTCATGTATTACGTTGTTGACATGGTCAACATGTGCCATATGTATAGCCATTTTACAGATGCAGAACATCAGCATGAAAAACACTGGCTACTGCTTGCAATACATCCTTGTTCTTGTTGTACTTGTGTGTTAATCAGTGTATGTTGTTGAATTTCATGTGCACAACATGATATATTTTTAAGCTGTATGCCAGATTTGTGATAATGTACTTACATGTCATTGATGTGTGTATGTGTATTGAAATTGCTTTTGGAACATTCCATTTAGAACACTGACAGTCAGAGATATACGCTTACACCTGTGTGTTGCTTTAATATGGCATATGTGTGTCACATATATTCATTCCATTGTATGTTTGTTTGGGTTGTGCATACTTGTGCATTTAGCAGCCATTTTTTTGCTTTGCTACAGTACTGCTGTTTGGTACTGCGCTTGGTTGTTTGCCTTTCACATGCATGGCCTGAGGTCCAGTTTTGTCCCACTATTGGAGTTATCTAGTGTTCTCAGATCTGCATTTGCTCATCTGTGATATTGCTTGACTTGCACTTGCACTGTTGACAGACTACTTAGATATGTGTTCATTTATCTGATGTACACTGTAATCCTTATTTATCACCCTACAACACACATCTACCATTGATCATACACATCCAAGTATTACTGTCACACAGTTTGAAACATGTCGTAACATGATAGTACATAGGCAGAAATGTCTTTCTGCATTTCACCATGGCTGTTATGCACTCCACCCTGTCAGACAAATTTCTGTTGCCACGTTGTACAGTCTGCTGTATGTACAACTTTCTTGTCCTTACTGTTTATTTCCAACCTTTGTCTGTCGTGTTGTGATATTTGTCCTATGGGTATAGCTGCTGTGATGGCCTTCTCCTACTCTTTCCCCATCTTTACCTTTCCTTCTCTTCTTAAAAGAATTAAAAAATGGAGCCTATTTCCTCCAATAAAAAAATACCCAAGGCCTTTATCCCTGCTTATCCTTTTCCAGCAAACCTGTTGTCTGTTCTACTTCTTCACTCATACTCCACAACTTCTTTTCCTTCATCCACATTCCTTTAGTGTGTGCATTACCTGTGTTCCCCACACAGGTCCCACACCCATTGTTAGCTAATGTTATATGTGGTTGTGATTGCTCTTCACCTTTATTAATTTTTTTTCTGAAAATGTATGGATTCCGTCAGAACTCATAAGAGATAACTAGAAAATTTTAATAGTAACAGACGTGGTGAAATTCTGTAGTTGTTCTTAAGCTTACTGGAGAGATTCTGTTATAGATATGTATTTATGACTGTCAATCTGCTTGAATTATAAGATTCTTTCCATAACTTTGTTAATGTACACTGCAGTTTGACCCACAGCAAATAACTTGCAAGTAATATACAGTGTATCATTACAAGTGAGATACTCTGTTGTGTTCCGAGATATTCAGAGTTCACTGAGGCACATTTACAAATTACATTGTTATCCACAACTTTGCTGCTGATATCAGCGTAATGCACTGGATTCTGTGAAATGTATGTAATTTGGTCATATATTATTAATATTTAAGCAGCTCACATCAAAACAAGCATATTTTAGTAGTTGCATCAAAAAAACACGTATTTGTTTCATATGCCGTCATTGTTCTCAGTATTATCACATCTATATGATAAAAGTACACTAAATAATATTTGTAATCATGTAAATTAAAGTGAAATATTCATTTTACATAGAACTGAGTCTTGCTTCTTCTTATAAGGTGTTGGACAGCATTGATTTTTTTAAAGAATCAGCAACATAATTCCATATGTTTCTACCCAGTGAGCATATTTTTTACCACCTCATC
Source organism: Protopterus annectens (assembly GCF_019279795.1). Lineage (NCBI taxonomy): Eukaryota > Metazoa > Chordata > Ceratodontiformes > Protopteridae > Protopterus > Protopterus annectens. Next base: position 1,845,439,049 of record NC_056733.1, read on the forward strand.
AGCAAATAAGAGTATCTTTCCTTTATGTAGAGATTATCTGTGTAACATTGATTTACTACAGCCTTGATATGCCAGGCTACTCTGTGAGTGGTAGCATTCACACATTCAGCTTTTGCTACGGTATTTTATGGACAGCTGAATTAACCCTCTTTCAAATCTGATGCAGTTGTATTCATTGTAGAGCAAGTATAGGGTATATATTCTGTGGTATTCTGTGACCTTGGGTTCAGCTGTTGCAAACAGTGTACTAAATGATATTTTAAATTGTGTGAAATACAGTAAAATTTTACATTTCTTATGCTTGTGTGTTACTGTTTTCTGTTGTATATCTCAAATTATACAGTAACAAGTATTTGTTATTTAAAAATGAGCATACTTGTTAGACAGTCCGACCAGAGTGCTCATTGTAAGAAAACTCTAGCCACTGAAGTACAACTTAGCAGCCAGACTTTTCTATCAGTATATGCTTAGAGGACAGCAAACTACAAGAAAAATCAGGTACGTGCTGCAAAAATAATCAGAAATGTACCCAACTTTCCTTATGCTGTCCTTCAAAAAATCTGAGTCAAAGAAAGAAAAAAAAAACTGGACTGGGAGATTCTCTTTTCTCCATTGCTTTCCCTGCAATGCACTGATGTACTGTGCAAGCATGGGAATGTAAGCCTCGTGCACATGTGCAGTACAGCAGAAAAGGTGGAAGAACTCTAAAATGCTGATCTACAAAGACATTATTTAAGAAATGTAAGCAATTTCTTTCTTAAATAATGTCATTGTATAATGGCAATAAGCTGTGTCTGGGTGTGGGTAATGCTGGAATTACCCATGGTTGGCTTTGTTTTCGTCCTCATGATCAAACCCACCAACTGTGGGTAAATACAGCATTTCCCTCTACCAGACGTGGGTTGTTGCTTAATTATAGTTCATCAAACAGGCCATGATGTTGTATTCTGCTTTCCATCATAATGAAAACTAGATGATACTTGCAATACATTAAACTGGGATATCCCTCTTGTTTATACTTGATTATAATATCTTACTATAATGGATCATGGAATAATACTTATCAAAGTCATTTTTGTATATTACTTCCCTTGTAAATAATGCAGCAAATTATCTTGCTACTGGTTATCACCAAATAATGCATTTCAAACAATCACAGCCATGTTGCTATGTCTATATTGCTTCATTATGATCAAATATTTTACTGTTTCCCACCATTCATCTTTTTTTATACATGCGCATTACTGTAGTCAAATTAGCACATTCCATGAATGTTAAGTGGTCCTATGCACAGCTGAAGTAATACATCTTCCACACGCTAAGCAATTCTGTACCTTTTAGACCGAATGCAGACTTGACATTATAAGTTGTTCTGAACACGACTAAAGTAATATAGTACCTATAAAGACAAGTGTTCTGTTAGCGACTACAGTAATACATCCTTCAAATGAAAGCTGCTCCATGTATGGCAGTAATTGCAAGGTCTAGGCTTGAATGTGTTCTTTGCATTTGGATAAGTTGTGACTAATGAACTGAATAGATGCAATAATGAAAAAAATAATTTATTGCTTTTCTATTTGCCTTTTTATCAATTTGGATATCATAGAATAATGTTTGTCAAATAATGAAGATGATGTAATTCTGTGTTTTCCCCATTAAATATTGCACTAAATTATATTTGCAAACAGGTATAATAATTTGAGATATTCATCTTGTTTATGTATGGCTAAACGTCCCATCAGTAAATATCACAGAATAGCAGTTGTGAAATGCTTCTCCATTAAACAGTGTATTAAATGATATTTGTAAGCATGTAAATAAAGTGAAATATTTGACAGCAAGAAGTAATAGCTAAATTTTGGCATGAAGAATATCTCAATACAACATTTAGAAATGATAAATGCTTGTTTTACTTTTGCATATATTCTGTAAGTGTTACATCTCCAGCTGTAATTGTGTTGAAGATTTCTTCTGCATCTGGGTAAAAGAACACAGTCAATTCCCCAGATTTACTATTCCTCCATGTAGGACTAGCTTAGTCCTGCACAGAGGCAGCCGGTTAGGAGCAGGATGGCAGCACACCATGCATAGTAATGAGGTGCACTGCCTGAGCTCCTAATCTTACACGGAGTGTGTAAGAGTACAGGGGCTGTGTCTGAGAGCAGAGCTCTCAGAATATACATGCCCCCACAATGATGAACAGCAGAAAGGGGTAAGAAATGAGCGAGACTGCTCATAGGTGTCTGCATATCCCCACCAACAATCCCCCTTGTGTACAACAGCAAAAGTATACATAAATAAAATGAACAAACCCATTTTTTTTAATTTGAAAAATCCGATTAAAGCTAACCGTAGGTGTGCAGGTGTGCCCATCGCTTAGCTATGGTTAATGCAGCTTAAATGGCTGAAGAGGATAACAAGGAAGATATATGCAAATGAAGCAGCATAGCAATAATGTAGTGTGCAGCGCATTTGCCTTACAAGCAACCATTCCCGGTTCAAGTTCCACTGCAGCAAATTTCATTTTGCATGGCAAAGCATATTATGACTAATATTTTTGTTGCATAACCCACTAAATAACATATATTTATGAACTGGAGTACTGCAGTAAATGCACATGTGAGGTGTCAGTGTCATAGGTTCATAGGTTGGTACTAGGCTATTGGCCATAGCGCCTATACAAACCTAGCCATAACAATTCCCTGGCTATTTCTTCCCACAGTATTTACTTCCCTGGACCCCTGTCTAGCAGCGTGACTGATGTGATCCCCGTGGTGAATTTTCTATCTCCCATCCAGTCTTCAAGGTTCCTTTTGAAGAGGGCCAAAGAGGCACTCTGCTTGACATGTATGGGCAGTCTATTCCAGAGTCCGGGGAGTCTCTGGGTCAGGAACCTATTGCTCCAGCATGTTTTGTTCATGGTGATGATAAGGTTTAGATCCCTGGATCTTCTATCTCTCAGGGATTGGGGTTTCTTTAAGTGTAGCATGTCCAACAGCTCTGGGTTTGACATGGCCTTGTATGTTAAGCAGAGATCGTCTCTGTTTAGACGATATGAAACAGAGTATAGGTGGAGTTTTTTTAGATGGTCAGCATAGGGCATCTGCTTTAAGCCTGTGAATCTTTTAGTGAGGTATTTCTGCGGCCTTTCCAGTTGTTGCAGATGACTTGAGAGGTACATACCAAATGGGGCATTATATTCTATAATGAGCCTAATGAGGAATGAGTACAGTGAGACAAGGGCCTCCTGTTTACTGGATGAAAAGCCCTTGTGATGAGGTGTGACACATAGAAGGATTTCCTGATTATTGTGGCAATGCGGTTATCGAAGCTGAGACCACTGTCCACCTGTGTCCCTAAGTCTCTTATCACACTTTCAGTGTTTAGTGTACTGCCACCTATGTGGTAATTCTCGGGTACATGTTTTTTTCCCAAAGGGGATAACGATACATTTCATGACATTGAGCTTAAGCCCATGGCTCTGGCACCAAGCATCTGTTTCTGTAAGGCCCTTTTGTAGAATATCCACATCATTTGGGGATTTAATAATGGCTCCCAGTTTGCAGTCATCTGCAAACTTTGTTATCCAGAGTCCCTTAGTGTTGGCTTGTACTTCAGAGAAGTAGATGCCAAACAAGAGTGGTCCCAGGACTGAACCCTGAGGTACTCCAATTGTCACTTGTCTGGAGCTGGATTTGGAGTCGTCTACTTTTACAGTGTGAGTTCTATCAATAAGCCAGTTGGTAACCCATCAAGTGACATAGGGATTAATTCCCAGCTTAGTAAGTTTATCTGTGATTCCAGAGTGGGTATGGTAATGAAGGCCTTGGTGAGGTCCAGATAGGCTGTGTGGAACACCTAATCCTTGTCCACAGCTCTGGAGACTGATTCGAAGAAGTCAATCAGGTTCAGGAGACAAGATCGGCCCTTCACAAACCCAAACTGCATGGGTTCCAGTGTTTGAAGGTTGCCGATGTCTTTGTTTATAAGTTCCATGATAATACATTCCATGGCCTTGCAGATCAGGCTTGTCAGACTGATGGGGCAGTAGTTCCCAGGATCCAAGGTGGATTCCCCCTTGTGGAGTGGGATAACTGTAGCTGTGCGTCACTCAGTGGGCATGAAGCCTGAGGTGAGGCTATGATTAAGCATGACACTTAGGTGAGGTGCCAGTTTATTTTGTAGTTCATGTTGTACACAGCCTGGGATGTTGTCTAGTCCCATGGATGCTGTATTCTTAGCTTTGGAGAGTGCAGTTTTTAACTGTGTGGCCATTATTACCGGACTTTTGCAATCTTTTGGTATTGAAATGGGCCCTTTATGGGGTGGGGGGGTGAAGTTTGCACTGAATCCATCTGCCAGGATATTGGCAGTATCCTTGGGCTCAGTATATTTAATGCCAGTCTGTTGTAGCTCAGAGCAGATCTGAGTATTGCCATTTAGATTCTTGATGTAGCTATAGAATGCCTTGTGGTTGTCTTTGGAATCTTTGGCAATTTTATTTTAGTAACTAGCTTTGGAGGATTTTATGAGGGATCTCAGCTTCTTACTTAGGCTGGTAAGGGAGTTTTTTGCATCCTGGGTTTTCCTCTTTTCTGCAACAGTTTCTTCCTTTTGTTGTAAAGTTTGTTTATGGCAAGCGACCACCAGATTGGCTTCCTTTTTTTGGAGGAGACCGTCTTGGTTCTATTGGAGATGGCTCGATTCATGCACAAGTGGATGTGCTCGTACAGTGCCTTAGTGTAGGATTCAGCAGTCAAACTTTCAGTTCCTATCTGTATGGGTGTCATGAAGTTTGTCACTTCTGACTTGAGTAGCATGAAGTTGGCTTTGGAGAAGGTTTTTATGGAGGTTTCCTTACTGGGGGGTGGGGTGGGGTGGGATGTGGATGTCAAAGGTAATTAGCTTATGGTCAGACCCGACCAACGAGGGGGTGACTATAGATGTGAAGCATCAATTTCCCATGTTGGTAATGACCAGGTCTATGATATTGGAGCTCCTGGTGGGACTAAGGATTAGCTGATCCAGGACGTTGGAATTTATGAATTCCAAGAACCGTTGGGTAAAGGTGTTGGTACATGAGTAGTTTTCCCAGTTAATGGCAGGGTAGTTGAAATCACCCAGTATTAGGATGTGTGGTTGTTTTTTTAATACTTTCCAGTATGTTTAGAAAGGTGTAGTGAGAATCATGGGGCATGGTGGGGGATCTGTAGCAAGCTACAATTTGGATGGCAGTCTTACCTAGTGTTAGTTGCACCTGGAGAATTTCAGACGCATTGTGTTGGGTAACTAGGCTGGTGTTGTGAATATCATAATAAATAAACTACTAGTAAGCAGGTTTAAGCACCAATAAGCAGTAGTATGCATATTTAAGCACTAGTAAGTGAGCTTAAGCCTGTTTGTGAGGCAGTAAGCAATGCACACACAGGTTAAGCAATTCTGAAGCTAACTCTCTTTAAGCATATGTAACCAGAGGTTAGCATTGCTTACCCTCGTGCCAACCCACACAAACCCGCTTACAACTGCTCAAAAGTGCCTTAATCACTCTGTATCCAACGGCCCTTGTTCTGCCCAGCAACAAAATAAACAGCAATGCAGGTCTCGAACCCAGGACCCTATATAACACAGTCACAGTAGTTAACCACCAAGCCATCACAGAAGTACAGAACAATGAGGCATCAGCAAACAAGTCTTCACCATAGTAAAACCAAATTGAACCTGTGAAAGGAATCAGTATACAGACATATGTGCCTTAACCCACTACATAACATAAATATGTGAACTGGAGTAAAGCAGTAAGCCCAGATGTCAGGTGTAATTGTTATAGAGTGTTGAAGTCTCAAATAAAACACATGGACTTCATACAGTGTACGTACACATGAATCATGGATACCAGGCATACATATAAGGTGTAATGAAAAATAACTCAATGCCAAAAAGGAATTATAATGCAAAGTCTAATGTAAGCAATGCTAAGCATTGGACAGGCCAGCTTAGGGGGTGTAAGCAATGTGTAGGCCAGCTAACTCAATGTGCCCAGTGTTATACCCCTTTAAACAATCCAACCAAAGGTAAGCAGGTTGGCCCATAGCCTAGCCTTTTCAAAACCGGCCAATCACAGAAAAGTGAGGGAAATCAGCCCTACTTAAACCCAAGAGGTAGGAATACATCTCATAACTGGTTGTAGCTTCCCCTTGCATGCACAATAGCAGTAAGAGGAGAAGGGATGCACTTTTGGGCACAGCACTGGTGCATCCAGGAGTCCAGAGTCATGACAGGACTCCTTGTCAAAGACCATGATCAGAGACTGCTGCAGAGCCAGTACCAGGGCTCCCAATATAAGGCGGAGGCCTTGGGAATGTCTTGCCCATGACCTCACCAGTGATACTGGCATACCCCAAACTGGTGAGCAGGTCAGGCATCACTTTGCTGACCTGAAGTGGCATAAGGGGGGACCTCTTGAACCAGTGGATGCAAGAGGCTAGAGCGGCAGGGGATGTTCCAGTTGTGTGTAAGTATCACCCCACTATGTGTGTAATAATTGCCAGCTCAGGTATATCATGAATAGGTATGGCTAAATATTCCTCTTATGTCCCCCACAGCTGCAATGGAGTGGGCAGAGAACCAGGAGGCCCACATCCGTCGCCTGGTGAGGTTGCGATGCAAAGTAGGTCAGTAATACTCATGCATGTACTGTCATGTGAAATAAAACTAAAAGTAGTAGTAAATCAATTGCCTGTATAAAACCTGTTTTGCTCAAGGCAAGTACTGCATACACTGGAGAATATGGCAGGAAGAGTCTCATATAGTTTGTATATAAATAAAAGCATAACAGCCTGACAATAAAGGTCTAACTGCTGGACTGCATGTGTAAACTCCGGTATCATATGGTAATGTAGATTTGCAATCATGTAATAGTACTGTTGTATTAAGCACGTTACCTACACCGTGCACCATAAATTGAATGTGTAGGAATGCCTGTATATGACTGGTGTAATCCCCAGAGGCCATTTAGCACAACTGAGAGACACATAGACAGAAAACAGAGAAAATGCAGACAACAAAACCCCAATAGCACATGCAACTGAAATGTGAACTGTTGTTTTGTTTAGCGCACACACAGCCATGGTTCGAATCCTGCCAGTGGTAGCAGTCTGCATACAGAATCATACCCCACACCTGTCCAGAATGTCCAGTAAAGTGGCTCATATCTGTTGCCTATCAACCTGCCCCCCTGAGAAATCAGTGTGATGACCCCAGACATATAGGCAGCAAACAGGAAATACAACTGATTAGCAAACATCTCTGAGAACAAAGCTGGCACACTAGCAACTCCCCAAAACCTTATTAGACTAAGAAGCCAAATAAGTCCCATTTACACCCCAACTTGTCAAGCTATGGCCAGAGTGTGTACAGTAGCAGAGTGAGATGTATGTGCATAATAGTAATGTGAAATCTGGTACTGTGTGTGGGAACATCCAGGTAGTGCTAACAAACAATTCTCCCACAGATCTGTCAGATACCAACACTGGGCCCAGAAAAACAAGAATGATACCCTGTACTGGTACTGTTTGCATTGGTAATGTATGGCATTACGACTGATGCAGTTGCTCTGAATAATGAGGTTTTACACATCTCTGTCGACCACACTGACCTCCAGAATATTACTGTCTAGGAGATCTGTATATGAGTTTTGCAATACAAGGTCAGAATGCAAAAGCACAGGGGATTAATAAGACAGAAAGCAGATAGGAGATATACAGCAATATCAATATAGCAGACACAACTGTGATGGACAGTGTTTAAGTAGTAGCAGACAGCCATGGTCTGAATCCTGGGAGTGAATGTAAGCTGCATACAAAATCATACCCCACAACTGTACAGATGAGACCAGAATGTCCAGTATATGGGCCCATATCTGCTGCCTGTCCCCTTGTCCCCCTGGTAAGTCTGTGGGATGATCCCAGATGTTTAGCCAGCAAACAGGGAATGTAAGTGATTGTCAAACAACTATGAGAACAAATCTGTCACTGTAGCAACCCCTGAAACTGTTAGTGGAGTAATATTTCAAATATGTCCTATCTACACTCCCATGTTGTCAAGCTGTGACCAGAGTGTGTACAGTAACAGAGTGAGATGTATGTGTATAATACTAATGTGTAATCTGGAAGTTTGTGTGGCAATAGTCAGGTAGTGCTAACAAACATTGCTCCCACAGGTACATTGGATATGAACACTGTGCTGAGAAATAAAGACCATTATAACCTGTACTGATACTGTTCACTCTGGTATTGTAGGGAATTGTGAGTGTTGCTGTTTCTCTGAATAATAAAGTATCACTGATCACTGTCACCCACATTGTGCTACATAATGTAACTGTGTGGGAAAGCATGTATATATGTGTGTCAGGTCACTAAAGGTTGAAGAGGGCAATATTCTAGATATGTCCTGGCACACCAGCATGTGGTCAACATATGGCCAGAGTCTGTGCAGAAAGAATTGGATAGTTATGTGCACAACATCAACCCAGAATCTGGGAGTATGTGTAAAAACAGTGTTCACAAACATTCCCTCCACAAGTATACCAGGTTTAAGGTGTATACTGCAGGTAACACCAGTTCATGTGCAATGATGATGACAGCTATATCACTGTACAAACTAAGGCTATAGGGTAGTGTAGTAAGACCTGTAAGGTACAGATAACAGCACTGACTAGGAAAGTAATGTGGACTACAGGAATACACTAGTTGTTAATTGACATCTTTCTCTCCCACCCACCATATCTCCAACAATAATCAACATACCCACGCCAACTTGTATGTAATGGCACCTATGTTCTGATAATGTCCAATTGTTTGATAAATATTTTAATTGTTCCCATGCATGTGCTATATTGAATTATTCCAACATTGGTGGCATGGTGCCATCAATGTACCTGCATGCTTTTCTTATTGCCACTGTGGTCCCATACATGCATGTGTTCTGCTTGATATGTAACTGTTCTGTATCTGGTGTCTGGGTTAGTGGGAATATCTATGCATGCTATTATACCTAATCCTGGAATGTGGTGACTATTACTAACCCACACGTGCTGATGAATTCTAAACACTATATCATGCATAGGGAGACCGGTCCCAGTGGACCCACCTGTCCCACCTCAGCTGGCTGTGGCACTGGGCACCAGCATATCTGGGGCCCAACCCGGGACCTCCCTCTCTGTTGGTCCTGCACCACCTTCAGGTGAAACTACCTCAGAGGATGGGGCTCTCCCCCCAGGGAGTGGGTGCGGACAGGCACCTGTCACCTGTTGCCAGGTCGGGGTTGTGGTGTGTAAAGAGATCAACCAGCAGCTTGGTGATCTTCTACGCCCACTAGATGGCTGTGTGTTGCAACTAGAGCGTCAGTCCGGCTTTGAGACTCAGCCCCCAGCACAGCCACCATCGGGGCTGTGAAGGTGCAGTGGTGACTGCCCATGGGTGGGGACCTCAGTCCCACTGTTTCCACTAGGGGGCTGACGGGCTTCTGATTTCCCAACACCCCTCCCCATCTAGGTGTTTACCCCCACATGTGTCATATACCGCCCCTGTATGCATCTTGTTTGTCTTGTCTGTTAACCTACCCAAAATACTTCCCCAAATATACCTACTACCCCTCCCCAACATCCCACACTCACCTGAAAAAAAAAAAGGGCAATCTGTTCCCACAAAAAAAAAAATCACGCCCCATACATAGCTGTCCATTTTGCACATGTGTCAGCTAGACACATGTAAGTTGGTCTTACTGGCATCACAACTTATTATTGTTATCCTCACCTCCTCCCAGGGGTTTGAGCGTCCAAATCTATCTCCAAATTCAGTGTATATGCACAGCTGTTTCTGTAGGAGAAATGGGCAGCTATGGACCTTCCTTACACCCTTCCTGCACATCACTGGCTAGTATCCCTACTGTCTTTCCTTCTTTGTGCCCCTTTTTTCACCACTTTCCTTTCAACCCCTTTTACTTTTCTTTTAAATAAATTAGCATGGGGGTAAGTGGGAGTAAGCACTTTTAAGCAACAGTAAGTGGGTTTAAGCCTGTTTGCGTGAAGGTAAGCAATGCCTACACTGGTTAAGCAATTTAGATGCTGAGTATAAGAAACTGTAACTGGAAGTTAGCAGTGCTTACATCCGCACAAACCAACGTAAACCCACTTGCAACTGCTCAAAAGTGCCTTAATCATTCTGCATACAACAGCCCCTGTTCTGACCAGCAACAAAATAAATAGCCTCTGCAAGGCTCAAACCCAGGATCCTGCACACCATAGACAAAGTGATTTACCACTAAGCCATGTCAGATGTACATAACTCTGATGTCTTCACAAACATATCATCCAGCCCAGTCATTCAATCATTCAACAGTGCAGAGAATGCATTCCAACATGAAGCTGTAATGTGTGTGTGTAAATATATTAATATCTAAACAGATACAACATATCCATATGCAAGTATATATATATATATATATATATATATATATATATATATATATATATATATATATAGATAGATATATATATACATATATATATAAATATATATGAACATATATACATGCAAATGCCTACAACTATAGATATATATGTCTGCATCTATATGTCTAAATATATATAGCAAGTTATATATATGTAAAAAGATATATATATCTATGTATGTATGTATATACGGACATAGTTATATTTATGTAGGCAGATATATATATATATATATATATATATATATATATATATATATATATATATATACATATATATATAGGTATATATGGGCATACATCTGTAGATAATGGAAAAATAACTAAAACATATATGTCCACATGCACAGTTAATGGGGTTGAGAGGCCACAAACAATATATGTCTTGTACGAATACGTATTCCCCCCCACAGCCAAACACATATGCCCTGCAATACACTACCAAGTGTTGCAGATCCCATAACCAGGACCTGACACAACATGGGCACAAGATGTTAACAGTACTACACCCCACCTGTATGATGTCAGGCTGGTATTGGTAACATATCATGCAGTACAGTCAGGCTCCCATAGGAAATGTACAATGTGGAAACTATCAAGAACTCTAGGATACATATACACAGACAGATATATACAGATACAGATATATATATATGTATATATATATATATATATATATATATATATATATATATATATATTTATATATATATATATATATATATATATATATGTATACATATATATATACATAGCTATATATATATCTATATGTATCAGTGACTACACATACACACACAGATATACATACTGTAAGATACATATGTAGCAGGTGCACACAATATGGGACAGCCACTATGTCTACAGGTAACACCTTAACAAATGGACACTGTATGATCCACCCATAGAAATCACAATCGTTGCCTGCAATGTATACCCACAGATAGGTCATAGGATATAACACCACACAAAGCTTTGCATAAATGGAAAACCTTTATCTGTGTACTATTACAGTTGTATATGCCATGTCATATAGCTGTTCAGACACTGACATCCATATAAGAGTAATGCAACTGTGAAACAGTTATACTAATACAGTAGCCTGGAAAGGTTTACAAATGTTGCTGTCCAGGCCTAGGCATTCAAATAGTACAATGGTAAAGACAGACTGGGCCACAGGATACCAAACAATCAACAGTAAGTAATGCAGATGTATAGTTCAGCAGCCTATATCTACACTATGTACACAATCCCTAGGGGGTAAAGACAACAGCTGATACAATGGGATGTATCTGTTACATAACAAGGCATAACTGACACCATCACTAGCAGCAGTACATCTAGCAAGTATATGGACATGACATCTCACTGGGTATGTACACTAAGCTGCTAGGCATGTAACAAAGTACTGTGCAGGCTACAAGTAGACTAGCTAAACACTGGCCTACATTTTCTATTGGGGAATGCACATGTACCTGCATATATAGGAGGCTCTACAGACATGTCACAGCACAGAGTACAATACATCAGTGTGAAAGTGCATAACCACAGCCAATGTGAACATAGCCACAGTCATGTATGGTGTACTAGTGTTATATTACAGTATATGGACTATTTGTGCAACACCATCCCCATATGTGCCACTCACACATTACCCTTGCATATACTGGGCCGCTACACAGTGTGGTCTCATGCCTGTCTGTGGTATGGGACATCTGTGTGTATGGCCCTACAAACATGTAATCTGATAGGGTAACATTATAGTGGAGCAGCATGTAACATCAGATAGAACGGGACCAAGAACAATGACAGCTACCACAGTCTGTACACAGGCCAATGTACATATTATTAATACACACACTGTCGACATTCACCTTACTTACACAGACCTCAGTACTGTACAAACAACCACAGAATGTCCAGGTGATGTCATCAGATATAACCCCTACTATACATCACATGTGTAGCAGTCTGATAATTCACTGGCTTGTTATCAGTGATGATGTCACTAATTATGGTGTACAGCACATATGCACCTCTTACTGCATGACATATGTACAAAGGTTGACAGAGTTGTGGCTGGAGGCACATTCACAGGGCCAAGATTGACATGTTGCTGTGATAACCTCATACATTTACTGCTGTAACAAGGTTTTTTGCAACATATGTCCTATGAGGGATATGGATGCAGTAACTCTCATGGCTGTCACCATCTACAGACTGCAATCCTCACACTACCTTCTGCAGTCCACAAATAGGTGCTCTGTAGGTAATACATGAAACAAAAAGGCATCTTACATGGCCCAATCTTCAGATGACCCTACAGATGGGGTTCCCTCATAAACATAGCAATGACATGGCAGTTATTAAAACATGTAGGGCAGCCTTATCCACACACACCCTGTTAAAACAACATTACTCCAAATGCAGTATAGTAGCACTTACAGTCTGTATTCAGGTCAGGCACATCCCCCTCTTGTATGTTTCCCTGATTCCACAGTGTATGTTGCTATAAGTAAATCCCCAATCCATCTGAGATGCTGTTTGCCAAACAACAGAATGAGTTCCTGCTCACAGCGAATAAAAAGGCCCAGCACCAACATGATGTTCCTAGATATCGGAGTGTGTTTCCATGCAATTCGCAATGGGAATGTTACTACAGCTGTTCCACATGCAATCAGCTAGAGAGGGCTGCAATTTGTGCAGTGGCCATCAGCTGATCATGAGCATCAGTTAAAATACACATGCTGCTGCCTAAGCAACGCAGTTGTAGGTCTCCACATCCACCAGAAAGGGAGTGAGAAAGGCAGACAGAGGCAAAGTAAAGTCAGGTAGGGTTGGGAGAGTAAAACGTAAGCATGTTTGTGTCACACAGCTACCAGCACATGGTATCAACCCCCTGACGACTATGCCATGTTATTAGATTTCTATGCAGTTAATGGATGCACCACATAGGTTACATGTTGAGGAGCCCTAAAATCTTCATGTGATGGTGAGTGGCATCTGCAACAGGGATATGGTAGTTATACAGCAGATGTAGTACATGTGCCTGTCCGCATGAACAGGTGCCAGTATCAACACAGCCACACTCTCACAGACACACACACACACACACACACACACACACACACACACACACACACACATGGCAGGGCCAGGAATACAACTCATCATTAGTGAGATTGCTACAACACATTACTGTGCAGATATCACATGCACCACAGGGGTCATACAGAGGTTATATGGGCAAAGGGTATGTGGAGGTGTCTGACATTGGATAGCATGCTTCAGTACGCCAATGAGAGTTGTAGTAAGTGTGAATGTGATCATGTGCATCATACAACACATACACACATGCACACACACTCACACACACACACCCACACACACACACACACACACACACACACACACACACACACACACACATACAAGGTGCCAGTATTGACATGCATGGGTGCATTGCTTCATGGGTGTGTAGTGGTCAACTGTGCCAGACAGGTATACAAGGCTAGGTGATGGGTACACCTTGGCATCAGGCTACATGACAATGGTCTGCATTTTGGCTCAGGGGTGTAGTTTCTGGATTTGCCCACACAGGTGGGTATTGTATTCACTATACAGTCACCTGGGTGACTATTGTGTGTGGCCAATGATGTGCATTGCTTGCCATGTATGTGTTCCTTAGTCCATGACATGGACGGTGTCTGGGATGTGCACACTTCCCATATGCATGTACAGTGACATGTGGAACTGTACCTGGGGTGTCTGGCCCATGTTGTGTACACAGATTATCATCAGATGTGCCAGTCCTGGCTTCATGTGGTGGGAACTGTTAACCGACAGTAGGTTTACCCTGCACCAACATTGATAGCATGATACTAGTGTTCCCTGGTGTCAGTGGAATCCGTCCATACAGGGTATGTTTTCAGGCATGGTATGTCCTTTGTGGGTCACATTTGATGGCACCACAAGTGTTTACAGGTGTCCAGTGGGGAACATGGGGAAGGTGCACTGTCAGCATGTACATGATGGACAGGGTGCCATGCCCTCTGCAGCCCACTGCAATCACACCATGGTTACTATCAGTGGGCAATATGCAGGATACTTGCTACATAGCGGCTGTTGCGATATATACTAAGTCCACCATACAAGAAATCTGCAAACCCACTCCACATTGAGCCCAGTTATTACACACTCACAACCACACAGGATACAAGTTGCAAAGACAGATAGACACTCACACACAAACACACGTACCCACACACCTGTTATGTCTGGGATAAGAACTCCTATCTAACTAGTTTATTACACTACAGCACTATGAAGTTATAGGTCGTGCCATGGAGATTACTGGAGTACACCTTCCCCAAAGGTGTATTCACACTGAATGTCATCAGCAGGATTGCCAAAGTAAGGCATTTGAATTATAGTGAGTGTGACTAGGCTAAAATGCATTGCTCCCTACACAGACATTGACACGCACACAACTCACCCACAAAAGACATGTGTGGGAATAGAACCCCTACCAGAGTCCTACATCACACTATAGCATGATGCTGTTATAGGACGCACCATGGGGATTACTGGAGTACTTCTTCCCCAAAGGTGTATGTCACAATGAATGACATCAGCAGGATTGCCAAAGGAGGGCATTTGAAGTGTAGTGAGTGTGGCTCTGCTAAAATGCATGGCTCCCTACACAGGCAGAGAGACACACACACACAGTTGTTATATCTGGGATAAGAACTCCTACCTAACTCGTTTATCACACTACAGCAGTACGCAGTTATAGGACACACCACAGAGATTACTGGGCTACACCTTTCCAAAAGATGTATTTCACAGTGTATGACATCAACAGCCTAGAAAAAGTAAGGCAATTTCATTGCAGTGAGTGTGACTAGCCTAAAAAACATTGCTCTCTACACAGACGGTGACACACACACACACACACACACACACACACACACACACACACACTTGCCATGTCTGGGATTAGAACTCCTACCTAACTAGTTTATCACACTACAGCAGTATGCAGTTATAGGACACGCCACAGAGGTTACTGAACTATAGACTTCTGAAAGGTGTATTTCACAGTGTATGACATCATCAGCCTTGACAAAGTAGGGCATTTGAATAGCAGTGAATGTGACTAGCCTAAAAAGCATTGCTCTCTACAGAGACACACACAGTTGCCATGTCTGCGAATAGAACTCCTACCTAGCTAGTGCATCACACTACAGCAATATGCAGTTATAGGACACGCCACAGAGATTACTGAGCTATAACTCTCCTTAAAGTGTATTTCACAGTGGGTGACCTCAGCAGGCTTGTCATCGCAGGACTATGGGGAGAGCAGTGTGTGTGCATGGGCTATAACCCATTCATCTAGAGGTTGACACACCACAGGCGGGCACACACAGGGTCATATTTCACAGGTACATGTATACAGCTGGTAGATGACTACTTCCTTGTATAGTCATGTTGTACAGCTAGCATTTGCAACACATAGTCTGTATTGCTGACAGATATGGTGGCTAGTATCTACAATGAGTGGCATCTGACCCTCATGTGGTTGTGGCCCTTTGGCTGGGTAGGACAGGCCTGGATGGCTCCTTATTACAGTCACCCTCTTCCACACATCCATGTACATCTACCTTTGGCTTATTGTAGTGTGTTGTCCTTAGATATATGTCTGTATTCCTATCCACTGTGTGTGCAAAGCATGAGTGGTGCATACTGAGGAGTGTCTGCACTAACATCTGCGACTGCCAGATATGTCTGGTCCACTGGTGTTTGCAGACCTGGCCTTCATTTTTTTAAGTGTATGAGCATGCCCAGTATGACCTTTCATTATGTTGGTTGACATTGCCTTCATTTCTCTGTGTGTGAGCATGCACAGTATGCCCGTCTGTACTGAATGTGTGGATCGAGTCCAGGTAGTTTGTACTGTAGTGTAGACCTTTGTGTTGTACACCTACAAGTAGCATACTGTTTCTGCAGGGTATACATTGATAAATTGGCAATATGGGGACAAACTGTGCAGGGGATAGTGTTTACTGTAGGTGATTGTGTCTGTGCTGCTTCAGTTGCATGGTACTGCTGTTAGCAGAGATATTCAGACATGTACTGTTATACACGGTGATGTTTTCTGTCCTCATGTACTGTCAGGTGGACATTCTTGCTCACAGTGATGTCTTGGGGGACAAGGGTGACTGCAGCTGTGTCCAGTATTGTGGGCAGACACCTACGTATTTATGGTAAGTTATGCCATTCTGGAGGGGGAGCTACATACACTTGGTGCTGGGTTTGTGTATCTGGTTCAGCACCTTGGTAAGGTACTGGCAGAGGATCCCATATTTGTACACCCATCAGCATGACAGTATGGGCTTATCTTACTGTGGTAATGCCTTACAGCTGTACAGATTTGCACAGGTCAGCCAGTGGCAGGGGCTATGGGTCAGGACATTTACCCTAACCTCTTCCGTATATTATGCATACATTCTCTGATACTTTCCCTAAGGGTATCATCCCATCACAGGTGTGTGTTAGTGTTGGTCCACAGTTCATGTAATGGGACACGGTGGACATGTTACTGTGGTTTGTCCACATGGCCTTGCATATGGCTTATGTGGAGTATGTTATTTTGTTATTTGGGTGTCCCTGACATAACATGCATTGGCAGTACGTGTGACACACAGGTCTTTGGCAGATGCCGGTGGGGCATTAGGTGTTACTGCATGCCAGATGTGGCAGGTCATTACATTTTGTCAGTCCTACAGTCCCAGACCACCATACAGTATATTCTACTGGGGTGACAGGGTAGGTGTGATAGGTGTTCACGCCAATACCTCCTAACAGTCTTGCTCAGGTGGTGCGAATGCTGGTAGGGTGCTACCTACAGCTAGGGACATGCCTGCATGGGACACCTGCACTACATGCTGCAGTCTTCCACTATTGCCATATACAGGTGGGGTCTTACTGTACCCATTCCCCACAGCAGGGATATGACCAGAGAGGTGCCTGTGGGTGGTCTTTGCATGAGCTGGGTGCATGTGTGCTATGGATACTACTTACATCTGACACACAGATATGCATTGAGCATTCCAGTTCTGCTTGCATGTGCAGGTACACCAGCTGTTTCCCAATACATCAATCCTACCTCCTTTGTGATCTGCGAGTGTTTGGGCAGACAACACCAGTATCCCCTACTACAGGACCAAATAATGCGATGTATACATGTATGTACGTTTCCACGGGTGTGTCCTTTTCACAGTGACACAATATATACTGTATGTCTAGGGTACTTTCCCCTGTGCACTGCTTGTATATGTAGACCAACTGCCTTGCCATGTCAGTCTTTCAGATGGTGACACATACTACCACCATATATTTGCAATGGCTTACTGCTAGCTTGTGTTATACTGATGGGTATTGTGTATGGCACTGCAGTTGTGAGGACGTGTCCCTGTCATCAGCGGTAGTGGGCAATGGTCACCAGGCTTACCTCAATATGCATACATAATGACCACTCTCACATGAAATGGGACACACACCAACCTAACACACACATACCTGCATATTGTGAAGATGCTACAACCTATCCTGCTACCTTGACCACCTCTGTGCATCAGTGCTCCACTGGTATTAGACCTACACATACATGTTACTACATTTCTACATAGGGTTGTGGGGGGACACATCTGACTGTTACAACATGTGTACATCACATTGGGGGGCACACCAGACCATTAATACATAATTAAGTAGGGTTGGGGGGAGCACACCTGACTGTTTCTGCATTCCAACACAGGATTGGGGGGGGCGCACCTGACTATTTCTACATATCTACGCAAGATTGGGGGCACACCTGACTATTACTACATTTCTACGTAGGATGGGGAGGCACACCTAACTATTTCTACATTTCTACACAGGATTGGGGGGGGGCACACCTGACTGGAACTACATTTCTATGTAGGATGGGGAGCACACCTGACTATTTCTACATTTCTACACAGGATTGGGGGAGACACCTGACCGTTACTACATGTCTATGTAGATGGGGGGCACACCTGACTATTTCTAAATGTCTACACAGGATTGGGGGGGGCACACCTGACTGTTATTACATTACTAAGTAGGTTGAGGGTGGCACACCTGAGACTTGTACACATTTACTGTGACTGTACTGGTATGTCAGGTACTCCATTTCATTCTGTATTCTAACCTATCATGCTGACTAGAGGCATACCAGTGTACTACAGATCTTAGCTTTGATTTACCTACATGTTAGTTTCTGACTTCCTACCCTTCAGAACTAATGCCCCACTGCCTGACCTGCTGTAGTCTGTCTGTGTAGGCCTGGGGGGGAGGTTACCCATAGGCATCATTCAGAGGCCATAGCACAGCCTTTGTTTGTGTTTGTCTACACCTGTCCTGCTGGCTATGACTGTTGTTGGGTATGTGAACCTCCCTGACTGGCATGTGTGAGTCACTTATCTTGTGTGTGTCCCAGTTTTGAGGGGGGAGCTGCAGGGCTGCCTATGCCGGATGCACATAGTACACTCCCTACACATGGTTGAGCACAGGTAGTGTTATGTTTGGCATCCCTTTTACTGTATGTGAGAGTCAGAGAGAGGTGTTATTCCCTGGGTCCCTCCTTTGTCAGTGTATGTGCTATGCATTGCCTTTTTGCCAAGGCCAGGGCATATTGGGCATGCCTCCTTCTGCCTACTGGGGCAGGCTCAGGTTGTTCCTCCTCCAAGTCACTCTGTGCCTGTGTAGATCTTGGCAATGGTAGGGGTCTGTGTGGCCCAACCCCGTGCTGTTCCTGCTGCAGCTGTTTCCGCAGGATCATATTGTGTAGCATGGCACATACGATGACAAATTGGGTACATGTAGCTGGTGAGTACTGCAAGGCTCCACTGGATGTGTCCAGGCACCAGAACTTTGACTTGAGCATCACAAACACACTCTGTACTATAATGCTGGTCTCTGCATGTGCCTCATTATGGAGTTCTTGTTTGGGTGTGTGTGCATTTCTGATGGGTGTCATCAGCCACGTCTCCAGTGCATATCCAGCATCCCCCACTAGGTGACCGTGAGGGATGTCCAAATTGGCAAATCTCTGGTACAGCTGTGTCAGATGCCAGATGTGAGAATCATGATAGCTTCCAGGGCAGCCAGCACATACATTCATTATTATGCCCTGGGCATCGCACATGACCTGGCAGTTGATGGGGAGGAAGCCCTTGCAGTTGATGTAGACCCTACCCCGCTCACTGGATGGTGCTTTGATGCATATGTGCGTGCAGTCTATAGCACCCAGTAACTCAGGGTATTCTGCTATTTGGTGGAACAGTTGCATATTGCTGGCCAATGCCTCATGGGTGTTGGGGAAATATACGTGTTCACCGACATGTGCTGTCAAGGCATCCAGGATCTGGTGGAGTACCCTGGATGCTGATGTTTGTGAGATCCCCACCATATCCCCAGTTGGCCTTTGGAAGGTAACTGTAGCTAGTATTCTTAGGCCTACACATACCTTGGTATCCACTGGGATGGGTTCCCCTCTGTTAGTTCTGTGTGTCAGGAAGGCCGGTACAGCTCAACAATTTTCTGTAGTAGGTCCCTGTCCACCTGATAGCCCTCCACTATCTCCAGCTCATGTAGCCCCTGGTAGTTTTCCCTGGATCTCTACACTCTTATCCGACTCCTCACTAAGGGCTGGTCAAAAGTATTCACATCCTCATCACCCTCAGCCTCTTCCACAAGTTGTGGTATGAAACTATTGCAGCCACTATCATTTTGTTGTTTTGTTTGTTAAAAGTTCCCTGCTTGTATACACCAATGGTGTAGAGTGTGGGAAAAACCAGAGAGGAAGATGTTTGCATAGTTTATAGTAGTGTTCTGGACTGTGCTGGTCTGTTGCCTGTGTAATTGGCTGATTCTGACACATTTCACCTGCCAGCTATGTTAGTTCTCCTAGATTACCTTCCTACTACTGTTTTCCCTTCCCATTGCCTTCCTGTTTAAGCCTGGGGGTGCACCATGCAAACAGAGTGCTCAAATGTGCACAGAGCTACTATTTCCTGGTTTAACTTTTTTTATTTTCCTTTAAAACCTGGTGTACAGCACGCACACCCACTTAAGCAATGTAAAGTGTGCTAGGCAGACTCAGACACACACCCTTGCTTAGCTGTGCTTAGCTAGGAGCAAACCTGAGCCACAGGCCTCCAATCCGCTTACAATATGCCAGACACACACCCCCATGATGTCAGCTAACTCCTAGGCTTGCACCAAGCTATTTCTACTCTTGCGCTGTTGAGACCTGACTAGCATGCTGGGGAAAACTGGGATTCACTATCATTCCCCTCATTTGCATTGAATTGCCTGATAATGCATAGTTACATGTCTCACACTGAGCCTCCCCCCTTAGCAACCACTACTCACTGGCCATGTTGTCTTCTGCCTGCCATTGACTTTCATGGCAGAATAGTGATTTTAGTTAGAATGCTTATTTTAGGTTTATTTTACCCCCCCACCCCGATCCCATTTGTGCGCCACTACCCTATGCTTAAACAGCCGAGATCAGCTAAAAAAAAATAAAAGTTGTTTTTTCTTTATTTTGTAAGCTGTTTGCAATACCAATGGTCTTATACTTGGCCATTGGCATGCTTCCTGACTGGTATGCAGCCTTTGTCACGGCTCCGTTTTGGATTTTGCAAAAATGTACTCTGTTATTAACCAAGTACATTTCAACAGATTACACTAGTCCTGCACAGCCAGTTTCAAGCTTCCTGGATCGCAATTTCACCTCATTTGTATGGATTTCTCCTGCAAATGGGGTGATTTGCATACAGGGGCTTAGTCCATGCAGGACTAGTGCAGAACCGCTCGCGCACATCCCTGCAGGCTGTTCCTGGATCGCAAGGCAGACATATTGCCTGCTAGAGATCCTGCACTAATCCTGCATGCCATGCAAGGCATGCAGAATCCGGGGGAATGTTTGCACCTGTGAGAGATGGTTTGTCAAAATGCAGTGCCACTCTAAATCCCAAGAACACAGCAATCTATGTTGAGTTGCTTTCAGAAACTCTGTACAGCCATGTCAGTGGCTACATAGAGGGTGCTGTACCTACCCGAAGTAAGCCCAGAACTAGTCATCGAAACAAACTGCACTGGTGGCATCCCAAAGTAAACAGAATACACAAGAAAAGAGCAAGAATATGGCAAAAATTAAGTAGGGTAATTCTCATAAAAAAAGCTCTCTCGTCAAACTAAATAGGCAACTAAGAGGGCTAGTTAGGTCAACTATGCCAACTTTGAGGTTAGGATGGCCTCCCAGTTGAAATATAACCATAAGACCTTCTTCAGCCATGTCAGAAACCATAAGACACATCAATGTGCTAAACTAATGGTTAGTGGTGCCACATTCGCTAAACATGGGCTATATCGAGACTGCTAGTGGACAAATTCACTTCCAACTTCACCCCCTTTCACTCCCAACCATCCCACAAGAAATACCCTTACACATAACCCTTCCAACTATGACTGTAGAGCATGTACTGGAAGCGCTCATTAAAGTCATGAAAACAGCCTCAATGGGCCCTGTTGCCATCCTGGGAAGCCTCCTAAACAGTCTAAAATATGACTTATCAGGACCCTTGGGGTCATTGTTTAACTATATTTTAAAAACAGTTATTATACTTAGAGAATGGAGTACTGTGATGTTCATCCCCCTTCATATGGGAGGCCCTTCCACAGCTCTTACAAACTACAAATCCATTAGTCTGACTAGTCTTATTTGCAAAGCCATGGAAAGAACTATCATGGAAATTATCAACGAGGACATAGGAGATCTCCAGACACTGGATCCATCCCAGCTGTGCTTTGACAAAGGAAGGTAATGCTCATTGAACCTGGTAAATGTCTTTGAAAAGGTCATTAAGCCAATGGATTACAGCAAAGTAGAGCATGCTGCCTACCTAGATCTGGCTAAAGCACTTGATACAATGCCCCACTCGGGCTTTGCCAACAGACTTATGGAACTAGGCATAAACCCCTTTATTGCACCTTGGATAGCTAGATAGCTAGCTCACTGAAAGAACCCAAGATGATAGGAGCATTGAGGCCACCTCCACAAAGAGGCTGGTCACCAGTGAAGCCCCTCAGGGTTCTGATGACCTGATCATCTCTGGCATCTACTTCTTGGACATCAAAGTCAATGTCAAAGTCATTTGCCTGGCCAAGATTGCAGATGATTGCAAACTGGGTGCAGTCAATGAATCTCCCTAAGACAAGAACACCTTTCTGGAAGGTGTAAAAAAGACAAACTCTTGCTGCCAAAGTTGGTCACCCTGGGTAACTACATCATCAATAAAACACCACTAAAATTTAATTCACTTTTCACAGATCTGAGATTGCATTTAGATAGTAGCCTAGCCTTCAACCAACATGCATCCAAGGTAGTAAGAAAATCCTTGTATGTTGTTCAGATTATTAGTAAGTGCAATGTACCTTGGTCCAGAGAAGTTAGTGCAACTGTAGTCCACTCTCATCAGACTCATCACAGAGTAAAATGCCCCCATCAGTATGCACCTGATCAGATGCATGCAGTAACTGGAACATCTCAATGCTCCTTACAGAAAGAATGCAGGGAATAAACACAATGTCCTATGTAGTCCACTCTCATCAGACTCATCACAGAGTAAAATGCCCCCATCAGTATGCACCTGATCAGATGCATGCAGTAATTGGAACATCTCAATGTTCCTTACAGAAAGAATACAGGGAATAAACAAAATGTCCTATGCTGATCTCCTCAAAGCCCTGTTTCTTTACTCAGTATCATGCATACTTCTAAGAAATGATCTTTGCCTGTCATAAAAAGCATGCCTGAATCCTGCTTTGATTCATACAGGGTGTGGAAAGGAAAGAGGTTGCACACATTGTCCGACATTTTTGGAAGCAAGGTATATGATTTGCACTGAAATGAATGCACTACTATACCAATCTACAATCAGTTTCTTTCAAGGGAGATATACCTCAAATGTAAGGTGACAAGGGTGGAAAGGTATAGATATTACAACAGTAAGAGTGATGATAAGGATTTGTACAGAGGCTATATTTTATATTATTCTTTATATTTTGCAACAATAAAGTACAGGCAGAACACACTGCATTTGAAATTTTGGCAAATCATGATGCACTATGAATTGAAGGAAAATACTTTAATTGATGAGGCTCCTGAGTGTTTGGCTAAATTTTACTAATGAGGCTAGTTCATTGACAGGCTAAATATAAATTAAGCCTTATGCAGGGCAGTGCATGTATTTTTGCTCAGATAAAGCCCATTTAAAAATGTCCAGCACCACAGATTGTTGGAGAAATTTGAAAATATATTTAGAAAAGTGAAAGAATATGAATTGTTGACACTCTCAGTGTTTAATTTAGACACCTGAGCAAGCCAATTGGTCTAAAAAGGTGGTGATATTTAATTGTAGAAAATTAGTTCAGACAGGTGCAATGAATGGAGTTGTCAGGGTCTAGGCATCATGGAGACAGCACTCTCCTACCATCTTACTCACAGACACATACAGATGGACATACAACACATGCACAAGCACACATACCTCCAGCACATACACACACACACACACACACACACACACACACACACACACACACACACACACACACACACACAAATGCAAAACTACGTGAGGTGGATTAAAATAACTTGGAGTACATATTTCTGCACCTTGGGAACTTACTTTTCATATAAAAAGTGTAAAGCAATCAAACATGGTCAAAGAAATACCACTATGTGAAAGAAAGATAAATAGCTAGCCAGTGGTTACAATGAACAAAGGCAGGAACTACCATGCAGGTTGTGTTAGTTGCTGCCATCTCTGAAAAAACAGGCTAATGTTTGTGGTATAGATGTGAACATGGCATGTTTGTGTGTGTGTGGGCACATGCATATGTGTGCCTGTGTGATAGGAGGGACATGCAGACAAGGAATCATTTGCACAGTTAGAGGGAACTGCCCAGTAAAAAGAAGTAATTTCATCAATAAGATCATTTCAGTCCTGTATCCAGGACTGTTTGTAAGCTTCTGATCCCCCCAAACCTTTCTGTAATGGAGAGAAGTCTTCTAGCTTATCAATGGGAGTCGTAAGCACTAGATAGCCTATCTACCACAAGAGGAGTGGTTTCTGGCCCCAAAATTGTAGTATATTGGCCATTTGGGCAGTTTGTCCATCTCTTTCAACTTACTGGTTTAAAAGCCCGCATTTGCACGTTTCCTGCCTTTCCTGTAACTAGTCTAATCCAGATACAGATTTGCTGTATCCAGGACTGTATGTAAGCTTCTGAGCTCACCAAACTTGTCTGTGTTGGAGGGAAGCCTTCTAGCTTATCAGTGGGAGTGGTAAGCACTATGTAGCCTATCAACCACAAGAGGAGTGGTTTCTGGCCCAGAAATTGTAGTTTATTGTCCATTTGGGAAGTTTTTCCATCTCTTTCAACTTTCTGGTTTAAAAGCCCATGTTTCCACTTGTTTCCCACCTTTCCTGTAACTAGTCTAGTTCAGATACAGATTTGCTGTATCCAGGAGTCTTTGTAAGCTTCTGAGCAGTGCCAAAGTCTGCTCCTCAATTTTTTCCTTATATCTACTAGTTCTCTCTTCTCCTGCACTTTTACTAGCTTATTAATCTAGCCCTTTACCAGACTTCTTATAGCAATTATTGTAGCACACAAAAGTGCTACCAGTACTAAACATTCTACAAGGAAACAGCTCCAATACTTATTATTAATGCCCACCCCTCCAGGCATGTCTAAAGGTCAGTTCCCTGTGTGTTCTCCTATTAACCTGGTGAACTTGAGCATCCTGAGGCAATGTAGCAACTGCCTCATGTACACTGACAACCCTCTCCTCTTACCTCCCAACACTCAGACTTGTGAGAGATGCACTTATATATCCAAATTGGAAGTCACGCATTCTCCAGCCAAGATCGGAATAGCTAGTCAAAATGAGAAGGTCAACACTTGCACCACACCATATGGAATACATAGCCCTCCAGAACACACACCAGCACTCCCTTCACATAAAAACACAAACCGCACACCCACCTTCACAGAGGCTCTCAATAAAAAATCTACCCAAACAACAGAGACCTCCAAGGCATAAATGCACTCAACCACCACAAAACAACACTAATCACGAGACACATAACTCCCCTAAATAGCGTGCCACACAACCAATGCCCCTAAGGCAAAACAGCATGCCCAACACACCAGTCATATGTGACTCAATAATGAGGCACACTGATGTCCCACTCACAAGGTTGAATAAGGAGAAGGTAACAGTCAGTTGCCTGTCAGGCACCAGGATTCACCACATAACGCACGCACTCAGGTCCCTCAACAACAGGTACAAATATGACTCTGTCATTGTACATGTGGGTGTGAATGACCTAAGACATACCTCCCTGGACTACATGAAAAGAGACATGGTGGAGCTCTCAGATTATGTAGCCCAGATGGGTATGACCCTAGCCCTGAGCAGCATCCTACCATCACCGAGAATGATACCACAGTACAAGCAGAAAATTATTGGTTTCAACAATTGGCTAAGTTTCTGGCATCATTCTAAGGGGATCCAGTATCAGTCTGCCTGGGATGACATGATTGGCAGACCTCAGTGCTTTGCAAGAGATCACCTGCATCTGTCACCCCTGGGCTTCCAGATACTGGCAAAGGCTCTTGCCACCACTATAGTGCCTTTTTTAGGTGCTGTTCCAAAGACCAAATTACCACTGCAACAGCTACAAAGAAGCACAATCTGAGGGTCATGCTGCTCAATGCTAGAAATCTAAATCGCAAAATGCACTAGCTCAAAGCACTCCTTAAAATGGAGAACATCAACATTTGTGCCATAACAGAGACCTGCTTCAAGGGAGCAGAAGGCACCCCTGAATTACCAGGCTATAAATCATTGCACACCATTCGGCCCCAGAACTTGGACTGAAGCTCCAAAGGTGGTGGTGTTTCCATATTCATAACGGATGCGCATAGCTCCAGACTAGTAGCCCAACATAACACATCTGAGATACTTTAGGTGCAGCTAACATTGGGTAAGACAGAAATTCAGGTTGTAGCCTGCTATATGTCCCCAGCCATGTCCCAAGACTCACACTCCACATTCCTAGGCACCCTGGATAATATTATGGTGTAACCTAACATTCTCATACTGGGCAACTTCAACTAACCCTCCATTAACTGGGAAAGCTACTCATGCACCAATACACTTGCCCAACTTTTCCTGGAAGTCATTAATTCCAGTGCCCTGGACCAGCTCGTTCTTACCCCCACTAGAGGTAGTAACATCCTTGACCTGGTCATTACTAACATGGGCAACCGTTGCTCTACACCAGTAGTCAACTCCTCCCTGATTAGATCTGACCACAAACTAATCACCCTGGAAATCCACCCCCACCCCCACAAAGGTAACCACCATGAAAACTTCTCCAAAGCCAACCTTGGGCTAAAAACAGAGGTGGGTAACTTCACAGTACCCATGCAAATGGAGATTAGTTGCATGACCGCCAAATCTTACACCAATGCACTGTACGAACATGTACACAAATGCATGGATCTCGCCATACCCAACAGAACCAAGACGCTCTCCTCCAAAAAAAGGAAGCCAATCTGGTAGTACCCTGCCATAAACAAACTCTACAACAGAAGTAGGAAACTTATGCATAATAAGGTGAAGTCCCAAGACTGGAAAAAACTCCCTTATCAGCTTCAACAAAAAGTTGAGATCCCTCATCAAATCCTCTAAAGCTAGCTATGAAAACAGAATTGCAGCAGATAGTAAAGACAACCACAATGCCTTCTATAGTTATGCAAAGAATCTCCACGGCAGTGGCCAGATTTGTTCTGAGCTACTGCACAATGGTACCTCCTATTCCAAGCCAACAGATATTGTCAATATACTGGCCGACAGATTTAGTGCCAACTTTACCCCTCTCCGCCCCCCCCGGGACCAATCACAATACCAGTAGATTGCCAGGCACCCAGTATTACTGTTGCACAGGTTAAAATAGCACTGTCCAAGGCCAAGAATACAGCTTCTATGGGACCTGACAATATCCCTGGCTGTGTTCTACATAAACTACAGAGTGAACTGGCACCTCACCTGTGTGCTCTGTTCAATCACACCCTCACCTCAGGCTTTGTCCCTACTGAATGGTGCACTGCTACAGTCATCCCTCTCCACAAAGAAGGAGCGACTACAGACCCTGGGAACTATTGCCCCATTAGTCTGAGGAGTCTGATTTGCAAAGCTATGGAATGCATCATCGTGGACCTAATAAACAAGGATACAGGGAATCTCCGAAATCTGGATCCCACACAGTTTGGTTTTGTGAAGGGCAGATCATGCCTGCTCAACTTGGTCAACCTCTTTGATTCAGTCACCAGAGCTGTGGATGAAGGCAAGGTGGTTCATACAGCCTACCTTGATCTGGCCAAGGTCTTTGATACCATTCCCCACTCAAGAATCATAGAAAAACTCACTAAGGTAGGCATCACACTGTATATCACTAGGTGGGTTGCAAACTGGCTCACAGGTAGAACCCACAGTGTGAAAGTAGCTGACTCCATGTCAGACTGCCGACCAGTAATGAGTGGAGTCCCACAGGGTTCGGTCATGGGTCCTCTCCTGTGTGGTATCTAATCTGAAGTCCAGTCAAACACAAAGGGACTTTGGCTGACAAAGTTCACATATGATTGCAAGTTGGGAGCTATTATATTACTCCCCGAGTGATGTTGACATATTACAGAAAGGCCTCGCTGAGACCGACTGGTGTCAGAACCATGGCCTTAAGCTCAATGCCAAAAAATGTGTCGTCATCCCCTTTGGGAAAAACCCAGTTCCCATGAATTACCACATCAATGGTAGTCCACTTAACACAGAAGGCATTATAAGAGATCTTGGAACACAGGTTGACAGCAACCTCTCTTTTGACAACCTCATTGCCACTGTGGTCAGAAAGTCCTTCTGTGTGGCATATCTCATTGCTAAGGGCTTTGCATCCAGGAAGAAAGAGGTTATTGTCTCCCTCTACTCTTCCCTCATTAGGCCAATCATTGAGTACAATGCCCCATTTGGCATATACCACACTAAACACCTGCACCAACTGGAGAGGCCACAAAAGTACCTCACAAAGAGGATCCTAGGCCTTAAACATTTGTCCTATATGGACAGACTAAAAAAAAACTTCAACTATTCTCTGTCTCATATCACCTACTTAGAGGTGATCTCTGCTCGACTTATAAAGTCATGTCTGACCCAGCTCTGTTAGAAATGCTACATCTAAAGAAATCCCAATCCCTCCACACCACACGCACCAGTGACCTCATCCTCATTACCACAATCAACAGAACATGCTGGAGGGACAGGTTCATAACCCAGAGACTGCCCATGCTATGGAATAGACTTCCCATCCATGTCAACCAGAGCACTTCACTGGCCCTCTTCAAGAGAAATCATGATGAGGGTATGGAAAATAGAAAATTCACTCCAGGGATCAGTCCAGTGGCTTTACTTGACAGAGGCACTGGGAACTAAGGTTGGGTGGCACGATGCCAGGGTAGTCCTATGGGCTTGGCTTGTAAAGACCCCAGGGCCATTAGCCTAGTATACACCTATAAACCTATGAACCTGTAGGATTGCATTAATTACTTGGAGACTGCATTGTTTGGTTTTCATAGGACTTACAGTGACTGATTGGTGAGAGGCTAAATGCTGTGATCTCTTACTGAGTTTCATCTGTAGACCAGGTCTGTCCCTTAATTTGTTTTCAATGTAAGTCCAAGAAAACAGTCGAGTCAAAACAGGCTATGCAAACCTGCATTCCATAAAAACAGGTAAAATAGTGATAAAACTGTGAGCACTTTTGGGATAACCCTTCATCAGACGATAAAGCAGCTTTCATGAATCTATTTAAATACATTTAAAACCACAACCACCAATCATCTCACTGCCCTCCTTTTCCTAAAGGCTAGTCTTAAAGGCATACATGTATTCAACCCTGGAGGATCATTTGCTGCTAGTTCTATAATCCAGTGTAGTTCATTAAACTCAGTCTCCTACAGACTCCTCAGAGGTAACCTCTGTCTGGCATACAAAGCAATCTCAGACCCCACCCTGATGGGACTGCTGCATATCCGCAAGTTAAGTTCCAGTCGAATAACCTACATGCACAACCTCAATCTGGTCTGTGACATCAATAGAACTTGTTGGCAGGACAGGTTTGTGTCACAGAGACTCTCCCTTTTGTGGAATAGACTCCCTCTTCACATAAAGCAGAATACCTCATTAAATCTTTTTAAGCTCTACCTGGATAACTGGATGGGGAACAGAAAATACACCCCTGGGATTCCAAGAGTGTCCCTGCTGGACAGTGGCTTAGGGTGCTGACTTGTTGGAATATGGCTAAATTCTTGGCTAGGCTTGTAAGGGCCTCAAGGCCAGTAGCCTAGTAACTTCCTATGATCCTGATAAGTATGTGTGGATTTTACAAAGAACTAACTGATGATTAAACTGGTATCAGAACAGGCGAGAGACGAGATGAGGGAATATAATCATAGGAACCCTTTGTATAAAATCTTACTAGCTGCCTTTGTAGAGCTTTGTATTTGATGTCTAGGGATCAATATAAATATACCATCCTAGATCTGGCCATGAAATAAAGAGCATTTAGGGTATGCACTTTATTGGGAACTGGAGGGGTGATCCACTGTATCCAGCTATATAGGTCATAGTTCACTTGATTAACATGCATTGGTCATTCTCAAATAAAATTAATCAACTGAGTTAGATCAACTGGGTATGAATGAAGACAGATGAAAAGCATTTCCTGTGTACCACTACCAGTCTGAATATTTTAAAGCATGTTACGCTAGATTATCAATATTTACAGATTGACAAGCATTGAGGGGAAGAAATCTGTGTTTTAAAAACTATGAAAATGTGGATGCTATAGTGGCAATGCTTTTTCATGAGGCACATTCTGAGCCATTCCACCTAAATGTGTAACACTGCAGACTTAGATATGGGCAGTTCATCTGTGGTACACAAGTCTGTTTGACACTAGTCTTTGAGTGGCTACAAAATGTATTAGGTTAGCACTCATATCCACAGTAACAAATGAATGGTATAGGATAGATAATTGCAAACAAAAGATCATCTAGTAAGCAAATAAATGAATATATACATGGATAGGGGCATAGACAAACAGAGGAAAATGACATCAGATTAATGACTGAAGAAATAAAGGCATGAACTACCTAGAGGTACTAATACTGATGCTTATTTTGCATGCACAACAGTATGGACAGACGCTACAAATTAATGTACTGGAAGAGCAGAACTGCTATGTGTAGTATGGTAGGGCTACATTGTAGACTGGATCTCAGAAGAGTATGGCTGTGATGGTTCTAGAAAAGAAGCCTGAGATGGTTGCAGCTGTTGTTCTGAGTGCTGTGTTGAGTGAAGGCAGAGCAGAGACATAACATATTCACTAAGAAATGAAGCACTATATCTTAACATAACTTAATGATTAATATTCAAATATACATTAATAAGTTGATCATATACTAATTAGAAACACGTAATGCCTGGTCTGTGATTTTTCCTAGGAATATACAGAAGCAGGCATTCAGGCACAGGGTACTAGAAGATACTAGAATGGTCAACAGTGGAATCAGAAAGGAGGCACAGATCACCAGCTTAGTAAAGGCCAGGTAGTGTACACCACTCAAAATATTGATATAGACATTTTCAGATTATTCTAGCGGTCCAAAACTGAGGCAGCGCTGGCACAAACGTGATGGGAACAAGCATGCTACATACTATGTATAAGCAGACTATGGTTAATAGCAATAAAAAAGGGAACTCAACAGATACGGAGACGAGAGCAGTAAGTTACTCAATGGCATTTGACATTCAAAAGAGGAAGAGTGGAGGATAGGTAAGCACCTCAATGAACCTCTTTCCCTGTCATAAGAGATTAACAATCTACTGTGAGATTGGTAAGGCTATATGCTTCACTAGTTAGGTACTGAACTGATGGTACAGTGAGAGTTTATGTTACTTAGAAAGTTCTTTTATGTTATTTGTTTATTTATGTACGTCTTATTTAGTATAGATCACTTGTCTTTTTGGACCATGTTGAGCCATGGCAT
>NC_056733.1:1845475824-1845668126 GCF_019279795.1 Protopterus annectens
CATATATTTTTTCAGCTAAGGCTAATTTATCTTCCCACAATGCATTATGTCTTTCTGTAATATGTTTCATCTCTTCAAAGACTTCGAGTGACCATATTCAGACTTAATGTTTTCTATAAATTTATTTATTTATTTCCTGCATGGTGGGTGGAGTGCAATCTCATAAACAGATACGTGTGGTGTGCATTTTATTTGAGCAAGAATCTATGTCTAGACAATTTGCTTATTCTCAATGTTCTAGCTGAAAGCAGTCTCCCCTTTCTCGCTATCATTTGCAGGTATAGGTGGCATCTTTTTCATTTGTTTGTGTTGAGCTCTCTTGAATGGTAATAATAGCTATCAGAAATATATCTTGTAGGCATGGGACCATATGATGTACCAAATATTCTACCATATTCTGCCATATTCCAGGATCAAATAATCTAAAAAGGAAGAGAAGTACAACACTTCACACTCTTGTTTCCAGCTACTTCTATGATGGTGACTTCAGTGAGTTGAGTCCCACTTCATGCTCTTAAGCTTAAATAAACATTAACTACTTTGGAAAATATACAAGATCTTGGATTTGTTTTATTTTATCAAGTAAGGGTACTTAATTATTTTTTTTCCCAGTTTGGCACTAGCATATCCTATCCTTAGATTAGGATGAAATAGTCTGGCATTTCTATACTTAACTGACTCAAACACCATGCTAACATAGCAACTGTATAGCATCTGGCTGAGTTTTGCATATGTGTGACAATAAAAGTCAAAAGTAAACAGAGGCAAAAAGAAGGAAAAATTTAAAAGTGCAGAGGCAATGTATGGGAAATTAATTAGTCATTAGGCAGTCTTTCATAATGTTAATGTAGTGTCTTTTTTACCAATAAAGAGAATAGCATTCTTTTTAACATAATATAATTATCTGTATATTTGAACAATTTATATAATGCATGCATCAGTTTTGTCTAGAAAACTAGATTTCTAAGAGATGTGAGCTCAATTAATTGTACATTGGTAACTGAATTCCCTAATACAAATCAGTTATAATATGATGAAGGTATGGATGAGTTCCGAGATTTAAGCTTTAGACTTCTACCTGATAAAAATAACTGTTAGTTGTTTCTGGAAAGATGGAGTTTACCTAGTAATGGTAGCTTTTAAAAGTCTATTTATTGTGAAAACAGCCATCTCAAAGTCTGAATATAAAATTATGTATTAAATAAGAACTTCTGAAGCTTGGAAGGATTACTGAAACTGTGTTAACAATAAAATTTTCATCTGATTACCATAGCCTTCATTGTACTGTAAATCCTCAACAACTTGTTGAGTTACATCTGGATGTATTACAGCTGAATGAAAACAACCAGTCTTCATAATCTCATCCTAATGAAAGACAAAAAATAAGCATTTTACGGAGGCAAGGGTAACCCTTCCAACCTGCACATTCTTGAACTTATAATTACTGTCTCCATTGTGACCCAGACTCAAAGAAAGGAGAAATTGTCAAAAAGAAAGGAATCCCCACTAGCACACAGTTAGAAACTGCACTGTCAGTAATTTCCTGTAGAAAAAATGAACAGTGTTCAGCTCCATTGAGGTGTACTCGCTCAGCTGACAACTTATCTAAGTACAAACAAAGTGCACAGAAGACCTGGATGTCTGGTAAAAAGAAATATTTTGTAATTATATAGACATGAGAAATGATGTATACAATAATAATCAAGCAATATTTCTCTTACAGTGAAAAGAAGTGATTTTCTTAGGGAAGAGAATGAAATCATATTTGCTTCATGTCTGCCAGGGGCTGCATGTATTTTATTCTTCCAGGTAACTCCAGTAGCTTATTGATAAGAGATTAAGGGAAATTTAATAAAGCTAACATCAAATGTTTTATAATGTGCACATGCACATTGTGCTGCGATGCGTACATGGGTGCAGACAGTTTTAGTTTCAGTAAATCCCGTATAGTGGAGGTGAAGCACATGCAAACAGGGAAACTTACGTGGAATCCAAATTTAGGCTTAAGTAGCTGAATTTCATGCAAATCAGCCAGGTAGAGTGATCCAACAAGCTGGAATGCATCTGTGTAGACTCTGTGTCCATGTCAGTAGTATACATAGAAATCTTCCATGTACAGGAGTCTATATTGGAAGAAGGAGATGTAAAGGTCCGCAAATATGGAAATAATCTCCCTGAAAAGGTAAGATCACATACATAAATGCTCAAAATATACATTGTGGATGTCTGAAAACAGCAGGAATTTTGTGAAATTAATATTTTTTTTATTTTTACATTATCACATGTTTGCACTATGCATCTCATTGCACAAATATGCTTAACATAAAAATAAAAAAAATTTGTAAAATAACACATAATGTACTTCAACCAACTGTACCATAAGACCTTGCATTGGTCTGTACAATGGTGCATTCGTGCTGTTACCCAGCTTACATAGCTATGAACCATATAGTTTCCAGGCTATCAGCATGAATATTATGCAAATGAGGAGTAAATTACCTGGATTTGTTAAATCGCTAAAGGGAGCAACCATGTCCATATATCCACTTCGTGTAGGCTCCTACATGGTGTTTATATTCCCACCGGATGTGGATGACATCAGAGGGGGTGTGTAATGTTACTTTTAGGATATTTCATGCTCAGTGCATGTGTTTGCACAGCATGCAGCTTGCTGAAAATCGTTTGGGTGTAGCTTAGTGTGTTTGTGTGACCAGACCACCCACATCACAATCATGACATAGCCAGCTATGAATAGAAACTGGATATATTCAATTAACAATAAATCACAGCAAGAGGTTCTCTGATTCGATCCTCAGCTGGGTGCCTTCTCTGCGGAGTCTGCATGTCCTCCCTGTGGTCACATGGGTTTCTTATGGGTGCTCCAGTTTCCTCCCACATTCCAAAGACATGCTGTAGGTGGATTGGACACTCTAAATTGGCCCTAGGTGTGAGTGCGTGCATGTCTGTGCCTTCTGTGGAAGGTTGGGTGGTGGGCTGGCAACTCAACACTGTAAACTCTACTGCCAATCATGAGTGAACAGGTGATCCGCTGTGTTGACTCCTAACTGGGAAAAGCCGAAAGAAGAAGAAGAAGTTTTGTATAAGCTATGCTGCCCAATGCTGAGCATAGAACCACATCTTGTAATAAAGGAGACCCTGTAAATCATGTCAGTTATATGCTATGCAGGTGACCTGCATTGTAATTAGCCAATCCCACATGGTGGACTTACACCAGAACTGTATAAAGTATGCATACATCCTACATTCTGATTTTCCCTCAATACTTTAAACCATTGGAGTAGACACTTGGAAATTCTATCTGAGATAATGCTAGGGGCTGCTGCAGCTATTCTACATCTGTGTGTGCTAGATGCAGAAATCATTGCTGCTGGTGCTGCTGACAATAGGCCTAGGCTGAGAAGAAGAAGAAGAGTGCTCAGACCGAGGGTAACTGTCCAGGAGCTACAAGAGCTGGAGATTGTAGAGTGCTACAGGGTTGACAGGGATATATTACAAGAACTCAATGAGCTCTGCCACCCTCATCTCAGAGCCAGAGTTAACAGAGTGGAACCAATCCCAGTGGAAACTAAGTTATGTGTAGCCCTTAGGATACTAACTGCAGGTACATTTTAAAGACTAACTGGGGACATGATGGGATGTCACAGGAATCTGCATCCAGGATACTCCATCAATTCCTGGATGCTATGCTCTCACATGTCAGTGAGCACGTATCTTTTCCCCATTCTCCTGAGGTGAGGGCCAGCAATATGCAACATTTCTACCATGTAGCACACTACCCTGAAGTACTGGGTACCATAGATTGCACTAATGTACACATCAAGGAACCACCTGTAGAGCAGGGTAAAATTTACGTTAACTACAAGGGATACCACTCCATCAACTGCCAAGTTATGTGAAATGCACTGGGAATTATCATGAATGTGTGTGCTGGCAACCCTGGCAGTTATCATGACTCTACACATCACAGCTGTACCAGATGTTTGCTGGGGGGACATCCCACAGGGCCATTTACTGGGGGATGCTGGCTATGCTCTGGAACTATTGATGATGACACCAATCAGAAATGCACACACACTCACAGAAGAATGCCATAGTGAGGCACACCCACAAACTAGGAACATTACAAAGCATGTGTTTGGGTTTCTAAAGTCATGGTTCCGGTGCCTCGATATATTTGGTGGAGCCCTGCAGTATACTCCATGCACATGTGCACAGGTATTCACAGTATCATAAATAGCTGTAGCAGAATCAGCAAAGGGATGGGATACACAGCCCCCCACCTGTGCCTATGTCATCATAGCCACAGTCACAGGAGCACTCGGAGGAGGAACCCCTGCTGATGAAGAGACAATGCATAGCACATTCACTAAGAACCAAAGGACCTAGGGACTAACACCTTACTCCTACTCACATACATATATTAAAATTGATGCCAGCCAACTCACACATCCTGTACCTATTCATCTATTGGCTGTGTACTGCTTGCATCAGACAGAGTCAGCCCTGAACTACAGTTGTGTCAACTGCTGAATTTGCAAGGTAAGTCATGACAATAACATTTTAGCTATGGACATCGTACATTATGCAGATAACTATAGTTGGCTATTTGGACAGAAATGACGTCCACATGGGACTCCATATACCCAATCCACTATCATGTCTCTATTTGTAATCAGTAGGCCTCATACATGGAATAGTCATGCAGTCCTACTGCAACAAATTACTGGTACACCATTCAAGGGAGATGTTAGAATGTGAGGTTAAGTGATAGACTAGTGTGTATCCTAGCAGAACACGGGTTTTGTTCCTCCACCCCTCAAAACAGCAGTGTCCACTTGTAACTACTATAACAGTAACTCATCTATGCTATTTGAGCATTTCACACAGCTAGTATGCCACACAGTCTCAGCACAGTAATATAGAATTTGATCTTTCATTGTATATGTTAGGTAACTGAGGAATAACAATGTATATATTTATGCAGTTGATTATGTGATGAATTGTCCCCCTTTATTCAAGGAGGTTCAGTGGCTCGAAGGGCTAAGGCTTGTGTGATGATGATCAGAGTTCTAATCCAGAAATGTCTAGGTTTTTTGGATGTGATGTAGTAATAAGTACTGTTTTACAGACTGTGACTCTGTGTGTGTTATACTAGTATTAACCTCTTTCACATATTAATTGCACATTTTTGCACTGTGCCGCATATCTAGTAAGACCTATTTAAAAAGTCTTAGCCAATTTGCGCGGTGTGTCAGTGCAGAAACAGGTTCAGGGGTCACACAGTGTAAAAAACATAATCCCTCCCTGAAGTACAGCTAGGTGTGGGCTGGAATCAGTTTATGGAATAGTAAGTCTCTGATGTAAGCAATACTCCTCCCATTTGCGCACTGCTTAGCAACTTGCAAACAATCCAAAAATGCTACCGCACATAACAATACACTTAGTGAAGCAGAGTGAAATCCACTGCTCCTCGCACAATTTATTTTAAAAAATGATATACATATATATATATATATATATATATATATATATATGTATACTTATCTATATATGTATATATATATATATATATGTATACATACACACACACACACACACACACACACACACACACACACACACACACATGTGTATCTGCCTCTCTCTCTCTCTCTCTCTATATATATATATATATATATATATATATATATATATATATATATCTATATATATATATACATATTCATCTCTGTCTCTCCCTGTATATATATAGATATACACACACACACACACACACACACACATATATATATATATATATATATTACATGCATACGTATATATATATATATATATATATATATATATATATATATATATATATATATATTATATACATATATGTATATATATATATATATATATGTGTGTGGATTAGACTTACATTATCGAACGCTCAAATGTTCGACAATGATATGGCCAAGACCATATCATCAAACATTTGAATGTTCGACAATGTACAGGTAAGAAAACATGGGAGAAAGAAAATAAAAT
Organism: Protopterus annectens; assembly: GCF_019279795.1. NCBI lineage: Eukaryota > Metazoa > Chordata > Ceratodontiformes > Protopteridae > Protopterus > Protopterus annectens. The sequence continues at coordinate 1,845,481,879 of NC_056733.1, forward strand.
AAAGTGTGTACAGCCAGCTGCCTGCACCCCCCACACCCCCGTTACCGAAATATACCAAGTCTGAGATTGCACTACATTGCAGTAACGGAAAATGACTGAATGGAGATCTCCATACAGTGCAGAATGGGTATATTTCCCATTACCCTAATGTAGTGCAATCTCGGAGTTGGTATATTTAAGTACCGGGGGTATGGGGGTGCATGGGGGGCTTGCCCCCCACTATACACATTTTATTTTGCTTTATTTTGTTTTTTGTTTTAACTTTACATTGTCAAACCTTTGAATGTTTGATGAAATAGTTTCGGCCATATGACTGCCGAACATTTGAACGTTCGATAATGTAAAGGTAACCCATACATATATAGATATATATATATATATATATATATATATATATATATATATATATATATATAATTATATAGATAGATATACGTGTATCTGTATATATGTGTACGCGCGCGCGTGTGTGTGTGTGTTTGTGTGTGTGTGTGTGTGTGTGTGTGTGTGTGTGTGTGTGTGTGTGTGTGTGTGTGTGTGTGTGTGTGTGTGTCTGTGTGTCTACATACCCAGATCATGGAGAGTAAAGCTACACTGTGACACATATGATCTTGGACAAATCACCAAAAGTAAGGGCTCAACATTAGATAATGCACTTACAAAATGTGAAAGTGCATAGAATAACATCTGTTGCATTTGGAGGACTATTGGGACATCTGGGAAAACTATCAGTGTAAGTGGAAAATATTGGATTTTTTATAGTTAATATATAGACCCAACAACACTGAAAAATTCTTATTACTGTCCAGTATTTTCTCACGAGACTCCGCCTAGGGCTGTAAAGCCAGATAACCCCATCATCAGCAACTGTGAGTTCTGAAGAAGTCCGGATGGACGAAAGCGCTTGACTGTGGATATTGTGTTACTGTGGAGTATACATTTTATTTTGTATATGCTGCTAATGCTGAGGAGTTTTTATCACATCATGGAATAAATTGTTTTTTCAGCACTCGAGTGAATTCCTTGTTTTTCCAGCATACAGAGAGTGTTCTTGGTGCCAGTTTGTTTCTCTCTGTGCCGGTTTTTGTTTCATGACATCTGAAGTTCAGATTCCTGGCAGTCTTCTCTTATATCATGTGTAAATGATGCCATATTTGGCAGGAAATGACAGTTCAGTGTGAAACACACATAAATATGAGTCAAAACAGTGTACTTGCTGCAATCATCTAGACAGTGGAGAGCATACTACATCTGCTAAGACAGCATGTGGAAACCTTGAAAATGTATTGCACAGTATATGAATATGGACATATATTGTGAAACTATATGTTTGTATCAATGCCAGCAACAACACCAACATTCATTACAGCCCCCGGTATCTGCTGGATTTCACCACACATACTTCAACAACTGAACAAGTTGTGTAATGAATAAAGTTGTGTGTTCACTCATCAACAGGGCAAACTGATTTTGGCCACAGGCTTGCCCATCCAAATGCAAACAGACACATATGTCCAAAACAAGTACTGTTGTCACACAGCTAGGCTACAAAACAGTTATCTGACTGCTAGGCTACTAGATGCAGATGACAGTATGAAACAATGTGACTCTGCAGGCCTCCAAGCTGTTTAACATAGGGCTTGTTTATGTCCTCTACGATTAGTTCACCTGCTGTCATGTACAAAACATACTTGAGCTATGGTGTATGCATTAAGTCCTGTGATCTTTAGTAGAATAGAGTAGATAGATAGGAGTTTGAATCTCATTTTAGCTCACTTGGTGTGTGTATGTGATCTCTCCAAAGAGCAAATATGAGTTCCAACCTACTATGGGTTTGCACTTTTCGGCCCTTGCAGTACGTAAAGCCATGGCAATGTCAGACTTGAACTGTGATGTGTGTGTTAAGTACTGTGATCTGTAGTATGTAAGATTAGATAGACAGGGGTTCCCGTCTCACTCCATCCCACTTGATGCATGCAACCCCAACAGAGCAAGTGTAAATCCCACAATGCCTTACCAAACTGGCATGGTGTTGCACTGTTTGGGGCCTTGCAGGTGATACAGGCCTACAAACACTTATCGTCCCCAAGGCCTGCTGATGTAATCTAACATAAGATTACTTAAAGCCAGCTTAATGTCAGACTTAAGCATTGGTACTCTTTTCAATCATAGTCTAAGCACTGGCTTCATCCCAGCTGAATGGAAAATGGTGACCATTATTCCCCTGCACAATGGTGGTGCTTCCACTGACCCCAGGAACTACAGACCTATTAGCCTATCTAGTTATCTACAAGGCCATGGAGCGAATCATCATGGACCTTATCAATAAAGATATAGGTAAGCTCCAAACAAGTTTGGAGTACTCAGTTTGGATTTGTCAAAGGGAGATAATGCCTGTGAAGCATTGTGGACTTCTTCAAGACAGTTACTGACTAGCTATGTCCACAACCTCAAAGCCAAAACACAATTGTGTACACATCTAATTTTAAATGGAACCACCTATAATGAGGCAGAAGATATAGCAAACCTCCTGGCTAATAAATTGAGTCCCAGCTTTACCCCTCTCTCCCCCTCAACCTTCCCTCAGGAAATACCATCAGATATAAGTACCCCTACTATCACTGGGGAACAGGTCCTTAATGGCTCTTTAAGACCAAGCACACTGCATCAATGGGCCCAGACAATATCCTAGGTTGCCATTTAAATAGCATGCAACATGACCTTTCAGGGCCTCTGGAATTGTTATTTAGTTGCAGCCACCAAACAGACTTCATGCCTCATGAATGGCGAACAGCAGCAGTCTTTCCTCTGCACAAAGGTGGGCCATCTACAGACACTGGAGACTACATACCCAGAAGTCTCACTACTCTGATATGTAAAGCCATGTAAAGAATTATCATGGAAATGATCAGCAGAGATGTAGTACACCTCCAGACACTAGACCCAACCCAGTTTGGTTTTGTCAAGGGCAGATCATGCCTACCTAACCTAGTGGACCTATTTGAGAAAGTAACCAAAGCAATGGATGAGAAAAAAATTGTTCACACTGTCTACCATGGCCTGACAAGGCATATGACACTATACCTCCATCACACATTGTTGACAAACTCAACAGGTCAGGGACAAACTAGTATGCCAGCCAGTTGATAACCAAGTGGCTCACAGACAGGACCCAGGAAGTTAGCACTGGGGAGTCCACCTCTACAAACAGGCCAGTCACAAGAGGGGACTCCCTCACATATCATTCATCAGACTGCTCCTTTTACATATTTACTTCTTTGAAGTCAAGGCCAATGGCAGTGCTTTCTAGCTGACTAAATTTGCAGATGATTGCAAATTAGGAGCTGTCATTGAATCTCACACTGACACAAATGTTTTACAGGAGGGGCTGACACAGGCTTAAAACTGGTGTCAGAGCAATGGAGTAACACTAAATGCCAAGAATTTACAATGCTATACTTTGGGAAGTCATCCACCCTAGGTAACTATCATATTGGCAGCACACCTCTAACAGTTGACCCAGTAGCTAGTAGTCAGGGACTTAGGGACACACACAGATAGTAATCTAGGCTTTGACTGTCATGTGTCTACAGTATTGGAAAATCATTCTATGTTGTATAACTTATAAACAAAGGTATGGCATGTAACTCCAAGGAAGTCATTGCTCCACTGTATTCGGCATTCATCAGACCTATCATTGAGTGCAATGCCACCTTTGGCATGTACTTAACCAGCCATATCCAACATTTAAACATATAATATTATACAAGAGTTTTTATTTTTTATTTTTTGTGTGTTGTTCTTTAAATATATATTAAGTTTTGGCGCCTAAATGTGTATAAATATTTTGAATTTTATTAGTTAATTGATTCTGATGAAGTCCACTATTGGTGGATGAAAGCGCTTGATCCATTGTTGTGAATAAAGCTGATTTTGGGACACTGTTTGTCGTATCTTTGAGCTGTTGCAGTACTGAACAATATTGAAGAACGTATTATTGCTCTCCTGTGGTTGGGTTCTTTTGACAGAGAACATTTAAACACCCACAGAGCTTCCTCAGTAAACAAATACAGGGTTTACTTAAAACATCCTATGCAGACCGCGTCAAGGCCCTATCCCTGTATTCTGTGTCCTACAGCCTTTGGAGGGGAGATGTATGCCTGACATACAGGGCATTGTCAGCCCCCACTATGGACCTCCTGCATATCTACAAAACAACTAGCACCAGAATTACCCATTCTACAGACCTACACCTTGCCTGTGGTATAGATAGGATGTGCTGGAGAGACAGGTATGTATCTCAGAGACTACACACTATATGGAACAGGCTCCCCATTCATGTGAAGCAGAGTTCTGCACTAATGCAAATCAAGTGCAAGTTACATAATTGGATGGGGAACAGGAAAATCATCCCTGATTTGGGACCTATGTCTCTAATGGACACACAGAAACTGTAAATGGTTCATCTCCCAGGCCCTTGCTTGTAAATGTTTCATCTACCAAAACCCTGATTACCCTTATCATGGTTATCAGACCTTGTTAGAGATTTTGGATGCATGGCTAGGCTTAAAGAAGCCCTTGTGTTCATTAGCCTATTAAACACCTATAAAACTATGAACTCATGAACCTTTACTGTATTACCTTTCTGATGACATTTCACTTCTGTGCTGACATTCAGTCTTGTGCTCTGATGTTGATAGGTCGATTGTAAATGTGTACCCATAGACATTTCCTACACAATCCTGAAAGTGAAATGTAAACATTTCCATGAAGCACATTTCATTGTGTGACTCCACAACCCTTACAACAACTTCATCATAACATACACAAATTATTATGCTGTACACATTATAAATGGTGAATAAACCAGTAGAAGTAGCATGTCAATAGCAACAATGGATGAAACTAGTTCATACTAATGTAGATTGTCATCCTGTGCATCAGACACATAGCTTTATTTCCCTGCATCCATGAGAAAGATGATAAGGATGTGGCACAGGTATCATAACTTGCACAGGGTGTTGTGTGAGAGTGAATGAGGCCTTGACTGACCTAATAGGTTGGCAAGTATGTGTGTGATTCAGTAAGGGAAGCAGGCAAGAAGGGCCAAAACCAAATCCAAACTCACTTCAAAGAAAACAGCACCCACAAGGAGTCTTTAGCCACAAACAGCAGTTTTTAATACAAAAGTCCAATAAGTCCAACAAGGAAATACCAAACGTTACAACTTTAGAAATACGATAAGTGCTTTTGTTCCGACATTAACACTATAAAGGAACTTCATCTGATAAAAATAAAACAAATCACTGACTATTTAAATAGCTTGTAACCAATCATCACATAGATATAATTAATATATAATTAAAGGCACACCCCTTTACTACCCCCTATATAAAATCACTATACAATAACACATATCAACCTAAGTAAAACACAATAAATGTGTATAAAAACAACTCAAATTGCAATAAATATTGGCAATAATTATTTACAATAAATACATTTACCTTTTTAAGGCCTTTAATTTCAAGAGGCATACTACAGATGAATATTGTAATGTTGGAATGGGAAAAGCGGTTTTTGGACTGGGTATGCGTAGACATACTGGCTGTGTATGGTGATAATGAGGGTGGACGAGGGATGTCAAACTCTGCGTCTGATTCAGCCTCTGCAACCCCAGCTGTTCCTCAATTTGGCCACCATCCTCATCAGAGTCTGAAGACACACTGACATCAGGTTGTGAATGGGACAAAGACCAACCTTCCTGGTCACCTATGATAACAAGGAAAAAGAAATACATTAATACCTGCACTGCTATGCTCTGCAGAACTATGGTGCAATATATGTTAAGCTGTATACACTGCTATCACTATTAAAGACAAGTACAATCCCTGTCCTCACATAGTAGTACATGAAGACATTTTCTAACCCCAGTCTGTAATTATTAGGAAATAATTATTCATTAAACAAGAATCTCATGGTCAAAACATAAAGTATGTACACTGTTGACATTCTGCAAAAATCTGCACAGTTGACAGTTATGGCAATCTGTAATGTCCTGACAATACTGTCAAGTCAATCACTATGGTCACACCTACAAGCAGAGGTATTACTCTAAACTGTGGACATTCAGAAAATATCTGTCCATTTGGTAGTCATGCAGAGGGTACAACAATCCAGCCAACAGGCCTGGGATGACAATTTAGTGAATACATTGAACTATAGCTACATCTCTGACAAAAATTGTTTTGCTTACCAGCAACAGGAACATGCCCTCTTACAATTCCTGATGGTCCTGAAAAAATTTGAGGGAGAGATAATGGCAACAGCACCACATGTGACAGAATAACAGGGGTAATACATTCAAATATCTCACGTTTGCAGTAGCTGCTATGTTAACAGGTACGTGGGTCACAATCTCTGCATGAGCTTAAAACTGCAGCTAACTTCGTCGTTCTTCCCCCATAAAACACCAGACACCCATGTAAAACTACATTCACCCTGACACATTAAATGCAACAGTATTCCATTGTTGATCTAACTAAGCATACCTGGACACTCCTCTTGAGAGGAATGGGTGGCACCCACATCCACAACATATTGATTGATGGATGCCTGGGAGCTGTCCTGTGTTGCAAGGTTCACCAGGAATTCTGTGACTGAGAGAGGTCGATCTGCTGCAGGCCCGCAACCAGTGACCTGATGATCCCTGGCCATGTCAGCTGCACTTCTCCATGCTGATTTTATCATATCCATGGCACAGTGTTGCACCTGATCATAGGTATAATTCTTGTGACCCACAACATTAATGTTATGTACCAGTTCATCCAACAGGGCTGCACTATCTGGCCTATTTGCCCTCCCTTTGGACAGATGGACCTGGTAATGTTGGCACAAAGCCTCAATGGTGAGGTAGTTTTTTGCCTCAGTAAATGGTGCCCTATAATGTGCCTGCATGATGTTTCCTGAAATACAAATAAATGAGAACACGTCAGGATCACATACGTAGGAGGTAGAGAAACAGCAATACAGGAAGGCTATCAGTATTCACCACCCGATTACACATATCATATTCAACAGTGTGCCAAACATACAAAGGATGTGGATGCAACTAGGATAGTAGCAATAGTGACCTATTCCTGTATGTGTCATGACAGAAACTCACGTGTGATCACTTACCTAACACAGGAGGTTTGCAGTGTACCCCATAGCAGGAAAAATCACCCCCCATATAATATGTATAAACAACCGACCCAACAAAATAGCATTGTACTATTACAACTGCTATCAAAGGAAGTAGCCAGGAGACCTGTGCACCTAGTTATCATACAGCATTATACCCTTGCTGTACTCTACATCCTCTGTATGTGTAACAGGGCTGGAGATCAATGCCATGTTATCAGTACAGTTCTAACAAAGGCTTACTGATGTAATCACCATTCTCCCTAAGTATATTCAAACACATGCATCATGTTGGAAACAAAATGGTTACATACCCAATGGTGTATAATACTCCTCTGTTGAAAGATACTGCTATACAAGTGATGTGTCAACAAGTTAACCATATGAACAACCTTTCATACACTCTGGTTCCCCTAGCTAGAAGTTTGATTTTTTAAGATAGTTCTCATTAGCCGGTGATCCCCTCTGACCCAAGCTGTGGTTCAGAAATGCTACATGCAAACTACACAGCTGTTTTGCAGTATAATTAGCCAATCCCATACAACTACTCAAGAAAATATAAGGCCTCAATATAGATTCCATCCCCTTTCTCATATGTCAAGGTGGAAATTACTGGGGCAAAGATGCAACATCAGTGCAGAAACAATGTTTGCAGCAGCTACTTTTTACAAACAGATGTGTGTGGTACAAGCTGATGCTGCAGAGAATAGCCATAGACAGAGAGGCTGAAGACTGTACAGGACAACAACACTTAAGAGTAACCGTGGGACCTGTGGCAGCCTTTATGAAAAGCCAGAGCCAGATTGAGGGAACTCATCCCACTGGAAATTAAGGTATGTGTTTAAGATAAGTATGTTAGCCAAAATATAATTAAAAGAGTAAAAGGCAACATGCTTGGTGTGTCCTAGAACAAGGTAAGGGGTACATTAACCATTATGTAAACCAGTTGGACAACTGCCAGATCATGTGTTATGTCATGGTAGCCATCTGGAACATGTATGCTGGGAGCCCTTGCTTTAGCATGACCTTGACATATTACTTGTGCAGCTGTGGTTGTCTGCAGTATCACTAGCAAATCATTGAGGGTGCTGTCTGAGATTACTGGGCCACATTTGAATTACATACTTCAAAAGCCTCTGGGAATTTGTGTAATGTATAACCTGATATTCTATGCACTTTTTATGGTTGTTTATAGGAATAGTTGAATGTGGTCCTATCTGTAGACCTTTGACTTCCATTATTTAGAAGCAGACATTCCATCTGTACTGCTTTGGGTGGATAAATAGGTGCTGAGTCAGTCATACATATCACAGTATATAATGGTGATGAACACATACATGTATTTTAAATGCTAGACACAGCTGTATTTGAACCCAGGACTACATGTGCCAAAAATTAATGTCATCAAAGCATTTAACAGATTGAGCTACAGATTCAGTGATGTAATAGGTGTACTTTTACATGTTGTACAGATAATTGCAAACTTAACTGCTGTTACACACCTCACTTACATCTATTAGTATGTGGATGGCTTTATAGTGATGTACAGTATTTCTCTATCAGAGTCCCACTTAAATTCCTATTTTTCCATTAATCTTTTAGCAGAATTGTGTGATGTGGCTCAGTGCACAACACATGTTTAATTACGAGAAAATAACAATTACAATGTTTTGCTTAAAACACCTGCGCTAATTAACTGGCAGTGTGGCTTGGCAGGTTGATGCACTGTTGTTCAAGTGAAATGGTCCTGCATTCAAAATAGGGCAAAGGTGTACTTTTTGAAAATGATTAGTATGTTTTCAAATACATGTAGTAATACACTACCATGTAGCATAGCACAGCATCGCACAATAAGTCTGTGAAGAAAAGAAAACTGGGGAGATAGGACAGTCGTGAAATGGGGTGCAAGCAGGGGGAAAACGTAGTGAAAGGCAGGTAAGAATGTGCAAGAAGGCTGTGGGAAGGAACCATAGCTATCCATTTCTTCAACAGCAACAACTGTGCACTTACAAAGAATTTTAGCTGAATTTGGATTGTCACCCCCAGAGAGAGTGGTGACAACAAGAAAAGGGCATTATCAAGCCAATTGGACCAAATGGAGAGCTATGTATGGGATAGGTGCCCTTTTTTTTTTTTTTTTTTTTTTTTTTTTTTTTTAAGGAGAAAGTGGAATGTTTGGGAAGAGACATAGGTTGTATGGTTATACTTTTAGATATGTTAGATTTCACTTGTGAGACCACTGACTGCTATGGTATTTATTATTTGAAATACTACCCTGTTCCTTACACGCACACTATCATTCAGATCATATTGCATCTGACAAGCAGTCAATGTTACTTATATTGTATATATGATGTTCCATGTACATACCTCTCAACCTCTTAGCATGGGACATTATGGGCCAAGCTATACATAATGGTGGCACAAAGGCACAACAACAGTGAACATTCTTACATAGTATGCTCTTACAATAGTAGCAAGATGTTCTGATAACTGATTTGCCATTAAGTTGCATTTTGAGAGATTTCTAATATCTGCAAATCAGAGGACTGACAATTTTTTTCTGACATTTATCCTCAGCAATGGGGCAGAGACTGGCCAGTAAAACAAGACCATATACCAAACAGACCAGACATACGGGGCAATATTCAGTACATTCTGAAAAAAATGTGACACTTGAGAGGTATGTCCGTGTACACTGATTACACTTGACAGCTGGCCAGTCATGGCACAGGTCTATGGGTGTGAACTTCACATGCAAGTATGGTTATGTTTTATTGATGAAATTCTAACACATTATTGAAAATTAAACAATTTCTCAGTTGGCTGGTGTGGGATTAAAATCCACAAACAGTGACTACAGAAACACTGAACATTTATTTGAATAAAACAATTATCAGAGCACTGTATCTATTTGCACTGTATTTATTCATGTTGTTTCAAATGTTGCATTTACACACATAGATAACTTCCTAGGACTTCTGTTAACTTACATGTTTTCCCTACTCAGTTACTGACTTCAATCTACAGCATATTTCAGACAATGAGCGGAACACAACATTGACTCTTAATATGGGTATTCTACAACATTAACTAATGGATGGATGCTATGCTACACAGCAATGCATGCTGGCTTGCTTTAACTTGCTTTACCAGTTCAGATGTGCACTGACACATTAATGAAAGTCTATGATGTCCCAAGTATTTCATACATGACTGTTATGACTGCAGTATCTGTATTTACTTTATTTTATTATTAAGTTATGCATTAAGTTATTGCTTTGTTGATTTTCTTACATACCACTCGCTTGCCTCATCCAGGCCAAACATCTTGCATATGACTGGACACTGCATGCCCCCTCTTCTACAGCTGTAGTAAGGCAAGGAAATCATTAGGCATACCAGTTTTGCACAGATTCAGTCTGTATATTTATAAATTACTAGAAAACATACTTACATATCTGTGGGGTGTTTCCTGCCTATGCCTCCTGGATACATTGATCCAAGGTTCTCCTCTTCCTTCAATAGAAGTCATTATAAAGGTGACGACACTGCTCACCAATGTGTGGGATACTGGTTGCATTGGTCAGGTCCATGGCCAAACTATCCCAGGCCTCATTCTTAAATTCTTATCCCTGATAGTTGCCCTGCAGCAGCCGGGGTCCACAGCACTCTACCAGGAGTCCAATGAAAACTCTAGACTCCTGCATACCCCACCATTGTGCCCTAAAGTGCACACCTTCCCCCATGACAGCAGCCATATCCACTGTCTAGATCAGGCTCCAAGGAATAATGTGAAATTCCCACCTATTTCCCTTTAAACTGGCTGCATTCCCACCACTGTGCATCACACTGTAACTTTTGAAAACATGTTGCGTCAATTAGCTTGGCTGCATTTTACTTATTAACAGTGATGCATGCATATTCAAGAAGGACTTGATAAATGTTTCTGATAAGCTTGATAAAACAGTCTAAAACTGAATAATAGTTATTGTAAGCACATGATGTTTGTGGAGGGCAAAGTAAATATCAGTTTTAATATCCACACTATTGCACCACAGCAAGTTAATGAGTTTAAAATGTGAATCACAGCAATCATAGGTTTGCACTCTAATCTTATATTAGCAGTATTTGCATTTGAAGATATAAATGCAAACTCTTAAGCTGTTTGTATAAATTATTTTAAATGAAAAGCCCAAAGACGTCATGCAGGTTTTTACCAAACTTTTACAACTGTAATGTTTGTTACCCAAGACTGAAATGGCTGAATACTTCTTTACCAAAATATTAGAAGGCATTAAGGGCCTGGGTTATTATCAACTTAGAAAATATTGGAATTATTTTCATAGAAACACAGGAAGTTAATGAAAGTTCTTTTTGAATATGATGAGTGAAATAACATCTAGAATAGTGAACTCATGGAATTAACATTCTGCATGCACAAAGTCATATTTAATAGACTTATAACATGTACGTCTGAAAGTGCTCTGGTTGAGGGGAATCACTTACCCATAAAGATAAGATGCAACTTTGAAATGGAAGTATTCAAAATGAAATGGAAGTTACAGCATGGAAGAAAAACTATTTTGAGATCTGAGGATGGCTATCTGATTGTATGTCCTTGCCTGATTCTGAATTTGCTTAAATGCACAGTCAGATGACAAAGAGTATATGTTACGTAAGTCATAAATAAAAAGGCATGTTGCAGTTTTATATCTACAATAACAGTGACCACAGCAGCATCTGTCTACTGAAAATTTCAGGTCAGTTGAGCTGGATCCTGATCTTCATTCAGAACTGCACAGCCTACACCTTACTTCCTATTACTTAATGCATTAGTTTATTAGTTACTCTCAGCCACTCTTTCATGCAGTGTATGACAGGACTTTGGTACTTTTGTACTGCTGACAGTCATGAATGTCCCCTTTGTTTTTGTAACACTGGCACTACAATATTAACTCTCCAGTCATCAGGGATATACCTTTCCCCAAAAAACTATAAGTACACCTGGGGACATTTCTCCCTTAACCCAGATAACATTTTAGCCATACTGACTATTAATTCATCTGAACCTGCTGCTTTCCCTGGCTTAATTTTCCTTTTTTCACTTTTTCTAAGGTAGGCTTTTTTTCTCTTTCATTGCTGTCTGTGGGGTTTTCCAAATTCTGAAGCTACTAAATGTACTCCTTCCATCTACATTTGGCATCTTGTGGATTGGTGAGCAGGTTGTTGCTGGTGTTAATTTATAAATGGTGTCTTATGACCACATTGTTTATCTTTTTATCTTTGCCCTACAACCAGATAGAGTTTCTTTGTGCCATATGCTGAGATAGTTTTCAGAAACTAGCAGAGTTTCTCTGATACATTTTTCTTTGCTATTGCAACTGCTCTTTAAGCCTATTTATTAGTCAACCAGTATTCCTTCTTAGACTTGTCTCCATTTTGTTTTTCTCTCTTCTTCCTGCGCACCTTCTGTATTTTGATAACTTCCTGGGCTTATTTTTGTGACTGTCTTGCTCACATATCTGTAACCATTATACTTTCACTCCAGTCATCATCCATATCTTCATCTCAATCGGTGATGCTGACAAACATTTAGGAATAAATTCTGCTGAAAAGTTGCATACTGGAGCTGTTTGGTTTGCTTTTGCATACCCTACATCAACTTTATTACAAGCTGAGATAAGTACAAACTTGCAGTGTTATAAGACAGTACTGAATTTTATTTTTTCTGTTTATTGTTTCATTGAATATTGTGTTAAAAATAGTACTGCATTTATCTGCTTATTTATTTACTGAAAATTCTGTGCTCTCTCTTGCAGTTAGTTTTCCCCACCCCCCCCCCGGTCTTGTCTTGGTGGCTTTGGAATTAACCGCCCCTCCTGTAAATTTGTGTCTGAACACTCCTCCTGGGCCCATCTCATTTGCTTACTCAACCGAGTACAGTGAGATCATATTTTGATTTCAGACACTCCTACCATTCCCATCTGTTCAGCCCTATCCCAGCTCTATACTAGTCTAGTCTCATTAACTCATCCTGCCTAATACAGTGAGAACATTTGAGTAGGCATACCCACTTAGGCCCTGAGCTACTCTGATTGAAGACTGCTGGAACAGGGCTCAGTTCTGAGGTTTTTTACCGGTTAAGTGGGTAATTTGTTCAAATCAGTTTGCTTGTTTTCTATTGTTATAAAAAAAAAAAAAAAAAAAAAAAAAAAAAACAATGTGCACTTTATCTGCTTTTACTATATTTGTGTTTCTTCCTACTTTATAACCTTGTTTTGCCTGTTCTTAAAAGTACTCAATTGTGTTTATTTTGCTGCATTTATTACTGTTTGGTAGTAGCCTGATTAAATTGTAACTGTTATTCTAAGTTTTTTGGTTATTGCACTTGGGCTTCAGACCAGTTGTTTTACATTAAGAAGGTGTGTGGTCTGCACTGTTGTGGCAGGACAGGTAGCTTACATCCTTGTAAGTTGGGAATTGCTTATTGAAGGCTCAGTGTCTGTTACTCTAAAAGCACATTAGTTCTGGTTTAAGCACTTGGGCTCCAGGCCAGTTATTTTACATTAAGAGGGTTTGTGGTCTGCACTCTTGTGGGAGGAGAGGCTAGAGTCTACCCTTTTGAGCTGGAAATTTCTGATTAAAGGCTTACTGTGCCTGCTCATTTGAACAGTTTTTCTGATATTGGTGCACCTTGTCTGCTGTAGCATAGACTAGATTCAGGCCTGCTGAATCTAGCTTTGTTTGTATAACTTGAGCACTAATCCAGGCCATCTTTGTTGGAGAAGGTTCCCCTGCACCCTAGGGCAGGAGTGTGTGGTTAGAACTTGTAAGATTGAAGACTGTTGGAACAGGGCTCAGTTTTGAGTTTTTTTACTGGTTAATTGGGTAATTTGTTTAAATCAGTTTGCTCATTTTCTATTGTTATATATAAACAAAAAAAAATTGCACTTTATTCATCTACTTTTACTGTAATTGTGTTTCTTCCTATTTTATTACCTTTTTTGCTTGTGCTTCTTCTTAAATTGTATTATTTTGCTGCAGTTATTACTGCTTGGTAGTAGCCTGATTAAATTGTAACTGTTATTCTAAGATTTTTGGTTTAAGCACTTGGGCTTCAAACCAGTTGTTTTACATTAAGAAGGTTTGTGGACTGCATTGTTGTGGCAGGACAGGTAGCTTACATCCTTCTAAGTTGGGAATTGCTGATTGAAGGCTCAGTGTCTGTTATTCTAAAATCACATTAGTTCTGATTTATGCACTTGGGCTTTAGGCCAGTTATTTTACATTAAGAAGGTTTGTAGTCTGCACTCTTGTGGGAGGAGAGGCTAGATTCTACCCTTCTGAGCTATGAATTTCTGGTTAAAAGCTTATTGTGCCTGCTTATTTGATCTGTTTCTTTCTAAAATGTGTGCACCTTGTTTGCTGTAGCCCAAAAGTTAGTAGTTTATTGGCTGTTTTGAGCTAATTTCTCTCTCTTTCATTTCTCTGCTATAAAAAACACATTTGCGCAGTTTTACATGCCGGGCAGTGGCGGTTAGCTAGGGTTAAACTATTTCCGGCTCCACAAAGTCTGCTGTTCAATTTTTTCCTTGGAACTAGAAAAACTTTCAACTTTAGCACTCAGACCATTCATTTCACAGCCCAGCACTTGCTCAAAACTTATAGCAAGCACTAATTAACCCTAGCACTAGACCCCCTATACTGTCCAGAAGGACAAGGCTCTCTATTCGTCCCTACCAGCTAATCAGTAAAACAGCTCACTTTCCCTATTCAGTCATGTCTAAAGGGCAGTTTCAGGTGTACTCTCCAGTCCAACTAGTGAATCTGGGCATTTTGAGGCAATGTTACGACTGCCTCATGTACACAGACAACCCTCTCTTCCTACCACCATACACTAATATATGCGAGAGATGCAATTATACAGCCAAACTGGAGGCAAAGCTCTCTCAACCCAAGACTTGAACTCACAGTCAAGAGGAGAAGGAAAATACCTGCAACATACCACCAGTCTCACATAGACCTACTAAACCAAATAACACACATAAATACACGGAAACATACTCGGAGGCTCTCAATAAAAATCTGCAAAAGCAACAGAGACCTCCAAAGCAGAAACCCAAGCAACCTCCACACCCCATCACAAACCATGAAACACATACTTCACATAATCAGTGTGCCATGCAATCACAGCCCCTAAGGCAAAATAACATACCCAACACACTAGTAATAGGTGACTCTATAGTCAGGTACACTGATGTCCCACTAACTAGGCTGGACAAGGAGAAGGTTACAGTTAGCTTCCTGTCGGGTGCCAGGATCCGGCACATAACACAAGCACTCAGGTCACTCCAGAACAAGTACAAATACAACTCTGTCATTGTCCATGTTGGTGTGAATGACCTGAGATGTACCTCCCTGGACTACATGAAAAGAGACATAGAAGAGCTCTTTGATCATGTAGCCCAGGCCGGTATGACTCTGACCCTGAGTAGCATCCTGCTCTCACAAAGAATGATGCCACAGTATAAAGAAAAAATTATCAATTTCAACATTTGGCTAAGTTTCTGGTGTCCTTCAAAGGGGATCCAGTATCTGTCAACTTGGGATGACATGCTTGATAAGCCACGTTGCTTCGCAAGAGATGGCTTCCACATGTCACCCTTAGGCTTTTGAATACTGGCCAAGGCTTTTGCCGCCCCCATAGTGCCTTTTTTAGACAAGGTTCAAAAGACAAACCCACCACAGTAAATAGCACAAATAACCAAAAACTGAGGGTAATGCTACTCAATGCCAGAAGTCTAAACCTCAAAATGCATGCACTGGAGGCACGCCTCAGTATGGAGAACATCGATATCTGTACAGTAACAGAAACCTAGTTTAAGGCTCCAAAGAGCACACCAGCACTACCAGGCTAAAACTCATATCATACTTTTCAGCCACAGAACCGGACCGAAACATAAAAGGTGGGGGTGTATCCATATTCATCAAGGATGCCCAAACCTCCAGGTTAGTGGCACAGCGCAATGCCTCAGAGATCATCCATGTGCAACTAACAACGAGCAAAACTGCAATTCAAATTGTAGCTTGCTACAGATCACCCACCATGACCCAGGATCCCCATTCCATGTTTCTGGAGAGACTGGAAAATATGAAGGTCCTACCAAATGCCATAATATTGTGTAATTTCAATTACTGAAACATTAACTGGGAGAACTACTCAAGTACTAACTCCCTTGCCCAACTCTTCCTAGAATTTATAAACTCGAGCACCCTGGATCAACTGGTCAAAACCCCCACCAGAGGTGACAACATATTGGACCTGGTCATCACAAACATGGGCAACCAGTGTTCTACACCATAGGTTAAACCCTCGCTTGTTAGATCAGACCATAGACTAATCACTATGGATATGCACATCCCGCACCCACCCCCAATCAATGAAACCACCGGGAAAAACTTTTCAAAAGCAAACTTCACGTTACTTAAGACTGAGGTGGAAAGGTTCACAGCCCCCATGCTAAAGGACAACACTGTCCAAGCTGTTGAATCCCTTACAAAGGCACTCTATGAGCACCTACAAAAATGCACAGATTGTGCTATTCCAAGCAAAACCAAGACTCACTCCTCCAAGAAAAGGAAACCAGTCTGGTGGACCCCTGCCATAAACAAGCTATACAATAGAAGGAGGAAACTAGTGCAGTAAAGAGTAAAATCCTAAGAAGAAAAGACATCTCTGATTAGTATCAGCAAGAAACTACAATCCCTCATAAAATCATCCAATGCAAATCGAAAGAAAAATTGGCAAGGACTCCAAAGATAACCACAAAGTGTTCTTTAGCTATGTCAAGAACCTAAGTGGAAACTCTCAGATCTTCTCTGAGTTAGTGCAGAACGGCACAAAATACACTAAACCGACTGATATTGCCAACATTCTGGCAGACAGGTTTAGTGTAAACCTCACCCCCCTCTCACCCCTAAAGGGCCCATAACCATACCAGAAGAATGTAGCACCCCAGCAATCACTGACACACAGGTTAAAACAGCCCTATCCAAAGCCAAAAATACAGCTTCAATGGAACAAGACAGTGTCCCAGGCTGTGTCTTACATGAGCTCCAAAATGAACTAACCCCTCACCTAAACACACTGTTCAAACTCAGCCTCTCTACAGGCTACATATCCATAGAGTAGCGCTCAGCAACAGTTATCCCACTCCACAAAGGTGGAGCCACAATGGACCCCAGGAACTATCACTCTATAAGCCTGACTAGCCTGGTCTGTAAGGCCATGGAGCACATCATCATGGAATTCATTATCAGAGACATTGGAAACCTTCAAACATTGGACCCTACCCAGTTTGGCTTTGTTAAGGGGAGATCATGCTTTCTAAACTTGGAAGAATTCTTTGAGACAGTTACCAACGCTTTAAATGAGGGAAAGGAGGTCCACACAGCCTACCTAGACCTCACAAAGGCTTTCAACACCATTCACCATTCTGGTATTATAGACAAGCTCACCAGCCTGAACATAAACCCCTATGTCATGAGATGGGTTGCCAATTGGCTCACGGATAGAACCCACACAGTGAGAGTTGTAGGCTCTAGGTCTGACTCTAAACCAGTGACAAGTGGCATCCCCCAGGGCACAGTCCTGGGACCCTCCTGTTCGGTATATACTTCTCAGAGGTACAGGCAAGCACAGGAGACTATGGCTGACCAAGTTCACAGACAACTGAAAACTGGGGGCCATAAATGTCTCTCCAGCTGATACAAACATCCTCCAGAAGGGTCTCACTGAGACGGATACCTGGTGTCAAAATCATGGCCTCAAGCTTAATGCCAAAAAGTGCATGGTCATCCCCTTTGCAAAAAACAAAGTACCCATGAACTACCACATACATGGTAGTCCCCTAAATACAGAAAATGTAATAAAGGATCTGGGGACCCAAGTAGATAGTAATCTCTCATTTGATAATCATATTGCCAAAGTGGTTAGAAAATCCTTCTATGTGGCCCACCTAATCACAAAAGGGTTTGCATCTAGAACAAAAGAGGTTATTGTGCCCCATCACTCATCAGACCCATCACAGAGTACAGCGCCCCATTTGGAATGCACCTTACAAGACACCTGCAACAGCTGCAAAGACCACAGAAGTACCTCACCAAGAGGATTACTGGCCTCAAACATATGCCCTATGCAGCCTGACTGAAGAAACTCCAGCTGTACTCAGTTGTATACTGCTTACTCAGAGGTGATCTCTGCCTGACATACAAGGCCATGTCCAACCCAGAATTGATGGACATGTTTCATGTAAAAAAAAAAAAACAAATCCCCAAGAGCCACAAGCTCTAGGGATCTAAACCTCACCTCAACGACAAATAGGATGTGCTTGAGGGATAGATTCCTGTCCCAGAGACTCCCCATGCTTTGGAACAGGATTCCAGTCTACATTACTAACACTTTTCAAGAGAAACCTTAACGAGTGGATGGGAAACAGAAAATTTATCCCGGGGATCACTGCAGTGGCTCTGCTGAACAGAGGCACAGGGAACTAATGGCTCTGCTGTACAGAGGCACAGGGAACTAATCTAAGGGAGCGGCGAAAGCCAACACATTCTGGCTAGGCTTATAGATGCCCTCGAGCAGATAGCCTATTACATACCTATGAACCTATGAACCTAATAAATACAGTTTTCCCATGCAGTAACACTCACCATAGACTTTTTAAGATATGATTCAGTGAATTATGGCAGCCAAAAAGGAATTTCATCTTATGGATCGGGCCCGCCAATGATATATCATTGGATTATCTTATACTGCAACAATTCTAAGAGTGCTATTTAATATAAAACAATATTTAATATAAAACATTGAAATAAATTATGTGTTATGCTGAACATATAGTTTTAGCTTATATGTATTGAGATTATTTTCTTGAAATTAATTTCTGTACACTCAAGACTAAAGTTAAGTACTGAGTTTTCATGTGAAGTGAGCTTTCAGTGAATAGTGCTCAGCGAACTGAATTTCAGTGAAATGAGACTTCTATCAAATGAGTTTCAGTGAAATGCACTTTCTATCAAAAGAAGCAGACCTATATATATATATATATATATATATATATATATATATATATATATATATATATATATTTATATATATATGTGTGTGTGTATATCACTGAATCTGTCTTGCTGAGCCTTCTAAGATTTGGGAGTCAAAAAGCAGAATATGTGTGCATAAAACTCTTGCAGCTACAGCGACTGTCAAAGAAAAGACTCTGCTCCCACAAAAATCAAGGTCACCCTCTTTCTCTCATTTTTGAGCTATCAGACAATGTCAAACACTATCAGACTAAACTGAGCCAGTCTCATGTGAGTTCATTGGGAAAATCTAAACAATCAAACTGAGAGTAGCAAGAGTATACTGCAACTACATGAAAGAGAGAAAAAACAATCCATGACAAGAAAGGGAATCACTGACAACCATAACCAGTGAATCTAAAACAAAACAAAGCCACATCCCACACAAAACTCTCCCACAATCCAGCCAATACATGACATGTAACCAGAAAGAGCATCTAACCCCAACCAAACAACCAGCCACTCAAGACAGCAAAATAAAGAAATCTACAAAATTATATCACGACCAAACTGAACCAGAACTACACTTAACAACTAAATCCTCACTCAAGAAGAAGGTTCACACACAGACACATTAAATAGTTTGCATTCACATCTATTCCCCTCCCCAATGACATGCACTCTAAACTCCACAGCCCATCACAGCCAAAAGATCAAGTCCCAAAGAGACACAGACACACATAACCCAGAATTTCCTCTGCATTTTAGCCAATTCACCATCTCACATAAAACATTTAAAAAAAAGACACAGATGGATTCTGTCGCAAACACACACCAGTCACCAAAACTCTCAAAGGCAACAAAGTGATAAAACATAAATAGGACTAGAAAAGACAAATAAAGAAATATAACACTATAGAGACACCGACATGACAAAGATCAATAAACCACAAATAACCCTAGTATATATAAAAAAAGAACCACAACACTACTTTACCATAAGAACAAGAACAGGAGTCCCAGAACCAAATAAGTTTCCAAAATATATGCATTACACACTAAGTGAAAAGAATTAAAACCGCATATTGTAATAAATCCAATAATCTACATGCCAATCACCCAGTATACAACATAAATATATAAAAATAGTAAATAATTTTACCTTAAAAAAAGAAGCTGCAAGACTCCCTCTCCAGTTCCAGAAATTGAACATGTCAGTCTCTACATTGAACTTGACTTATTAATATGAAAAAATAATACAAGAGTTAAAAAAAATTAAATAATTGAATTAAAAGGAATTTAAGTCATATGTCTTCTTTTTTTCATTTAACTTCCACCCGGGTCTCTGCCTGTCTATTCAGGGAAGCACCAGTCCAGTCCATATCCTCAGTATGTTCAAGAAAAATATTTCTTTTCAAGAAGGAAACAGCTCCATCCAGATCCTCAAATATTTTGTTTCCCCCTGTTAAAAAGATTTTTAGTCTGGTTGGAAACAACAAATGGACTTTGTTTTTTAATTTAATTATCTAATTAGAGGAAGAAAACATTTCCTTTTTCATATAACAGAAGTAGAATAGTCATTATCAAAATTAATGATTTTGTCTTCTATTTTTATGGAAGACTTTAACCATACAGTTTTACGAATAAGATCCTTATCTTGTGAAGACAGAAACCTTACTATTATAAATCTCAAAAAGGATTTTTTTTGAAGATGTTGTAGCAGCCAGAGATCTATTTGTTCTCTCAATTACAATAGATATGGCTTCAGGCAAATCTAAGACTTTAGGAAGTTAGGATGTCTAGAAACTTGCCATGTCATTCCCTTCAATTTTCTCTGGGAGACCAAATATTCTTTTATTATTCCTGTGTGATCTATTTTCTAAATCATCCCATTTGTTCAACTGAACAGTATTTTGTTTTAGTAAAAATTAAATATTGTGTTCATCTTCATTAAGCCTCCCCTCCATATCATTTAATAAATCTTCAATGCTACTGATTTAAGCCTTCTGATGTTGTAGAATGTTGTAGAGCTTCTTGGATTTGGTCCATTTATTTAGAACACATTTCTTTAAAATTGTCCATTTAGTATCCAATCTATCCATTTTTACTGACAAATCTTGTACATTGACAAGAACAGAGTGCAGTTCCTTCTTAAAGGTAGAGCCATGAGAACTGGGTTTTAAATGACTTGTTTCAGAGCTGTTAGTATAAAAGAACATCCAGATAAAAATTTGACAGGAAAATCTCAAAATATCAAATTAATTACTTGCCACTATCTTAATAAAGCTATGAACTAAGTATATTGTCTTGAATAATACTGGTAAGATAGCTTAAAGATAATTTGTTTCTGTCAGAAATATATAAAATAGCAGAGCAAGGAAAACTGCTGTTATCTTGTCAACATCCTGGCAATGACCCCCCCCCCAAAAAAAAAGTCTGAGTTTTGTTGTGCCACTTGCGTTAAGTACTGTGTTCTATAACTTGAACAAATAGCTAGTCAGGGGTTCTAATCTCACTGCAATCAACTTGAGTGTGTGTTCAGTTTGTTCTCGATCTAGAGACCATTTTAGAGCGAGTCTATATTACCGTATTGAACAATTAAATGAATGAACACTTTTTCATTGATCCAATAAGGTCGAAACCTCTAAAGAGAGAAGACACAAAACAGCGATTTTTTTCCCAGAGGAAAAAAATCGCTGCTCTGAAAAAAAAAGTTTAAATACAAAAATAGCCCCACACCCCCCTACTTAAATATACCAACTCCAAGATTGCACCATAGTGGAGGAAATTGCAAAGTCTAAAAGACAGCCCACCAAATTATTTATTTATTTATTTATTTAAATTTGTTGACCGGGAGTGTCCGACTGGATGTGGGTCCATTTTCAGCGGAGGCCCGGGGAAAAAGCTCCACAGTAAAATAAACAGACAGTAGTTACATTGGATTACATAGCGATTAACAATTTAACATAGAAATGACTTACAACATATTTACAGATGAAGAACATAGTACATCAGTAGACAACTAGAATCTTTATCTGTGAAGTACATAACAGGCATTAACAAATGTAACAATGAGAAGTTCCTGCTGTATAATAAGTACTAGGCTTATGAGCATCTGAGCTTGCTATAATCAAGGTAGTTAGTGGAGTGGAAAGAAAGGTAGTAGTTGGATGGGGTGGATGATATCAGAGTGAGAGTTACAAGGGCATAGCCAGCATGTTTTTAGGTGTGCTTTTAATAAAGTTTTGAAGTTGGTGCATGATGGTATGGAGGTAATTGTGGGTGGGAGTGAGTTCCATAATTTGGCTATGACGCAAGAGAATAGTGCTTCACCAGCAGAGTTATTGGCTTTAGTGATCTGCAAGTGATTTTTGTTTCTGGATCTTAGTGGTCTGGTGGTGCGATAGGGTTGGAGTAGATTCTGGAGGGATGGGACATTTAGTGGATGGTTTACTAGTTTGTGGGTGAGTGAGAGTTGATACCACTGAAGGAGGTGAGGGAGTTCAAGCCAGCCCAGTTCAGCAAGTGAGAGACAGTGGTGATTACGGTAGGATGCCCCTGTGGCAAATTTGGCGATTTTGTTGTAGCAGGTCTCTAGCTTGTTTAGATCACATTGCCTTAGGTTGGTATATACTGGAGAGGCATAAAGTAGGGTGGAGATAAGGTGGGAATTTGCTATTGAAATCTTTGCTGCTTTGGTGAGAAATTGTTTATTTCTGTATAATGCTCCTAGTTTTTTGTGGACTTTTTTTATGGTCATGGATATGTGAATGTCAAATTTTAGTTTATTGTCTATTTCCACTCCTAGCAATTTGGTGTGTACAGTTGGGTATATAGTGGTGTTGTCTTTTGCTGTGATGTTAAAGTGAGAGTTGTTTTGAGTATGTTTGATGGGTTGGAAGATGAGTAGTTTAGTTTTGTTTGGGTTGAGTATTAATTGGGCATCGGATAACCATGTTTCAACAGAGGAAAAGGCTTCCTGTGTGACTTTTTGCAGTTTGGGTAGGGACTGGGCTGAGCAGATGATGGTCAAGTCACCTGCGTATTGGATGAGTGTGCCATGTTTGGTGGCAGAGGCTAGATTATTGGTGTAAACACAGAAGAGTAGGGGTCCAAGGATGGATCCTTGGGGAACCCCTATGGAGACAGGTAGTTGGGGAGATATGTCATTCTGCCATACAACGGATTGTTGGCGGTCAGACAGGTAACTCTGAAACCAGTTGGTGACTGATTGTAAGAAGGCTAGGTTATTGAGGACAGAGATAATTTGTTTGTGTGGGACCATGTCAAATGCTTTAGATAGGTCTAGGAAAGTAGCAGAGGAGAGATAGCCATTGTTTTTATGCTGAAGGATAATGTTAGTAAAGGAGAGTAAGGCAGTAGTGGTGCTATGGTTTGGTTGGAAACCATGCTGAGTACTGGAAAGGAGGTTGTTAGTAAGGAGGTAGTCTGAGACCTGAGAGTGTATGCATCTCTCTAGTATTTTGGAGAGTGGAGAGAGAATAGCTATGGGGCGGTAATTGGTTAGTTCTGCAGAGGGTCCGCCTTTGTGGAGGGGAATTATATGTGAGACTTTCCACAATGTGGGAACGTAACTTTCTGACAGAGATCGGTTAATCAAGATGGATACTGGGTAGGCCAGAGCTTCAGCTGCGATTTGTAGGTATTCACTTGGGAGGTTGTCTGCTGCTAATTTGGTGGGTTTAAGTTTAGTTAAGAGTTTTTTTATGTTGGAGGTAGGTATAGGAGAAAAAGAGAAGGCAGTGGGGAGATTACTAGTTGAAGGTGTGGGTTGGAGGGGAGGGGGGTTGTGTTGTTTAGCTAGTGATAGTATGGTTTTGGTGAAGTGTGTGTTGAATGAGGTAGCAATATTTTCTGAGGAGTGAGAGATGTTAGGAGGAGGGGTACTGACTTTACCTGGGTGGAGGATGGAGTTTATGGAGGACCAGAATTGTTTGGGGCTGTGTTGTGAGGAGTCTAGGGCAGACTGGTAGTATTGGAATTTGTCCTGTTTTATTAGCTTTTTGACTCTATTGCATAGTTCTAGGAATTTCTGTCTAGCTGAGGGGGTTTTGGTTTTGTGCCAGTGCTCCCAGGCTTTATCCCTCTTTTTCATTTCTGACTTAGTGGTTTTCTGTAGCCATGGGGAGGGTTGTGCTTTGGTTCTGGAAAATCTTATGGGGGCATGTTAATTAAGGATGTTCAGGAAGGTAGTATTAAAAAATTCAACTGCGTAATCTAGACTGAGGTACTTTAAAGCATGCCAGTTACATTCTTTGAGGGATGAGATGAATGTGAGTGGGTTAAAGTTTATTTTTTACGTATTTGACGATAGATGACAGGTTTAGCTTGGTACAGGTACTTTTTGAGTAGGAATGTTGGGGAGTGATCACTGAGGCTATCTGATAAGCAGCCTGTTATATATGACTGGGGGTTCTTACTGACTAGTATCCAATCCAGGGTAGTGTGCTTGGTGGAGTTTTTATTTATCCTTGTTGGTGACTGGACTAGTTGGGTGAAGCCATGAAGGTGTACATGATGCTTTGGATTGTTGCCAGAACAGGATTGCCAATCAATATTGAAATCACCTAATATGATAGTTTCTTGGGGGAGATGGTTGGTAGACCAGCTGAGGATGCTTTCTCTGGAAAGGAAATTGATGGTCCGTGTATTCGCTCTTTAGGAGTTTCAACCTTGTCAGATCGATGAAAGAGTGTTCGCTCTTATCATCATTTGACAATGTGATATAGACCCTTTTAGCGCAGCATGTGAGACACTCCTACTCATCTTCTCACCAGACACTGGTGATGTCATCTGCTATAAAGTGTTCTCAGACAACTTGAAAGTCAGACTTCTGCTATTCTATTAAATATTGTGGTCTGTAGCTAGTGTATATAGCTCTATAGAGGTTCTAAACTCACTGCAGTCAAATTGTTTGTGTATGTTTTCAGTTACATCTCCTTTTGGACCATTATAGAGCAGCATGTGAGATACTTCTACTAACATCTTCTTCTGACCTTATACTGACAATGTCATCTACTATAAAGTTTTTTCTGACAATGTGAAAGTCAGACTTGTACCATGGTGCTAGCATTAAGTATTGTGTTTTCTAGTTTGTGTAACTAGGTAGATAGGGGTTCTGCATTAAGTACTGTGTTCTCTAGCTTGTGTAACTAGGCCAGTAGGGGGTTCTAATATGACTGATGTCAACAACTTGTGTTCTTGTGTTCAGGTAGTTGTCATTCTTGAGACTGTTTGACAGAAGCATGTGGGACAGTCCTATGACCATCTTCTAACCAGACACTAATGATGTCATCTGCTATAAAGTGATATCTAACGATATGAAAGTCAGACTTGTGCTGTGGCACTAACCTTAAGTACTGCAGTCGGCAGGTAACTAGATAGGGATTCTAATCTCACTGCAATTGACTTGTGTGTGCATTCAGTTGGATCTCTGAGCCGCATGTAATACTCCAACTAACATCTTCTTCTCACCAGACAATGATGATGTCATCAGTTATAAAGTGGTCTCTGACAACATGAAAGTCTGACTTGTGCTGCAGCACTAGCACTAAGTACTGCATTCTGCAGCTAATGTAAATAGCTAGGTAATCATACTGTAGTCAACTTGTCTGTGTATTTGTTCATTTAACTATCATTCTTAATCTTACTGGAGTCAACTTGTGTTTGTATTTGTTCATTCACCTATCAGTGTAGAGACAATTTTAAAATGGCATGTGAGACCACAGCTATGTCATGCACTTCTACCCAATTCTTATTCACAGTATACAATGATAATGTGATCCCCTTTAAAGTGCAGTTTGACAGCATTATGCTTAGATGTCTGTGTTGGCAAAAACATTAACTACTATATTTCCCAGCTTGTGTAGCTAGAGAGTTTGTGATTCTACTCTTATGGCAGACAACTTGTGTGTGTGTGTGTGTGTGTGTGTGTGTGTGTGTGTGTGTGTGTGTGTGTGTGTGTGTGTGTGTGTGTGTGTGTGTGTGTGTGTGTGTGTGTGTGTTCATTCTAATATAGTGTGGAGAAAGGTTTACACCAAAATGTGACTTCACAGACTCCTTCATATACCAGCTTCTCAGCATACAGTGATGCTGTTATCCTCTGTGCACTGTGACAATGTAATGTCAAATGTCTCTTGTGGTACTACTGCTGTGTTGTATGGAATCCAGTTTGTATATATACACAGGCTTAACATTGAAATCTGCCCTCATTCAACTACTGTGTGTCTGGTTGGTGGTATATTATGGCCAGTATATGATCTTTTGAATCTCATTTCATTTGAATCCCACTCATGTGAACATTTAGCATAGCCCCATGAATCTAAAATTCCATTTTTTTCCTTCTGCCAACATGACATCCTTTCTGCAGAACACTGGAGTATGTCATCATCTTAATGATGAGTACACCTATTGTGAATCACAGCCCTTAAATGACCCTCTTCAAGCCATGTGCTGTCCACTGGATATGTTATTGCTAATTCTGTCATGGGATGGTACACATGCCACACACACAGACATATATATATATATATATATATATATATATATATATATATATATATATATATATATATATCTGTGTGTGTGTGTGTGTGTGTATATATATATATATATATATATATATATATATAGAGAGAGAGAGAGAGAGAGACTATGTAATGCATAGTGTATTGATGAGCAGTGCTGTCATTTGTTTAATGTTCCTTCCATAACAGCTGTAGTAGTATGCCTGCTGAGGATTGTTGCCATGGGGTGAAACTAGCTATATTGTTGCCTTAATAAAACATGTGGTCTTGTAGGGGAGTATATTTACATTCTGCATATGTCTCATTCAACCATCACCATGACACTTGCAGTATTGCACGTGTGTGTATGTGTATAACTACCATCATGAAATGCTATGCGACATACATCAATATTAGATCATACTAATTACATTGGCACATATGCCTTGTTTCATCCACATACTGTAATGCAAGTATATGCACACACATATAAAGAGTTATGATTTGTTTGTGGCTGTGGTAAATTCATTGCATGCTATTCACTAGATTATTCAGGTTTTGCACAGAAGCATTATGTGGCTGTCAGCATTTGTATCAATGACTGTTCTGCATGACCACAACCACCTCATATGTAATGTGGCCATATATGGTATCAGAGCACTCATACACACATTTCCAGTGATAAACACATGGCATATGATGCGCCAGTGATGCAATGACATGAGAAATAGCTAGAGTTGTATGACTGTGTTAACAGTTCCACTTTGCTGCATGTGATGCATAAGGTTGTGTTTAGAAGTGTTCTCACAAATCAATTTTTATGTAACTACAAAATCTTATGGAGAATAGACAGCTCTGCACACAGATGGTTATGGATTGCACCACCAATACTCACCTGGGGGCAACAGACAACCTATTAGCTAACAGATTAGAACTAAACTTCAACCCCCTGTCCCCAGGGCTCTTCGCACAAAGTGTACATGCAAATATTGTTCAGTATATTTTCTCAAGAAAGTAGCTCATTTGTGTGCTCTCTAAGCATATCTTCAGTGAGCCCTGACAACATCACAGGTCGCCTTATCAATAAATTGAAGCATGACCTAGCAGACACAGGTGGATCATTACTTAACCACAGCCTCCAGACAGGCTGTTTTCTGGTATGATGACAAACAGCAACAGTCATCTGTCTGAAAAAAGGGGGGAGGGGGGTCATCATCCAACACATGTAATTACACACCTATAAGCCTGACTAGCCTCATCTGTAAGCCAATGGAAAAAATCATCATGGACCTTATAAACAGTAACTTTTCTAATATCCTGACTGTGTAACTAACCCACTTTTTATTTGTTAAAGCTAGATCATGTCAGGTAAATCTGGTAGACTTCTTTAAGAAGGTCACCAAAGCCATGGATGAGGGAAAATAATATGCATCCCATATAACATGACCTGGCCAAGGCATTTGACAGAATTCCACACTCAGATATTGCAGACAAATGGTCTTAACTGGCTATAAGCCACTACATCACCAAGTGTATAGCCCAATGGATCCCCATCCAAACACATACTTTCAAAGTGTTTGAATTCACCTGTAGCAGAAAGCCAGTAAGCAGTGCATTATCATAGTGTCATGTACTAGGCCCTTTCCTGTTCAGTATTTAATTCACAGGAGTCAAGGAAAACTTAGACAGCCTCTGTCTAACAAACTTTGCAGATGATGGCAAATTGTGGACAATTCTTGAACTCATTAACTGTATTGCTATACTGCAGAAAGTATTAACGCACACAAATGATTTATGCTGGAGCCATGGACATGCACTAACTGGCCAAAAAACATAATTATTCCCTTTTGTAATGCAAATACCAAAGCTTATTGCAATGTATACACCACACCCCCATGCGTAGATCCAGTGGTATGTGATAGGTTACTTAAATAGATAGTAACTGGAAGTTTAACCAACATGTGTCCGCAGTGGTGACAAATCCATTATATATACACAACTATTAACTAAGATCATGTCATTCAGATCAAAGGACATTATAATTCCATTGGTACTCAGCCCTCATCACAACAATAGCTGAGAACAATGCACCTTTTTTGCATGTAACTAACCACACATGTGCAACAGCTAGAGTATCACCAGAGATTTTCCACCAGGAAGATACATGGTGTACTAGACAAGTCCTACATGGAAAAATTGAAGCTCATACCTCTGTACATCATCCCTTACAGACTAAGAAGGGCCAGGTTGTGTCTGGCCTACAGTACAGTCTCCAATCTGCCCCTGATGGGAATGTCATAGACTTGTAAAGCAAATTGCACAAGGGTCACTCGTTCAAAGGATGATAACCTAGTCTCTGACATAATATATCATGTTGGAGGAGTAAAACTTGTCACAGACACAACCCTTTCTCTGGAAAAAGCATCCCAATCATATAAATTGAAGGTCTTTCCTGAATGTATTCAAGACCAACCTACATCAATGGATGGTTAATATTAATTGTAATCTTGGTGTTCTGCTTTCATTCTTCATGGATAGAGGCTATTGGTCTTAGAGAATATAGCATAAGCTCATAACTGTGTAAACTTTGTTCATATAGATATTTAAAATTGTGAAACTCATGTTAAAGATTGCTAGGTGTTTATGTCATCCTGGACCATTAGCCTAGTACTCTTCTACAGAGCTAGGAACTCCAATTGTATCCTAGGTACAGCTACAGTGTGACTGCACAGTATGACAGACATGAGAGTACATCACATCAGTATTCCCACTTGATAGTCTGCATGAATACATAAGCATGCATGCCAGGATTTTACACCAGTATAACATTTTCACTGGCAATGTCAGGGGGGACTGTGATCATGTGGCACATGTCTTGAGGTCTGACATGTGCTTATAGAGTGTGATCCATGCATTGTTTGGTATGTGGACAATATCACAGAAACAGCTTCCTTGCTTATTGATGCTAGACTTTGCACTGGTGTAGTTTCTTTGCATATACATTAGCTATAGATGATGCATTGCCATCAGTCTTGCATGCTGCTGTACTGTTCATTTTAACACACCAAATTTTAATTTAAACATCAATTGTAGCTGATTCAAACAATTTATCCAGTGCTATTAAATGTGGCATGTGCATGCAATACACAACTGAGTGTATGGAATCCACTCATAATAGCATGTTGCTTGTAAGTCTTGTTATCCTTATGGCTGATACTTATGTCAGCCAGGGATGCTTTAGTCAAGTGTATTACTTATGGTATATCTTGTCACCCATACAGAACTATTCTTTGGTATTCATACCTATTAGGAATTCCCTTCAAAGTGCTGTACAAGATGCCTGTGTGATATGTCTTTCTGTGTTACACCCAGTCAGTACAGAGATCATTGACAACATTGATGGCATGAGTTCCACTGTTGCATGTGTGGCTTGTGGCTTATGTATTATGCCAGCTTCTGAAATGGCCAGGAATGCTCCTGAATTTAACTCCAGGTTTAACACTGTCCCACCCCTCCAAAGACAGTTTATTTTTGGAAAAAGGTTGGTTAATTCTCCTTATAGAATGCTGACCATTATTATAGTTGTAACACATCTATTCCTGCAGAACATGTGTAATAAATTAAATCCACGTATTCTGACAATGTTATAGATTAATGCTGTTGATATTTTTAAATTGTTTCTGATTGTACATGCTTCTTACAGCAGTTGTCCATGAGTCTGATGCTATGTCTTCATGATTGGTTGTGAGGTATGCTGACATTACAGTCATTTTCTAGCAAGTCATTTTGCAGATCTGCACAACACGCACATACCCCATAATGGATATACCATCCTTGCTAAATGTCCTCTCCAGTGAGCTTGCCAGTGATGTTTATATCACAACCACTCATCTCCATTGACATGTAACCTTGTGTGGCAGTCACATATATATACTATCATGTATAGTGATATACATATACTTGCATAGGAAGTGTAAACAGCAGTACGTACTGTGGTATCTACATATATGCTTTATGTTATACTACTGATTTTTATTAGAAGTTTACATAACTTTAAATATCCTGTCTTGAGTGCGTTAACATATTGTACATCCCACTTCCACTTTATTCATTCCTATCACACGTCTGTGGCCATTTTAATCAGCACACTTTCCTTGCATTTATGTTGTATTGTACTTGGCCTTCCTGATCACTCCAACATCCATTATTTCAGTTTGGAAAAACTTGTTGTAGCATTCATTGTGCTGTGTACACTTTTATATAATGTGTTAATACTGCAGTTGTTGCAGTATTTTCACCCCTGGTTTATTGTGGCTGTCTGTGCAATCTCACAGAGCTTACTCGTATGTAAACTTGTATGCATGTTCTTTCTGTGTTCTTGGTGCTCTGCATGGTCTGCAAGCCAGCAACACTTTGCTGACAATGAAACATTGCTTGTATTTGTGTAAGCGTGATATGTGGTATGCATACATAGAGTTTATTGAATCACTGAGTTTATGTATGAATTTATTTATATTAATTTACCAGATAGTGCACTGATCAATACTGACCAATGTTAGGATCAATCTGGTTGAAATACAACACATTCCATAAACAAAAAATACAAAAATGTAAGCAATGACAGAATAGTTCAGTCTAATTTCATAGGAAAAACAAAAGGTGTATATACGTCCTAGTGAGCAAGCATGGTGCAATGTACAATCAAACAGAATGTAATGTACAATATATACATCAGTTTCTAAAGTGAATATTCAGTCATCATTAACTTGGAACCTTAGTTTGTGGCTTCATGGTTAAAGCAAGAATCAAAAATGTAAAGCAAATATTCTGAATAAGTAATTGAATTGGTGTGTAGTAATTACTACAGTACAACATATTTACCTTGTCCTATTTCCACTAGACAAATGTCACCCTTTGATTAATACTTTGTGTTGGTCTGAGAGGCACCTTCATGCAGAGGAATAACTATATAAAGGCAATTATTATACATTTCCCCCAAGTGCACATACATTCCACAACTCCAAGGTCTACAGTTACAGTTCTCAGCCTTGTAGCAGGGACCCCACTCTGAGATGTTTTTCTTACAAGATGTTGTTCTGTATGCTTCCTTTTCTCTTTTACCCTTTCCTTCTCAACAAAAACATTGTTTTTAAATTTGTCACAGGAAGTTTGCTTTAGCTAATTGACTTGCACACAGCCACATAACATACATTTGGAGGAATAGTGATTTAGAATGAGATTTCTTTGAAATGCTTCACCTATATCTGATCATAATAAAATCACTCGAGAAAATATTACATTACACAACAAAACAAAAAAAAATCCCCAATAAGGCCTGAATGAAAACACTAAAGCCTACAATCCATGGCACAGATAAAAAAAAAAGAAAAACATTTTTGGAGAAGCCTCCCTCTTTAACTGCCATGTTGATGTAGGGGAAATCTCACACCTCTAAATTATATTTATGAATTTCACAGTTGTGTAAAAGTTGGGAGAAAAGAAACTCCCTATTATACTGCAAGCAAAATCTTCCACAAACAGAGATAGAAATGTACATATAGGTCTATAAAATGTTATATGCTAAAATGTAATTTCATAACAGTTATGATCAGGCAAATAGGACCGGATCTACTGGTCAGCAAGCAGGTAAATGGTAAGTATACAGTATGGATAATTAGCAACTCATCATTAATATAAAATAGTATTCTTAAAATGCATTCTCAAAAACTGAAGTATAACTGCAGTCAAATTGCACAATTTGTCTGACTTTAACATCTTATTAAAACTCACTAAGCTGGGCATCAATCCCTATGTCACTAGGTGGGTTGCAAACTGGCTTGCAGGTAGAACCCACAGTGTGAAAGTAGCTGAATCCTAGTCAGACTGCTGACCAGTAACTAGTGGAGTCCCACAGGGTTCGGTCTTGGGTCCTCTCCTGTTTGGTATCTACGTATCTGAAGTCCAGGCCAACACGAAGGGACTCTGGCTGACAAAGTTTGCAAATGATTGCAAGTTAGGAACTATTATTAACTCCCTGATTGATGTTAACATCCTACAGAAAGGCCTCATTGAGACCAACGACTGGTGTCAGAACCACGGCCTTAAGCTCAATGCCACAAAATGTGTCATCATCCCCTTTGGGAAAAACCTGGTTACCATGAATTACCACATCGATGGTAGTCCACTGAACACAGAAGGCATTATAAGAGATCTGGGAACACAGGTTGACAGCAACCTCTCTTTTGACCACCACATTGCCACTGTGGTCAGAAAGTCCTTCTATGTGGCACATCTTATTACTAAAGGTTTTGCATCCAGGAAGAAAGAGGTCATTGTCTCCCTCTGCTCTTCCCTCATTAGGCCAATCATTGAGTACAATGCCCCATTTGGCATGTACCTCACTAAACACATATAACAACTGGAGAGGCCACAAAAGTACCTCACAAAGAGGATCCTAGGCCTTAAACATTTGTCCTATATGGACAAACTAAAAAAACTCCAACTATTCTCTGTCTCACATCACCTACTTAGAGGTGATCTCTGCTTGACTTACAAACCCATGTCTGACCGAGCTCCGTTAGAAATGCTACATCTAAAGAAATCCCAATCCCTTTGCACCACACTCTACAGAGACCTCAACCTCATTACCGGGAGGGACAGGTTCATAACCCAGGGCCTGCCCATGCTATGGAATAGACTTCTCATACATGTCAAGCAGAGCACCTCATTGGCTCCCTTCAAGAGAAATCTTGATGAGTGGATGGGAAAAAGAAAATTCATCCCAGGGATCACTCCAGTGGCTTTACTCGACAGAAGCACTGGGAACTAAGGTTGGTGGCATGATTCCAGGGTAATCCTATGGGCTAGGCTTGTAAACACCCCAGGGCCATTAGCCTAGTACACACATATGAACCTATGAACCTATAAATCCTCAGCAGGATTCAATAAACTCCATGTAGGCTTCGCGCGAGTCCTAAGCAGCGTTTACATGTTTGGGTGATGACCAGAAGTGCAATTTACATATTCATCTTGCAACACTTTTAAACATAAACAAGTGTGGTTTTGA
This sequence comes from Protopterus annectens, assembly GCF_019279795.1. Taxonomy (NCBI): domain Eukaryota; kingdom Metazoa; phylum Chordata; order Ceratodontiformes; family Protopteridae; genus Protopterus; species Protopterus annectens. The sequence goes on from NC_056733.1 coordinate 1,845,515,740, forward strand.
TGGCAAGAAAACAAGGTAGTGCTACAAGGATAGTGAACCTGTTTCCCTTACTGCAATCTAGGTTAGCAGGATTGCGCTGAATGCCACAATGATGACCAGGGTTTATCATATAGTAATGATATGTTCCAACACAGTACAGAAAAGTATATACAATGCAGAATAATGTGAAAACCCATTCATGTCATTCTGTACAAAAGCTGGGTAAATGATCTGTAAGGGTACATGGACTACCATTTAAAATAAACAGTCAGAGGAAGTGTTTGTATAACATAGGAAAAGACAGATGAATTGTAGGAATGAACACAGGGAAAGAGGACAGCTGAAACATTGGAATGTATAGCAGATGAGTGCATGTAAATGGAAGACAGTTGTAGCAGGAATACTAATCACATAGCAACATGGTACACTACAGACTTCACAATAAAAATATATATCATGTAACTGTCAGACAAGGTGACATAACAAAGGAGATGATATGCCTTTGTGAGATAAGCATCCTGACATGAACAACGAAGAGGGCATCTATCAGGGATGTAATATACTACAATTGGGGTTGGGTGCATATTGTGAAGCTGCTCAAATTGATATGCCTGAATATGAGTATAATGTCAGCAGAGGTCTCCAAACATTGGGAGACAGTTCCAGGCCCAAGGACAACAATAAAAGAAGCATGCACAATAATGGACAATATCAGAATAATACCACCAGTAATATCATGTCCCTGACACAACATATGTGATTCTTAGTGATCGTAGATCATTCTGCATAAACACACTTGTACAAATATTATGACATGTCAGCAAACTATGACGGTAATCAAGCACACCATCCTGACTCTGTAACATTTGCTGGAGGTGTTAGGAGGGACACTGCTATACCTGTATCTGACAATATGATAAATCCAGGCAAGTTGACTGGTGTGTATTTCATATATATGTATATATATATATATATATATATATATATATATATATATATATATATAGATAGATATGTGTATAGCATAATCCACATTGTCAGAAATGTAAGCCACCCCATCAATGTAATCAAACAGCTATGTATGTACTGTGTGCATCACCAGAACAGGTATCACACATACATCTGATGTAACACCTCTAATGTCAAGTAAGTGCACAAAAGAACACATACACCCCAGTTGATTGCAGTGAGAACAGAGCTCCTAACTATCAAGTACACTGACTAGGAAACCCAAGCACCACAGCTCAAGTCAGCTCACGTCTGACTTGGAGTGTGTCAGAAAACATTTTATAGCTGATGACATGATCAGCATCTGCTGAGGAGTAAATAATAATAACAGCTTTCCACATCCTAGTGTAAAATGCCTTCTCTAATGTCAAGCAAGTGTACACACACACACACACACACACACACACACACACACACACACACACACACACACACGTGTTAACTTCAGTGACATTTGAAATCCTACCTAACTAAAGAACATGGACTGAAAATCTCAGTACTTTACACAAGCACCACTGCACAATTCTGACTTTTACAAGGCTATAGAACAACTTATAGTGGATTGCATCAGCACCAGATGTTCAGGTGAACATGTTGGAAGGCCAGAATGAAATGGATGTGGAGGCATGTGCAAGTGTCAAAAAACTGGTAATCTGTGGGATTGGAGTGGTAACTGCAGGATACACACTTACGCTGTTCTGACTACATAGATCCACGCACACCTCCCAGTTGAATGCAGTGAGAACAGAACACATACGTATCTAAGTATACAGACTGGAAAACTTAGCAGCCTATACAAACACAACAGCACAAGTCTGACTTTTACAAGACTGCAGGAACATCAGCAGTGGATGTTGGGGTGAACATGTTGGGAGGACAGCATGAAGAGGATGTGTAGGCATGTGCAAGTGTCAAAACATTGGCAATCCATAGGATTGAGCGGTAACTGCAGAGCACACATTTGCATTTTTCTGACTACGTAGACATACACACATACCTCCCAGTTGAATGCAGTGAGAACAGAACTCCAACCTACCTAAGTACACAGAATGGATAACTCAGTACTTTACTCAAGTGGAATAGCACAAGTCTGGCTTTTACAAGGCTGGAGGACAACATATAGTGGATGACATCAGCAGTGGATGTTGCAGATAAGATGTTGGGAGGCCAGCATGAAATGAATGTGTAAGCATGTTCAAGTGTCATGATATTTCAAGCTCTACATGTTACTAGACTAATGAGCGGGCAATGTGCACTACGTAGTGATTGTTGGCTGTGTTCCAATGTGCAGGTATGCTTTAAGAGATAGCTTTACAAACTATATTTAAACAGGTGTCCATATTACTACATGTATTTGGAAATCTGAATGTGTATTGTCATTATAAAGATGTTCACAACCTTTCTTATTAATTTATGTAGTGTAGTTGATATATTTATGAACAACTACTGAGAGAACAGGGTTGTTGTGCATTGGGGGGGGGGGACATATGGCTGTATTGTAAATATGTGACATATTCTTAGATATGGCCTTCATTCTTTTTTTTATGTTTCCACATGTAGTTTCATGGCACGAAGACTAAATGGACAGTAAGCAGAACCAATACATGTAATTATTTACTTTGCATAGCACACCACCAAGCAGTGTGTTTGAGCTATGGTTCACAAAGTATTTGCATATGTGAGATGCACATTTCTTCTGATTTCCCTGTTTGTGCATGGTTAAGCAGTATGCAAAAGTGAGGCTCATTCCTAAAATTATGTATTGTGTGGATGAAACACACCTACTGCATAGCAGACTCTGCAGCAGCAGGTGTAAATGCATTGACACATTCATTTTTCAGCCCAGATGATAGAGGGTTCATATCCAGGTATATGTAATATTTTTAGATAAGTACTGATAATGCAATAAACGTTTACTGTATTCTACCTTCACCATGTGTTAGTGCATTTTGATGTAGAGAAGCATGTTTAAGTGGCATTGCATGGAGGTAACCACACCACAAAAGATCCACTCACCATCATTTGGCATTGGTGCATGATGCCAAACTCCATGCAAACATAGAGGCCAAAAAGTGAAGGGTTCCGTTATTTTTTTTTTTTTTGAGGGGGTACTTATGTGTGAGTCTACGTTTTGACTAGATTATAGGCATTAAAATAGGATAGATAGGAAAATGGTGAAATGGGGGGCAAGCAGGAGGAAGAACAAAGGGGAAGCAATAGAGGAATGTGCAGAGGGAGGTAGGAAAGAATCATAGCTATCTATTTCTACAACAGAGAAAAATGAAAATAGGTACAGGTTATTAGCTGAATTTGGACTGTCACCTCCATAAAGAGGGGTGACAACAATGCAATCATGTTGTATAACCAATTGGACCAAATCAAGTGTGTCAAGAAGACAACGTGCAAAATGGAGAGCTATGTATGGATGCTATTTTTTGTGGGCAGGTTCCCATTTTTTTTTTTACTTCATTAAGAAAGGAATCCTGGTTAAGGAATGTAGGTATTTCTGTGTAAGGTAAATTGAATAGGTGATAAAGCAAATGAAAACAAACAGGACAAACAAGACAAGGCACAGGAATGGTGAGGGATAATAATGGTTGGGGGACACCATGATTGGGGTGAGGGAAAGAATAACCCAAGCTCATGCCTGTCAAACATGGGGACAATGAAAATCTAGTCAATACCTGCAGGACTGTCATCACTGTTCCCTTACTGCACTGGCTGCTGGAGTGCATGATGTCTTCTCTTCCTATGGACCATAAGAGAGAGCAACCTCTCCATCCAGCATAGGCATACAACAATGGTGTGGTGCATGACCCTACACACCATCCCTGCCATCTCCTGGTGGGTGATGAAATGCTTACCTCCACCAGTACTCCCAGAGGCAAAGGGCATTACAGCACCAGCTGCCAAAGTAGCACCACCGGAGTGTGCAGGTAGGGGAAGGGCAGCAGAGGTAGTACTGCCAGTTTGGGTCCCAGATGTACTGGGTGTTACTGCAGTAGACGGTGGAGCGGGGGCAGACTGACTCACTGTGGTTGGCCTAACTCACTGTACTGTGAAGCATTTAGTGATCTGATGCAGAAGGATGACATGGTGACATTTTGACAACACATAATTAAAAAAAAAACAGTTAAGTGCTGAGGAGAGAGGAAAAAGAGAGATAAAGTTAGTACCATCATATTTAACTGAAGTATTATATTTAAGTATATGTCCTAACAACTACAAACTATAATTGCAGATGGCTCAAAGTACACCTTGAAATGTGCATATATTTCACATATGCTTAGTCCAGTTATAAAGATTACAGTTAACAGCAGGGCCTTCATGCCACTTATATAGAGTATAATATATGTAATATTATTAAATGAATGCAGTATTGCATAGGTGATGTTCAGGGAAGAGTTAAGACAGGCACTGGGTGGCAGCGAAGAGTTACCAAATAGCTGGGTAACTACAGCAGAGCTAGTAAGAGAGATGGCTAGAAAGGTGCTTGGTGTGACATCCGGAAAGAGGAAGGAGGACAAGGAGACCTGGTGGTGGAATGAAGAAGTACAGGAGAGTATACAGAGAAAGAGGTTGGCGAAGAAGAAGTGGGATTGTCAGAGAGATGAAGAAAGTAGACAAGAGTATAAGGAGATGAGGTGCATGGCAAAGAGAGAGGTGGCAAAGGCTAAGGATAAAGTGTATGACGAGTTGTATAAAAGGTTGGACACTAAGGAGGGAGAAAAGGACCTGTATCGATTGGCTATACAGAGGGACCCAGCTAGTAAAGATGTACAGCAGGTAAGGGTGATAAAGGATAATGAGGGAAATGTACTCCCAAGCAAGGAGAGTGTGTTGAGCAGATGGAAAGAGTTCTTTGAGGGACTGATGAATGAAGAGAATGAGAGGAAGAGAAGGTTGGATGATGTGCGGATAGTGAATCATGACATGCAGTGGATTAGCAAGGAGGAAGTAAGGATAGCTATGAAGAGGATGAAGAAAGGAAAGGCTGTTGGTCCAGATGACATACCTGTGGAAGCATGAAGGTGTTTAGGTGAAATGGCAGTGGAGTTTTTAACTAGATTGTTTAATGAAATCTTGGAAAGCGAGAGGATGCCTGAGGAATGGAGAAAAAGTGTTTTGGTACCGATTTTTAAGAATAAGGGTGATGTGCAGACCTGTAGTAACTACAGAAGGATTAAAATGATCAGTCACAGCATGAAGTTATGGGAAAGAGTAGTGGAAGCTAGGTTAAGAAGGGAGGTGATGATTAGTGATCAGCAGTATGGTTTCATGCCAGGAAAGAGCACTACAGATGCAATGTTTGCTTTGAGAGTGTTGATGGAGAAGTACAGAGAATGTCAGAAGTAGTTGCATTGTGTCTTTGTGGATTTAGAGAAAGCATATGACAAGGTGCCTAGAGAGGAGTTGTGGTATTGTATGAGGAAGTCGGGAGTGTCAGAGAAGTATATAAGAGTGGTACAGGATATGTACGAGGGTAGTGTGACAGCGGTGAGGTCTGCGGTGGGAGTGATGGATACGTTTAAGGTGGAGGTGTGATTACATCAAGGTTCAGCTCTGATCCCTTTTTTATTTGTAATGGTGATGGACAGGTTGACAGACGAGTTCAGAGAAGAGTCCCTGTGGACTCCTGCATGTTTGCAGATGACATTGTGATCTGTAGTGAGAGTAGGGAACAGGTGGAGGAGACCCTGGAGAGGTGGAGATATGCTCTAGAGAGAAGAGTAATGAAGGTCAGCAGGACTAAGACAGAATATATGTGTGTGAATGAGAGGGAGGATAGAGGAATGGTGAGGATGCAGGGAGTAGAGGTGGCAAAGGTGGATGAGTTTATATACTTGGGATCAACAGTTCAGAATAATAGTGAGTGTGGAAGAGAGGTGAAGAAGAGAGTACAGGCAGGATGGAGTGGGTGGAGAAGAGTGTCAGAAGTGATTTGTGACAGACGAGTACCAGTAAGAGTGAAAGGGAAGGTATACAAGAGGGTAGTGAGACCAGCTATGTTATATGGGTTGGAGACAGTGGCACTGACAAAAAGGCAGGAGTCAGAGCTTGACGTGGCAGGGTTGAAGATGTTAAGATTTGCACTGGGTTTGATGAGGATGGACAGGATTAGGAATAAGTATATTAGAGGGTCAGCCCAGGTTGGAAGGTTTGGAGACAAAGCTAGAGAGGCAAGATTACGTTGGTTTGGACATGTGCTGAGGAGGGATGCAGAGTATATTGGGAAAACGATGCTAAGGATGAAGCTTCCAGGTATCAGGAAAAGAGGAAGGCCTAAGATAAGGTTTATGGATGTGTTGAAAGAGGACATGCAGGTGGTTGGTGTGACAAAGCAAGATGCAGAGGACAGGAATAAATGGAAACGGTTGATCTGCTGTGGCGGCCCCTGACGGGAGCAGCCAAATGAGGAAGAAGAAGAAATGCAGTATTGCATAGTTGTTACTTGTGGTATTTGAACCCACATCCTCTGATTACAGTCTTATACTTGACTCCTAAAGTTGACTTGTACTACAGACTTATGCATGCATACTTTCTTTTACAGTTAAGATATGCATGTTCGGTTTGCCACTACTGTACAGGAAACAAAAATATATATCTTTAATTTTTAAAGCTACAATACTGCTTCTCTTGTGGTGCATACATACCACTTGCTTCCTTGAGTCTCTCCAAATGATCAGCATGAGCCTGCCTATTCAACTCAATTTCAGGATTAGCTGTGAAAAGAACAAAAAGTACAGAAGAGCATTATGCATATCAATCTTTCCTATATTTAGTTTTCTATGAATTATAAATTTTCTTTGTTAGCATAGTTACTTTGGGATGTCACTAATTTGAACCTCATCCATCCACTGGTTAAGTGTATCCCTCTTGCACATTTTAGATCACTGAAATGGTCCCTACATGTTCGCCAATGGATAGGATGCCACCAGTCACACTTGATACAGCCTTGTCCAGACTATTCCAAGCCTCAGACTTGTACTGGGATCCAGAATAGTCCCCCTGCAGAAGCCTTTGGCTGTGGTGCTTTATCAAGAGTCCACTAAATATCCTGGACTCCTGAACATCCCACAACTGTGCCTTAAACTGGGCACTTTCCCCTGTAATGCCAGACATGTCTAATCCCTAAAGTAGAGCAATGGCAAATGATTGTTTCCCACCAATTCCTGTTATCAAATTTACTGGTAGTGCGCAAACCCAGCAAATGATGTCAGCCACATTTGCACAATGTTAAGTGGAGAGCAGCAGGGCCAAGCAGGGGGGGAGCAACTTTTTTTTAAATTGGAAGGTTAATCTGACACTTGACATTACTTTTAGGGGTGTCTACTGCTGTAACTGTTAGGTGATATAACTTTGCAGACAAGTACTTGGAGCATACATTTCATGACCTGACAAATTTTTGGTTTGGCTTTATACACTGATAAAACTAATTTTTACAGTGTGAGATTCAAACCTATGCATAAGGGATAAAATGTCTTCTTCCACAGTGGTGATTTTCCATCTTTACCACAAAAAAGTGCTTCCAAGGAATAGTTATGAATCATTGATAAATGCAAATGATAGTTTGAGGTGTTAACCATGAATGTGTGTGAGCTGACATTGTCCTTCTATATAGGTTCATCTGTGTATGTGTCTTATTTAGTCTAGATAGCAGAATTATGCTTATGGAAATATAATATACAGTACAAACCCTCAGTCATACATCTGAAAACACAATATGGGCATCTTATCCCTCATACATATAGTTCATATCAACTCCGCTATCTAAAGTGTTATAAGTGAGACTAGATATGATGTGAAATGGAACAACAGTAAAAATGTCTAGAATATGCTGTATTAGAACCCAGAATCATCTGTATGGCAGCCCTGTACTTCCATCTGTTGCCACAAGAGTGTTGGAATAATGCTTGTATATTTGTGTGTTCATTGTTATAAAATGGACTATCACAACAGTAAAAATATGTTGTACTTCTTGTATTAGAACCTAGAACAATATGTTTTACAGCCCTACACTTATACCTGCTGCTACAGCAATAGTTAAATGACAGTTGCATAAGTCCATATTCATTTTTTTATTTCTGTGTGTTAACTACTGTGCAACATCACTTAGCATGTCTGCACGGTGCCCAAGAGAATTAATAGAGTGTATCCATTTTAAATCATTGACTGTCTGTGTCCTGTCTATTCCATGGCTGCAGGTGTTAGGGAAGCTTGCTAACCACAGATTAATGTTGCTTAGTGGTGTTGCATGACGGAAAGCAAAAACTGCAACAGTATATCCTTTTTGAATTTTACACTGCCTCTGCCCTCTCTGCAGGTGTTCTGTCTGCTTTCTGTGTGGGCCACTAGTACAGGTTTGCACACTGCTAAGCATCGTGCAAACAAGATCAGCACAGGTAAACTTGACATTCATTGTTTTCTCCATTGCCCTTGTTTGCACTAAGCCATGCACTGCACAAACACTGGCATTAAAAAAAAACACAAAAAAGGGAAAATTAGGTGAAATGAAGAAAAGCAATCTATTAAATAAACAACACTATAAAATTTATCTTGATACATGTGAGATAGTTTTGCACAGGTCTGGATTTGAACTCTCACTCCAATTAACCTTCAAAACACAGTAAGGATGTGTTATTCCTCTTTGCCACACAAACAGCTTTGCTGCAGAGAACTGAAATCAATGTGCATACAACCAACTGCAACATCATCCACAGTACTAACAGAACATATGGCAATTGTTGGTGCATGTATTAATTTCAGATGTAGTGCACTGAGTGATAACATAACCATTTATGACTATTGCTTGCAGAAATGCAGCTCTGTATTATCTCTTTGGGTTTTTGCTCATTTTTGTGTTATCTGAACAATAATCTGACACATGTAGTCTGTAAAGTATTCTATGTCACTGAATGGCAAAAATATTTGGTTCTCCCGTTCGATTCTCGGCTGGAGTATGGGGAGTGCCTTCTGTGTGGAGTCTGCATGTCCTCCCCGCGGTTGGGTAGTTGTTCGAAAGATGCATAAACAGGCATGCTTTCGTTGAAGGTTGAATGTTGAGCTGGCACCTCAGCATTCCTAAAAATGTACTGCAAATCATTAGCGGACCAGAGTTGCACTGTGGCGACCCCTAACCGGGAAAAAGCCGAAAGACAAACAACAACATTCATTTCTCAACAAATGAAGGGGAGGTTGGATGTTACTGAACAGCAACTGTAACATGTGTGCTGCTTGCTTACATTTAAAACCTTGATACAATCACTTCTACACTTTGTAAGTCTAACCTGGATGACACACCCACTGGAGGTAGGGCAGTCTGAATTGCTTTTGTGTTTTCCTTCTGCCTACCAGTAATCTGTCACAGTTGCAATCCATTATCACAAACACTGAGGGAGTCCCTGCACTGTGTTTACATCAGATACATGGAGCCAAGTAATTGGGATTCAGCAATTCTAATGAGTTTTCACCTCATTTGCATCTTTACCATGCTCGCAGCCCTGAATCTACACCATAAAAAGGGAACCATGCAGCTAGGGAACCTGAAGGTGAGGAGACTTGTTTACGTGGATAACACAGATGAGGATATTACTTTTGGATATACCTGCACAGAAGACTATTAACATTGATAAGGTATGCTTGCATTTTTCAGCTAAAACTGTGGTGGTGGTGCTGCGGTAGCGTTGTCGCCTCATAGCAAGACGTTGTCCCGTTCGATTCTCAGCTAGAGTGTCTTCTGTGTGGAGGCATACCTGAATGGCACATGCCTTCGTTGAAGGTTGTGCATCAGGGCTGGTAACCCGGTACGTAAAAATCCACTACCAATCATTAGCGGACCGGAGTTCCGCTGTGGCGACCCCTAACCAGGAAAAGCCGAAAGACACAAACAAACAAAATGCTGCATATGCCAAAATGCCATTAAGAAAAATTTGTTTAAAAAAAAAAAAAAATATATATATATATATATGATTTACTATTGAAATGTCGAACGGCACTACATTGACTGTACTATAGTCGAACACGGAAGTTCGAAAATAGTAATGTCGACGACAAAAAAACAATCTAGGACTGTGTTTTAACATGGGTCGAGGTAGGGGAGATGTTTGTAGTTCTGAATAATACTGAACACCTACCTCGACCCATGTTAAAACCATTCCTAGATTGTTTTTTTGTCGTTGACATTACTATTTTCGAACTTCCGTGTTCGACTATAGTACAGTCGATGTAGTGCCATTCGACATTTCAATAGTAAACCTATATATATATATATATATATATATATATATATATATATATATATATATATATATGTTGTTCACACTATACCGCCTTACCTTGTATGAAAACCAGTTTCTTACGGGATTTCAGGTCCCAAAAGGCCATACTATCACCCCAGCTGTAAATCCTTCCACCTTCAACCATACTTACAGTAACAGATCCTATCCAACATCATGTTCAGTCTATCAACATCTCAACCCCAGGCACATTAGCTCTAGATCCAAACACAACCACAAACTAATAAACAAATTCCTGAAGTTCATCACCAAGTATAGACTCAACCTAATACTTGGTGGTGATATTCACCCCAACCCTGGCCCACTCACTTCAGATACACATACCCCCTCTACTTGTAATCTAAGCTACAAACCTACAATTAATAGGCCAACTAACTCTCTCCTAGTCTGTCATCTCAATATTAGAAGCATTAATAACAAGGTACATGAATTGCATGCACTTCTGGATATCCACTCCCCTGAGATTCTCTGTTTATCTGAAACCTGGTTAAAACCTAACACTAAAACAATGAAGTGTTACCACCTGGGTACAACATACACAGGCTGGATCGTGCTTCGAGGAAGGGGGGTGGGGTAGCTGTACTCTATAAATCTGAGTTGAATGTCACCATAGATGTAATACAACCTCCTCAGATTAATAACTCTGAGATTCTTGCCACCAAATTGCAACTTAATAAAAATAAATGCATTAATATCATCTGTATGTACATTCCCCCAGGTAACAATATATCTACATTTGAAGATATCCTGCACTGGTTACCATGTCACTACCCCCAAGAAACCCTACTACTTGGAGACTTTAACATAGACTGGGGCACCTGTTCCTTAGAATCCCCAACCACCCATATTAACCTGCATGCATTTACACAAATCATATCCACCCCTACCAGGATAGGTAAACCCAACCAAAAGAAAGTATACTTGACTGGGTACTCATAAACAGTCACCCCAACTGTACACCTCTGGTACCCTCCTTAATGGCCTAAGCGATCACCTTCTCACATATGTAATTAAGCACAAAACCATTAATTCCCAACAACCCTTACTCAGAAAGGTTAGACACAATAAAAACTTTGACCCTGCCAAATTCCAACAAGAACTAAACTCATGTAATTGGTCTATTCTAAAACACCTCCCCTTAGAGGAAGCAGTAGCATACTTTAACAACAAATTCCTTGAGATCCTTGATTTGCATGCACCTGTTCGTTCAAAGAGAACCAAGGCAAAAACTGCACCATGACTTTCTATAGAGTCTAAACTCAAAATTACCCTTAGAAACAAAGCATGGGCTTTATGGCGTTCTTCTAAAGACCCTCAAGATCACATTAAATACAGGCAATCCAGGAACGAAACCAAAAAATCAATTTTACAAGACAAAAAACAATACTACTGTAATTTACAGACAGTAAATCAAAATAACCCTCAGAAGTTTTGGGCAGGTTTAAATAATCTACTACATCCTGGACAAACTTCAACCCCAATCCCTGTTGCTACTATTGATAAAACCTCTGAAGATGTTTCTGATAGTTTTAACCAATTCTTTACTGAGACAATTCAAGCCCTAGCTAGCCAACTACCTCCTAGCTCCCCTGGTCCTGAAAGTAGCACCCCTAGAAACCTACTTGCGTTCAGCTTCCCACCAGTCGCCACTTCACTTATCCGTACCTTGATCATAAAATTAAAACCCACTACACTTTCTGCTGATCAACTCCCTGCCGAGTACCTACAAAAATCAGCTGATGCTATTGCTTACCCCATCTCAATACTAATCAATCGAACCATAGTAGAAGCTAAAATTCCCACCATCTGGAAAATATCCTATGTAATCCCACTTCACAAAGGAGGCAGCTCTACTGAATTCTCCAATTATAGGCCAATAGCTATACTCTCTCCACTTGCAAAGATTATGGAAAAATGTATTCATAGACAACTCATGCACCACCTAATCCAAAATCGCCTTATGGCAGACACTCAGCAAGGCTTCCGTCCTCATCACAGCACTACTTCAGCCCTCCTAGCCTTTACTAACACCATAAACCATAATCGCAACAATAATTATATATCCTCAGCCCTCTTTTTGGATCTTTCCAAGGCATTCAATATGGTTGATCACCAACTTTTAATCCACACCCTACAAACATTCTGTCTGGATACTGGAGCCCTCCAGTGGTTTCAATCCTACCTGAATGGTCGACAGCAGGCTGTCCTCTGGCAGAACAAACTCTCTAACCTTCTACCTAACACCCTCGGAGTACCACAAGGCTCTATACTAGGGCCCTTGCTGTTCTCCATCTTCATTAACGACCTTTATACTGTCATCCCAAAAGTCAGCTGTATCCAATATGCTGATGACTCTATTCTGATTTGCTCAGCCACATCTTCAGTAGAGTTATGGTCAGCTACCCAGACCACCTTTAATACAATAGAAAACTGGCTTTCTGAACATCGTCTGATCCTAAATCCCAAAAAACTAAAATGCTGTTATTTTCACCAACATGTAGGTCTACCGCTTTCACCTTTACCATAAAATCAAATGATGGCACAATAATCTCCCCTGACCCATCTACAAAACTATTAGGTGTCATCATAGACAATAATCTCAAATTTGACCTACATGTTAACCAAACTATCAAAATCATCAATAAAAAACTAGGGTCACTTTACAGAATAAAAGCCTTCCTAACCCCTCCAGCTAAAATTGCCATAGCTCGCTCTCACCTTCTTTCAACCCTTCTGTATGCATCCCCTCTACTCTCGAATTTGAACAAGACTGTCCTTAACAAACTCTCAATTTGCTACAACCACATTGCCAGGTTTGCCACTGGGCTGCCTTTTAGGACACATCATTGCATCAATCTAAATCAGCTTGGTTGGCTTGAACTACCTAGCCTAATCCAGTATAACCAACTGATTATGGCCTTTAAAATCCTCTATAATCCAGACAATACTCCTGCACTTAAAAATATTATCACCCCCTATAACAATCCTAGACCGCTTCGATCCTCTAACAAACTACTAATTCAGACTAGCAAAATTAATAACACAGCCGGTGATTCTCTCTTTGCAAATTCTGTAAGTAGATCCTGGAACTCTCTTCCAGCTGATATTACCTTACGTTCCACCTTAGGTCAATTTAAAACTAGACTCAAACAACATTTGTCACTTAACTGGCTATGTCAATGTATCAAGTCAGGCTAACTCGAATGTGTAAAAATCTGTTAACCAGTTTACTGTGTAATTTAATTTAATCCTGACTTGTGCTCAGGACTAACTGTAACCTGTGGAACTTGTTTAACTTGCTTACTTATGTAATCTCTGTAAATAGTCTGTTTGTAATATGTAATGCTGGTATTATGTAATGCTGTATCTGCTTACCCTTGGAGCTTTTCTCCACGGGCCTCCGCTGAAAATGGACATGCATCCAGTCGGGCTATCCCGGTCAACAAATGTAAAATAAAATAAATAAATATATATAGATATGTATATATATATATATATATATATATATATATATATATATATATATATATATATCTTAGCAAATGCTACTTTTAGTTGTGTGCATTTCTTAGAGGTATACTGATGGCATGGGCATGTTTGTCAGGGCATTTAACTTTGTCAGATGCACAGCCTTATTAACTGTTATCACAAGTGCTAATGTTACAACTGTTTTTCTCTGTACATTCTTCTATTGTTATTTCCGTGAAATGTAAATGTCCTATATTGTCAATGACACAGGGGTGTTAGCCTTCTAGGATGGACCATACACACTTCTAGAGAAGTGGTGGCCACAGGTAGGCATGATTGGCGATAGCTTAAAATGGAATGTTCTGTGTTAAATCTGTACAGATGTTTCAGGAACAGCTTATTTGATAGCACTTTTATCATTTCACTGATGGTTTGTTAGCAAAACGTGTCAATTTGCCTGTTCTTTTGAGGGTGGGGGAGTAAAGTTGCATTTCTGTTTTGGCACAAAATATTTCTTTTATTGTTACTCTCCTTGTTTTGGATTCAATCTTGCTTTGTTTGCGATTGTAATGTGTTATAATCACACAATTCCTTTTTTATATGTGAATATCTTGACTGTTTTATGTTTCTCCAGTGGGTAATAGTGAAATGATAACTTTTATGTGTTATATCTAAACAGGACTTTTAGTTATGTTATACTTGTGTGTATTATCATTTTGTTGTGTTTTAGGTCACCTAGGACTATGTCACCCAGGCATCCCAATCCCTGAAACCCCTCCTTCAATGACAATGAGAATGAGGTCATTGGGGAAGCTTTTAGGCAACATTGTGCCTTTCTGCTTGAGAGGGGATGTGGAGATATGTTAGGCAGAATACAAATTTGGTAGCAGCTAGCTGCTGATGTGAACACAGTAGCCAGCCATAGCAGGACATATGATCAGGTGTGCCATAGAACCACTGACATGATTTTATCTGCACTGAGGAGAGCAGTTGCAGTGGCCTGTGAACAGATGGGCACCAGGTGGCCTGCTACAGAACCAGCACTAACAACAAATGAAGAGTTCTCTCCACTGTCAGGGATCCGGACAACTCAATGGAAAATGCACAACAGCATATCATTGACATTTGTGCTACTGTTTCAGGGAGAACAAGTGTGTCCCAGGAGGAACTTCCAGGTAAGCTTATCTTTCTCAATTGTGAAAACCTTCTTGTATAGTAACATATTGACAACAATACTTAATTTCTGTTTTACATTAAATTCATTTGGGGGGATAGTTATAGATTGATACAGTTAACAACCCATCATGATTGATTATGCATTGGCTTAGGGTGGATTTGTCATCCAAGTTCAAGTTAAAAGTATCGCTAATGGACATATAAAGGGCAAAAGTTTTAACCCCCTGTGTTACTGTTAATTGTGATGATGATGTCCTTACATTTTGCTTAACTTCTTCCTGAAACATCATCCATGGTAAGCATAGCACCATCTGCACATGGTAAGGCAAACATTTTTTTTTGTCAGTAGTGATGAACAGTTCAAAGAAATATTTATTTTATCCATATGTGTGATGTGGGTGTCAGGACTTTTGTGTATTGCTGTACTATCTATAGTAGTGGCACCACTGTTAGTTTGTTAGCATACATTTGACTATAGTGGTGTAGCTATTAATTTATTTCCTGTGTTTGTGGCTTATTATCACAGGTGATCCTGACAGCGGAACTGTAAGACCCTTACCACCTGATGTCAGAGTATTGGTAGACTCTGATGATGATGGTGACCAAACAGAGGCATGTTGGGGGGGGGGGTGCAGAGGTTGAATCTCACACTGAGGTTGACATTCAGCCATCCCCTGTAATTCCATCAGACACAGACAGTAGGCATACACCAACCCATTTCAGTAAGCACTCAGACAGGTGTAGGGTGAGACACTTCATCAGGGAAGTGTGGTTACTGTGGTTTCAGTGCCTGTTGAATCTGTCTGTTGCCAAAGTGTGGGCAAGGTGCCACACAGGATGGTTGTTAAGGGTGCTCGGAGGAGGCTTGCTGTCTATCCTCCACCTGATCCATGTGTGTCTTCCCATGCCACACAATGTATGTTTAAGGCCATCATGGAGGTGCAGGCATGTTTCTATAGGTCCTCCAGAGAAATGCTAAGGGTTGTAGATGTGGCACAGGCTGACATGCATAACTGCATCTACCATGTTGCCAATTCAATGCATCAGATGAATGGCATGTTAGAACTGGCAGTGTCTGTGACTGAATGTCTGCTGGCAGGGGGAAGACATCCTTGTGGGTGTAGGTCAGGCATATCATCTGCTGTCAGCCAACATGGCCATGTCCAATCACACTCCCATAGTGGCACTACTTCCAGTGCTCCATCAGTGGTTGAGGTGTTCCCACCCAGACATGGTAGGCCATGGGATCAAGGTCCTGGGTGTCCTCATGAGGGGAACTTGTTCAGCAGACATCAGTCATGTTCAGGTAGCAACAGTGCAATCTGACTATGAACGTGGATGTGTCAGTGCAACTCCTGTCAGAGCCAATTTCATGGTCGGGTAAGGCAATGATGAATTGCTACTTCTACCATGTACAGCTCACACCTGTCCGATGTACCAAGATGTAGAGCTAGCACTGAACTTGGCTGCATTCCTGCAGACACTCACACACCAGTTTTAACTGGAGGGCCCATACGGACACACACATAACAGTTATACGGTTCAGTCATGAAGCTTTAAGCTCATTTTTGTCTCATTGGCCATTTTTACTTTACCTGAATGTCTGCCTGCTTCTCTTTCTTATTCACACACACACACACTCACTGACCATTTGTGTCAGTCTAGGCTTCCTGAACCCCCCCCCCACACACACACACACACACACACACAACACCCTGTGCAAGTGATAATAACTGTGCCAGATCTTGTTTGCAATCTTTTGGATTCAGGGATCCATAACATTTGTGTCTGATACTCTGGGTGCATACATGACTTAGTGCTTAGTATATCTGCATTTGTGAAGTTGTTTTGCTGATTGTACTTTTGACATATTTTGGTCCTAGAAAGATAGCAAGTTGATAGCATCAAACTTTTTTTTGCATCAGTACTTCAGTACTTTTAATAATTTTCTGAGTGTTGTGAAGTCTGAAACTAAAATGTGCCTCATTACTTTCTAACTTCTGTATTTAATGTTTTTCCATTATAAAAGTATGATGCCAAACTGAGGACATTTGCTGACCATCAGTAGTTTTGAGAGGTATGAATCTGTGAATCTTTGATACCTGAGGCCTACTACTTGACAGAGGACACATGTAGTCACATAAGTCTCTACTGTCACATGCTAAAGTCATTTCTATTTCTATACAAATAAACCAACTTTTACTTGCTTACATTACCAAGTAACAACATGCGAGGATATGCCATTCATTCATATTAATACACATTACACTCCAGGTTCAACACTTACCTTATAAATCCAGCAGTTGCAACAGTTTTAGTTTAGGGCTGACTATGTCTGATGCTAGCAGTACACAGCCATTACAGGGGTAGGTAAAGGTTGTGAGCATTGTTTGGCATTGATGTTATTTTGTGTATGTGCATAGGATGAAGGTTTTAGCCCTTAGGTGGTGAGTGAGTGTGCTATACCTTGACTCAGCTAATGCTAGGGCAAACTGAGCATGCCTATGCCTGCCTACACCCACAGCAGCTGCTGGTTCCTCCTCTGACTCCTCACATGTGTGTGGCTTAGTGACCTTGCCATTGGTGATGGGATTTGTGCCCCTTACTCTTGTTTATTCTGCTGAAACTCTTTCTCAGGATGATGCTGTGTAGCATGGCAGATATGGTGAATATTTCAATACATGTACTTGAATTGTACTATGGGGCTCCCCCAGATGTATCTAGGCACTGAAAACATGACTTCAGCAGCCCAAACACACAAACACATGCTCTATGATATTTCTGGTTTAAGCATGTACCTCATTATGGTGTTCTTCAGTGGGTGTGCATTTCTGATGGGCATCATCAGCCATGGTTCCAATGCATAACTTGAAACACTAGTAAATGACCCTGTGGGATATCACCCCTAGTGAACAACTGATACATTTGGGAGGTGTGCTAGATATGTGAGTTGTGATAACTGCTTGGGTTGCAGCACATATATTCAAGCTGATTCCCTATGTATTACACACAACTTGGCAGTTAATGGAGTGGAAGCCCTTCCTATTTATGTAGACCCTTCCCTGTTCCCCGGGTGGTGCCTTAATTTCTAAATGAGTACAATTTATGGCACTCAGTACTTCAGGCAATTGTGCTACAGGGCAGAACTCCTGCATATTTGTGGCCCTGTCCTCAGGAGTATGTGGAAAATATATGTGGTCACTGGTATGTTGGAGCATAGCTTTCAGGAACTGATGGAGGATCCTGGGTGGTGATGCCTGTGACACCCTCAGTATGTCCCCTGTTGGTCTCTGAAAGGTTCCTGTAGATAAAATTCTAAAAGCTCCACTGGTATGGATTCCCCTCAGTTTGCCCTGGGTCTGAGGTGATGATAGCAGAGTTTGCAGTGCTCCTGCAGTTTGTCTTTATCCACCCAGTAGCACTCTACAATTTCCACCTCATGCAGATTTTGATAAGTTAAATGGGGTCTAAAAACTCTTCTCTTTCTTGGCCGTGGTCTATTAGTAGTAACAGCAGCATAGACCAGCCTTTTGCACATATGAAACCATGTAGGGTTTATTGAATCTTTCTGGCTCTTTCAATCCAGTATGTGCAGTTAAATATACTAATTCCATTCTTTCTGAATGCTCCAAATAAGAATTGTCTGATCATCTTTAGTATATCTGTATTATTGTTGGTATATTCTTAAAACTGTAAGTAATCCTTGTTTTTCATTTTATGAAGCTCACTTTTTTCCAGAAGGTCATGCACTTTTTGTTGGAATCTATTGAGATTTAGTCCTCTTTACCATTAGGACCTTTAATCCTGCAACTAAATACTTTTGTTTATTGTGCTAAAGGAATAAAATTTAAAATGTTTAAGCACTATCCTGATTTGCAGAATTAAACTCTTTGTACTTCTCAACATGATCATATACATGGTTACGTTATAGCAACTTCTATTTATAACTATAATACGTTTAAATGGTTTTTTTTGTTTCTATAAATAAAACTAGTCTCTTAAACAAAGTGCTTGCACAATTTCTAGACATTTGTTTTGAAAGTACCTTCAGTCTATAAGACTTTTCTTACTGGTGAAGATTGATATTGATTTTCATCATGTTCTCCACTGCAGGAAGCTGATTTGAAAATAGTTAAATAGCATGCAATGCAACAATTTTATGTAGATGGTAAACTAGTTTCATGGCAGATATTTTCCTCTATTAAAGCACTACAGATAAGCAAACCTGCTGTTTTTAATAACACTTTCTAGGAACTCTCTGTGGTATGACTGCTTTACTGACATGCTGCTTTAAGGATTACTTACAGCAGAGTCTGTGGTATTATTTCATTTCCTAATGCACTTCTAGAGAAGCATAAAGTATCTAACTATTAAAAAAAAGATTTCAAGGAAACCTATGATAATTCAAAAGCTGTCTGTGTTTACCTTCAGGCTGATATATACTTAATTCTTTATTCTGTTACAGCTATTTAATTTTAAATGATGTTGTATTCCTAGGTAATCTGAATGATTAATGCAGTACTTAGCAAGTGTTGTTGCATAGAAAAAATAATTAGGGACAGTTTTTAACTACTACGTTAATTTAAATAAGTTACTTACAGTCTGACATCTGTAAACATATTTTGACATAGTAAAGATATCAAGGGACCACTGAGAGTGAAAGAATGTCCCTTTCCTTACATCTGACTGTAACAGTGTTTAGGGGGGGGGGTGTAACATTTGTTACACACCTTTGAAAGTGCTGTTACTGTCAGGTCTTGCACTGCAATAGTGTGTGATAGGTTTATCTTTTTCTCATTTTTGGAAAATTCAGTTTTATTTTTGTTGACTGAACAGAAATATAACTGTCATCCATTCACTGGTGAGACAGGTTCAGGAGAAGAAAGATGATGAAATTAATAGCTCAGGTACTGATCATAGGAACATAGGAGGTTACTAGGCTAATGGCCCTGGTGCCCCCACAAGACTCAGTCAGCACCTGTCACTCCTGTCAATGATGGATACAGGTGGAACCCCTGGGACAAATTTGTGGTTTCCCATCCACTCATCAAGGTTGTGCTTGATCTAATATTCTACTAGTAGGCATTATACAAGACTATGTCATGTGCTATTAGATGCCATTTTCTGGACTGAAATGGAAGATGCTGCTTCTGCAGCCAAATACAAAGTTGCAACTTTTAAATAAAACAGGAACAAGCAACTAATTTTGTTACACTGGAATATCACATAAGTGCCAAGACATACACAGAATAACTAGATGAGAGGTAACCATGGGTCCACCCTTGCCACTTTGAGGAGTTCAATATGGTTTTTAATTTTATTTTGAAATATCATAAAAATAAAATATATTAATACAGGGAAATAAATCACTGCTCATCTAAGAATGTTTAATAATGATACAATAATGATATATGTACAATACTACAGCTGGCCAGTACTGCTGAGTCAAATATTTGTGTGTATCCATGTGCATACAGCTTTCTGTTTCCTAATTTTAGCAAATTCATTAAAGCCTCATGCTAGCTCACATATCTGTTTTGAAGACTTGGAATCCAAAGTAATTTTCTGACATATCTGTTTCTCACATTCTGATGGTATCCACAGCTTCATATTAATGATGTGGTACAATTACAGCTTGTAGAAAGAAATATATAAACAATATAAGTGAAACAGTAACTCAGATTAATTTGTCTGTGTGGACTTTGGCCTTCAAAAGCTAATTTGAAATGGAGGAAGTTAACCATTAAGTAATGTTATGGTAGCAATTGTTTGTAACCTTTAGTCCATTATTTGAAGCCTATGAATATGTTTTGTAACCCATAGTCCATTATTTGAAGACCTATGAAAATGTAATGGCCATTTATTCAATGCTCTACTTCCTCTGTTCAAGTCACCTGCATTGCTGTTGCTCAAGGTGAGATAAATAGGCCATGCTGCATGCAGATATCCCAGCTGCACTTCTTTATTTGCAGCATCCCCCACAGCATGCAGGATCTTTTCATTCATATGTTGCGAAATAGCTGCTGCATAAGGAACAGAGAACAGTTTAATTCAAGCATGATGCTATTGTTGGGAGCGTTAGAATATCAAGAGTGCTATAATTATAATTATCAAGTGTAGGATTTTTCTCTTCTTCACAATTATAGAATCTAAACCATGTGCTCTTTCTTCCTCTTATTATAATCAATTTTGAAATTCTATTATGCTTAAGATGCAGGTGAACGGCAGAATAGTTTTCATTAAGACAGCCATCAGCCATGTTTTATCTCACACTTCCCATACTCATTAAGATGAATATATGTTAATGGAATGCCTTCAGTAATGTAATTAAAAACTTTTTTTACTTAATTAAAGTTCCACTATCCAAATTGTAAGCATTATTTGTTTTATAAAAACCTCCACTGCTGACAAAAGACAAACACAAGTATGCGTGAGAGAGATAGGCATCTGAAAATACCTTTTCAGTAGAAAATATCTTTTATGACCAACATAAATTGTACAATTAAACTGGCCAAAAAAAGAAAAAAATATATTATTAGGCAGTGACATCAAACAAGACATATTTACATTCAGCCACTGAAGCCGCCTGAATGCAATACCTAAAAATGATAAAAAACGAGATTGTGTGTTTTGCACTTTCAGTCTGTGAGACACTTGCACACTTGCAGAACATGGTCTGAAAAATAAGTCAGCTTGTTAAAAAATAAACTAAGCAGCTAAGTGGTGCATTCCCATGTGTATGTGTGTGTATGTAGGAGAGTTTGTGAAAGGGGGCAGTGTTGCACTCAAGCATGCATGTGAATTTGGCAGAACATTGAGGCAGTGTCAGTGGTGCAACAGGCAACACACTCACCTTTATGGCACAAGGCTGTGGGTTCTATTTCAACTACAGGTAGATCAAGTACTGATACTACAGTACAGCATAAGGGAGGTGCTACACTCCTGAGTGTGCTGCCCTTTGGATGAGATATTAAATTAGTTCCCATCTTCTTGAATTAGAGTTAGCTCAGCTGAAAGTAAAAATTCCCATGGCACATATTAAAGATAGTAGGTAAAATTTCCTGATGCTCTCGCTAAATTTCCCCTAGTAGTATAAATACCACCTTGGGTTTCTCCTGAAAAGAAGATATTAGCCTTGTAGAACTAACCCAGTTAACAAAGGGTAAATCAAATTTGTATGTTATTATTATCCTGATATCTACCTGTCTCTTTGCATGTCTGTTTTGTGGAGGTGCAGTTACATGTGAAGCTGCACATAGACGTAATCCCACATGCTATTATAACCTTAGTATTTTGCAACTTATTTTAGAAAGATGATGCTAGGGCAGGAAGGTGGTCATTTGCCCAAAAAGTGATACATTTCTTAAATGTCTTTTTTTCAGTAATTATTATAGTGACAGGATCTTTTAATAAATATTAGGTCAACATTCTGTCACACATTTTTCATATTTAGTACTGTAGCCTGACTTATTTAGGTCAATGGAAAATTATAAAACATGTCTATATCAGATGTTCCAAGAAACAGGAACAATTTGATTTACCTTTTTTAGTTGCTGGTGCCAGACAGTATGTAGAAATCTGGCATGTAGCCATGATGGAGACTGCCCATTCCTATTTAACTAGGCATAAGCAGGTTTGTGTAACTGGCAACTTGTGCTTAAGGTATGCCGTACTGTTGATAGAGAGGAACATAACGTTTTTTGAAAGGTACATTTTTGTGTTTGTAGTGATTGCAAAACAATATATGAAACTGATTTTATCAGGAGAGTTATAATCGCACTCATACCCATTTCCTAGATTCAAGCAGATAAGTGGTAAGTGCTAATTATTTGTAAAGCCACACTTTATATACTTAGAAGGGAATTTAATGTTATGATATCAATACTATGGCTAGGTGTAGGCTGTTTTACTTGTTAAAAGAGTCTATTTACAGTGCCTGATGAGGTGTGGTAAATGCAAAAACATCATCCTTGCCCTCTTTATGGAACTGTTGGGAAGTTTTCCTGAAAGACCCATGTCCAAAGTTTACAGCTTGTGATGTTTCTTCAGTCTTTACTCAAATTCCACCTCTCCTTGCATAGTGATTCTTTCTTTGTGTATATTATAAGGAAAATGTTTTTTTTTTCTATAACTGAATAAAAGAAGTTTTGTGGCAGTCACACCTGAGTAGGCAGTTCAATTCTAGGACAAGTTGTTTTTCACTATACATCTTGTTGAGTAGTTGAATTTAAATTATATAATGACAACAATTTGTGTCTATACATGATGTGCCTCTTTAAAACTGTCTTTATCCTGCTTTAAAATAAAGCATTATGATACATTAGCATGTTTTCAGTCACTTGCTTTAGCACATTCAACAAAATACCTTTTTTGTTTTTTTTTTTTGGTTAAACCACCATGTAGTTGTACTTCTGACCACCCTATGTGGAAAAGAAAAAAAAATCCAGTCTATCAAATATAAAACACATTCATTTAGGTACCATTCTAAATTCTAATTATAGACCATAGTAATAAACAACCAATGACTCAATATATTCTAATGAGTGTTCTGAATAGCTTATGGTCGTTTACTAAAGCACTTTGTTGAACTAGATGTAGAAATTACCTAGACCTAATGGAACTGGAAAATTAGCCTAACACAAGGTAATCCAAAGGGAATGATTGATGTAGAAATTACCTAAACCTAATGGAACTGGAAAATTAGGCTAACACAAGGTAATCCAAAGGGAATGATTGAATTTTCACTTTCAACAATTAGTCACCTTTCTACATCAGCAATGCATGTAAGACTAGTGTCACGGTATTCCTTATTACAAGTAGACACTGCAAGATGAGCTATTACAAAGAAAAACTCCCATTAAATACATTTCAGGACAGTTTAAGTGTTGGATGGCTTTTAGCAACATCATATATAAAATCATTTAAGTGTCCCTTTCATGATTAGTCTAACTAACTAGTATGATAGCTTTGAAATTATGCTGCAAGGTAAATATTTACACAAGAAGGGTACAACTTTCAAGCAGTTGTATATTGGGTGAAATGTATGTGTTCATGGTTTGCAGTTAACAGCAAATTTTGTGTCACTGTCTATAAACTTGGGGAATACACATTTGTTTCAGTTCTACTACCTCAAAGGCCATGAAATCATCCTGGTTATTGCTACCTTTTTAAATTTCCCCAAATGTTTAGGTCATCTCATGATATCACAGGAAAGGACCCCATTCCTATGTCAGGAAAAAATTACATTTACAGAAATAGTATTGTGTCAGCCTTTTTTCCAAGAGTACTTGTCTCCAACACCCACAATGTATCCAGAGATGTCTTCTATAGTAAAAATGGAGTTATGTTACTTGTAATGGTAGCATATTTAAATATGCTAGATTTTTTTTACCTTTTTCTTTTGGAGTTATATGGGTATTTCATTTCATATTGCTCTAGTTCAAGCTTACATATTTTGGTGTTAATAACTTTATGTTATTCAGTATGCAGGACACTGTAGTCAGTATATAATAGGCGTTTCAGCAATTTTTGCTATTTTGCCTTTTATCCTTTGGCTTTAATATCTTGATTTCTTACTTGCATTTTCTTGATAGCTGGTTATTGGGTGATCCTACGTGATCAGAACTTCTTAGTTTTGGTATTTTTTATGGTTTATATTTCTAGTACTTCTCACCTATCTCCATGGCATAACATTTGCACAATCCTCCATTGTAACAGTCTTGCCACAATAGTGTGCTTTTCAAAGGATAGACCTTCAGTAGGAAATATATTATAACCAGCAACAAGCTGTGCATCTGTTTCTAATTCTGTAGTCTTGAGACTCATTTCTCTGTATCTCCCACTTTTCTCCAGCTTTTGTAATCCAGTATGTATGCAGTCCACTATCCTGAGCTGCCATTATTAACCTACCATGTTTTTATAATGTTTATTTACCGTTTTTTAACTATTCAAACATTAAGTTTTGACCAACATGAAGCCAATCCAAGCTTGCCATTACACATATGGGTTTTCCAGTTTTTTTTTTCCTTTTATTTTGTCATTGTCTTGTCTCTAGATCCATTCTTATGTTTATGGCACTTTTTGTTAATTCATGTTTTTGTCTACTTCTGGTTTGAGTTCCATTCCTACTACTTTCTAAAATGCTTCTGTTAGTGCATGCAAAACTGTCATAATATGTTTGTTTTCCTTGTGGTTTAGAACTTTCACTAAGTTTGCATCTGAGGATGTCAGCAAATATATATACAGGTGCATAATTGCATAGTTATATTTGCAGTCAGTTTCAAGGAGGTCCTTCTTCAGACTGTGAGAAGATATAATATTTCCATGCATTGTTTTAAATGGTTTACTATTATAATTTTGAAAATGAAAATCATTTTCTAAGTAAAAATCAAACCGTCAGACCGAAATTGCATGTTTCAAAAAGTTTGGATTATCAAAAATCCACAGTAAATGTCGACAATATTGAATTTGATCCTTGATGTGATGTTAAAAAGTGTTATTTAAATTTGCGAATAGGCCATTATTAATGCTTTTTCAACTTCGGACATTCAACAACTCCACCAACTGATCATTTGCAAAGATGTTGTTCGATATTGTCAACTATGGAATTGTGAGCCACGGTATTTTAATAGTAAACCATTTTAAATATGTCATTTGATAGGCATTAACTAAATTTTTTGTTTCCTCTCCAACTGATCCAGTACTTTTTGGGGTCTGTCAAGTATACCAACAATTTAAGTTAGAACATGATGAACAAGCTGATTTATAGCCTGAACTTCCTTCTTAGATAGCAAGACAGTTCTTAATATTAGTTTTCATTGTTTAAAATATTCCTTATAAGATATGATCTCATGCTAAATTGCTGACCCTTCATCTATTCACAGGTATTTAAGAACTCCTTCTTCTTCAAGTTTTTTTATATCATAATTCTCTCACAAAGTGATATTTTCTTGCTGTTTCAGTTTTCATGATATTTATGCTACTTTCACACATTTATTGTAACCAGATGGCATTCTTGTATAATCTGAAATTGTTTTAAACAGATACAATTGCACTTGATGTGCTGCACAGTTTTATATCGTCAAAAGAAGTAGACTGGATGTCATTTGGCAGAATTGTTTTCTTGAAGTCAAGCTGCATCCACAGCCTAGTCTGTTAAGTAACTAACCAGCTTAAATGGTAAAAGGCAAGGCAAAACAGCAATGGTGGCAAAGAATGACTCTGGAAAATCTCTATTTGCGTGTTTCTCATAATAATTTGCCCATTACTGTGACTCATTTGTAAAGTGGCATGCTAGCATTTCATAGTGATTGCTTTGTAATTTATCAGTGTATTATTTACACATCTGTCAGCACTGTATAATACAAAATGCAAAAAACTGTCAAATTCTTTTTCTGTAATCTCTCCATGATATACTTAGGTTTTCCACCTGTTTTACACCTCTAGAATTGCTTTGTTTACTAATGGAGATAATTTTGTCATGCAATCTTAATTTTATTTTATTTTCTGTTGTTCTATTGCAATTATTGAATTTCAATCTAAATGATTGCAAATTCTGCCTCCAGCAATTCTAAAATTTAAATTCTATGTTCACAGAAGGCAAGTTATTGGTCTATAGTTTGTAGAGTGGCTTGTAAGAAGAATGTAGTCTTTCCTCTTGTCAGATCACCTGGAGTCAGTTCAGCAGGTGCAAGCCCAATTTTGCAAAGACCTTAATACCTTTATCCAGAAGTTCAGTACAGCATCTCAACTTGCTTTTTTTATTTTTGAACAATTCTTAATTTTGTTTCAGTTTTGCTGGCTGTTACATCACTCCATTTAATATCCCTTGAGTAACACGTCTTACATTTTGCTTTACCTCATCTATCCATTCAGTGACTTTGTTATGTTCAGCAAGATCTTAATAGATACAATTTGTTGATGCTTTCTTTTTGGGAGGTATTACTTTTGTTGTTGTTGTCTTTCCCTTTTTCCTATAACTAATCTTGTGTCATTAATGAATTGTTTGTTTTGTATATTTCCTTTATATAGTTTCTGTCTAACGTCTGAGTTTTTTTTTTTTTTTTGCTTGTGCTAATATTTTTAGTCTATCAATGGTGATGGTAAAAGATACATCCTGATCTATTTTAATATTGTGTTACTTTAATTCTGTCTATTCTTCTATGAATTTTAGAGGAATTCCATTAGAATTATCTGTTAGTGATACTTCCATGATGGTATCCTACTTGCTCCCTTATTTTCCTTTGTTGTTCTGCTTTTTATACACACATAGAATACTAGGCTATTGGCCCTAGAGCTCTTACAAACTTAGCCATGTTAATTTCCGAGTTGGCCCAATTGTCCTTGGTTAGATGGATGTAATTAGCAGAGTGAGTCAATGATGTTAATACAGAGTTGACCCCAATTGCACTTGTTAGATGGGCATAATTTGCAGGGTGAGTCTATCGTCAACACTGACTACCCCTGTCTATGAGGGACATGGGTGCCACCCTGGGATTAATTTGTAGTCTCCCATTCATTTGTCTAGGTTGCACTTGAATAGGGTCAGTGAGGAGCTCTGCTTCAAATGAATTGGAAGCTTGTTCCAGGGGAGCAGCAGTCTCTGGGAGATATATCTGGCTCTCCAGCATATTATGTTAATGTTACAAGCTAGTTTAAGATCCTTAGAGTGAATAACTCTTGTACCATTTGGCTTGTGGATATGTAGCATTTCCATCAGGGCAGGGCCTGAGACTCTACTGTTAGCCAGGCACAAGTTGCCTCTCAGCAGCCTATATGATACAGAGTACAGTTACAGGGCTTTCAGTCTATCCACATAAGTCATGGTTTGCAAGCCCTGTATTTTCTTGATGAGAAACCTCTGTGGTCTCTCCAGCTGCTGCAGATATCTGGTGAGGTGCATATAAAAGGGAGCAATGTACTGTGCTATTGGTCTGGTGGGGGTAAAGTACAGTGGGATTATAACATTCTTATACCTGGATGCAATACCCCTACTTATGAGATGGGCAACATAGAAGGCTTCCCTTACCACGGTCCAAACCTGGTAGTCAATGCTCAGATCTCTGTTGTTCCCAGATCTCACACCACTGGGTTTGAACTTGGGGAGGGTGCTGTCAACACTGTAATTAGCAAGAATTTCTGCTTTGCCAAAGGGGATAATAATGTACTTATTTATTTTTAGATGTAGACCGTGGCTTTGGCACCAATCATTTGTCTGTGTTAACCCCTCCTGTAATATGTTAACATCATTAGGGGACTCAGTGATTGCACCCAATTTCCAATCATCTCCAAACATGGTAAGCCAAAGCACATCTACTTTAGCCTGTACTTCGGAGAAATAAATTCCAAACAGTAAAAGGCCCAGCACAGATCCTTGTGGTACAGCATGGGTGACGAGTCTACTAGTAGTGGTGGAATCACCAACTCTGACAGTATGTGTTCTGTCAGTGAGCCAATTTGCTATGCATCTAGTGATGTAAAGGTTAATTCCCCAGCTGTAACAGTCTGTCAATAATACCAGAGTGGGAGATTGTGTCAAAAACCTTGGCTAGCTCAAGATAGCTGGTGTGTTGTCTCTAACCTTCATGCAGAGCTCTGGGAACTTTCTCAATGAAGTCTACTAAGTTAATAAGCATGGTGTACCCCTGCAGCCAAATTGGGTTGGGTCTAGAGTTTAAAGGTCACAAATGTCCTTGTTGATAAGGTCCATGATGATTCTTTCCAAAGCCTTGCAGATAAGACTGGTTAGATTTATTGGTCTATAGTTCCCAGGGTCAGTTGATGGCCCCCATTTGTGCAAGGGGATCACTGTTGCTGTTCTTCACTCTGCTGGAGGAAAGCCAGTTCTCAGGCTATGGTTAATGAGAATGCCAAGTGGATCCATTATGTCCTGTTTTTAGATTGTTTAGTAAGTGACCTGGAATGTTATCTGGTCCAATTAAGGCTATGTTGTTGGCCCTGGAGAGTGCAGATATGACCTGATCTCTAGAGATACTAGGCAAAGGACTGGTATCAGGTATGCTTTGGGGTATGCCTGGTGGGGACAGGAAGGTGAAGCTTGCACCAAATCTGTCAGCCAGAAGGTTGGCAATTTCCTCTGGTATAGTATGAGTGGTATCATCTACTAGT
Source organism: Protopterus annectens (assembly GCF_019279795.1). Lineage (NCBI taxonomy): Eukaryota > Metazoa > Chordata > Ceratodontiformes > Protopteridae > Protopterus > Protopterus annectens. Next base: position 1,845,544,794 of record NC_056733.1, read on the forward strand.
TTGGAGCATAGCTGGCATCCCCTTTAAGATTTCAGACATAGTTAAAGAATGCCTTATGATTATCCTTAGCTAAGGATGCTATTTTAGCTTTGTTTTTTAATTAGATTTAGAGGACTTTAGTATATTTCTGATTTGCTTGTTCAGATTGTAGAGGAAATTCTTCTTCTGCTGAGTCAATTCCCTCTTGCCCTTAGATATTAGTTTCTGCTCTTAGACAGTAGTTTCTTATCCTTGTTATAAAACCTGTTTATACCTGAAGTTCACCAGGCTGGCTTGATTTTGGGAGGACCTGGTTTTCATATGGTCAGGTACAGCCGAGTCTATGCATTTGCTTAGGCATTTATACAGGTCATCTGTGTACACCTCTATATAGGAGTCATTGTTGTCTGTGATTGCAGGGGGTTATAACGCCATATACCATTCGTTTGTAGACTGTAGTTTGCTTTGGAAAAGTTTTAGTTTTTTAGTTTTTTTTTTTTTTGCTCCAGTGGGGGTGTCAAGTCCAATAGTTACTTTGAAGGAGATGAATTTATAGTCCACACTTACCAGGGAGGGCATCACTCAGGGAGAGTGCAGTGACCTCCCATGTCATTAAGTACTATGTCTAGGACATTTGAGCCCCTTTTGGGGGTGCAGATTACCTGTTCTAGAGCATTTGTAATGACAAACTTTCAGGAACCTATGGATGAGCATGTTTGTCCTTGTGCATGACATCCAGTTGATGGAAGAATAATTGAAATCTCCCATGACTAAGATGTTGGGCTGTATGACTCTAATAATTCCAGGTAGGCAGTGTGCTTTTCTTGGTCCGTGGTGGGAGACCTATATATATACATGCATACATACAAATACATATATGCATACAAATATTTCTAACACAGGCATTAATGCCTTTCTAACTTGCCAATATACTAAGACATTTGTTCCCATAATAAATTTCCAGGCTGTCCTTAAAAAATATCTAAACTAGTTGTGAAGAAATTGAAAACACTATCATCTGTGTTAGCATGTCTGACCAGAGATTTGTGCATATTCTCAAATTACCTTGTATTGCATGCCAGCATGTCTAATTGTGAAATGTAAATAAGTTTTAAAATGTTGAGTATTTCTGTGTTTATGCAGAATGTTTAGAGTTTCTCTCAGTATTTCGATACATTTCTAACTATGCATATTTGTGAATGACATTGTAAACTACAAACTGTGGAGAATCAGCTGAACACTGAGTGATGTCATTAGAATGTTCCTGGTTGCTAAGTGATTATTTAAACAGCTTATTGACAGAAAAAAAACTTTTTCAAACAGCTGACTTTTTTTTTAAATAAGACAATTGAGACTGATGTTAGTCAAGTTAGGCAAGTGCTGAGTAGTTTGACAAGTGCAGCAGTTTGTGAAGAGTTGCAGTCAGTGGATACCCAGAAAAGAGAACTCACCAAAAACTGTAAGATTTAGTTAGATTAGGAAAGCTTAGTTATTAAGATAGAGTTTTTCTAGAATAATGCACTCCTATCCTGCAGTTTAGTTTTACATTTCTGATGGCTGAGTTCTGATGTTTATTGAAAGCTATTGATTTACATTCTTGTAATCATTTTACTTATTATTATTGTTTGTTAGTACTTTACATTGTGGTGGAAAATCAGTATTTTTCTTCAGAGATTAGGGAGTGCTTGTACCTGTTTGATACTCCCCAGGTCACCTCACAGGCTTGGTCACTTCTGGTCATAGCTATAATTTATTTAATATTTAATTTTCATAACTGTAGTAGTGAAGTATCCAGGGTATACACAATTAGCTGTATGTAAATGAGCTGGGGTTATTGAATAGCAAAAAGGGCCACTGTGTCTGCAGATATAATCCATGGTAGGGCTAGAACCATGTAGGTAGTTGTAGATCAGGCAGCTGACATCAAAAGGGGGTATGTCACGCTATGTGTAAAAATACCTGAGCTCAGTGGCACTTGTTTGTGCTCAGCTAAACACTGCTAAACATGGGGGGTGTCCCATGCTGCTGAGCTGTGTTTAGCCCCACCACACATGTTTTAGCTGATTTAAGAAAAGCTGAGCATGCTCATGCACAGAGGAGAGTCCAAACTGCAGAGCACTGTTTACACTAGTGCTGCAGGTTTGAGCGCCACACCCCAGTGCTTAGCAGTGAAAAAATTAACAAAAAAATAAAAAAAAAGGAAATAGCTAGGGGAAGACAATCAGGTAGAAAAGACTGATATGCCCTGTTCAACAGACAATGGCCCATTCAAACCCCAATGGCATAACTGTCAGGTGGAATGCATCACAGTGCTCTAATCACACAGCCTGCATCTGCAGAACACCAGTATAAAGTATGCATACATCCTGCAATCTGATTTTTCCCACATATTCTGCACCATTGGAGTACACACTTGGGAATTTTAACTGACAAAATGATAGGGGCTGCTGCTGCTCTGCTACATCTGTATGTGCTAGAGGCTGAGGTCAGTGATGATGCTAATGATGACAATAGGCCCAGACTGAGAAGGAGAAAAGTGTTCGGGTCCAGGGTTACCTTTCAGGGGCTACATGAGTTGGAGACCGTAGAGCTCTACAGGGTGGACAGGGACATACTATAATAACTCACCAAGTTCTTCCACCCTCAACTCACACCCAGAGCCAACAGAGGGGAACCCATCCCAGTGAAGATTTATTTTAAAATCTGCACTTAAAGTTACATTTAGTCGAATTTAGTCGAAAGTTTGCTTGTTTGTTTGTTTAATTGAACTGTGGAGGCTGCCCACTAAAGTGTGCTAGCCTGTGTAACTAATTTATCACTGTCTCTGCATTTTCTGTGTATTTCTGCAAAAAAAAAACAAAAAAACAAAAAAATAATCTTTGTTTTCCCGCATTTCTCGACTAGTTTAGACCAGTATACAGGCATTGCTGTATTCTGGGCTGTGGTGTAGTTCCTGTGTTGTCCATTACCTTACTTGGATAGAAGGAAGTTTCTTTGCTCACCAGTGGGAGTGGGGAGCCTTGAGCAGCCTACCTGTCCTTGGGGGAAGTGACCTCAGCACAAGAAGCTGTCAGTAATTGGTTGTTTGGGACCATTCCTAGCTCTTTTGTAGTTCACTGCTTAAAATCCGCCTCTGGGCATTTTTTTCTGGCTATACTGCTCAGACAAGCTCCACGTGGGTTTACAGAGTGGTCCTAGCAGCAAGGAACTCGAAAACGCGACTACCTTCTGGATTTAAGTATCTTTGCTTTTTTCACTGAAAATAGCTTCTGCTGCTTACTTTGAACTAGCCTGAACTGTTTTTTTACTGATTACTGCATTTATTTTAAAATCTGCACTTAAAGTTACATTTAGTCGAATTTAGTCGAAAGTTTGCTTGTTTGTTTGTTTAATTGAACTGTGGAGGCTGCCCACTAAAATGTGCTAGCCTGTGTAACTAATTTATCACTGTCTCTGCATTTTCTGTGTATTTCTGCAAAAAAAAAACAAAAAAATAATCTTTGTTTTCCCGCCTTTCTCGACTAGTTTAGACCAGTATACAGGCATTGCTGTATTCTGGGCTGTGGTGTAGTTCCTGTGTTGTCCATTACCTTACTTGGATAGAAGGAAGTTTCTTTGCTCACCAGTGGGAGTGGGGAGCCTTGAGCAGCCTACCTATCCTTGGGGGAAGTGACCTCAGCACAAGAAACTGTTAGTAATTGGTTGTTTGGGACCATTCCTAGCTCTTTTGTAGTTCACTGCTTAAAATCCGTGTTTGCACGGCTTTGCACGGTCGTGCGCATAGCGCAGCGCCGGTTAAACAAGGTTAAACTTGGTTAAACAAGGTTAAACTTTTTCTGGCTCCGCCAAGTCTGCTCTTCAATTTTTCCCTTAGAACTGTTCTACTTGCAATCTAAACAGCCTATACTCTATCCTAAAGCATTTTGTATACAGGTAAAGCACTCTTAAACAAACGAAAAGTACTTCATTCACCTAAATTCTGTTGAGTACCCATTTCCCTATAGGTCCTTTCTGACTCAGTTACACAGCAATCTTTTTCACTATTTCTAGCATGTCGAAGGGTCAGTTGCTGGCGTCCTCTCCTGTTCAGCTGGTGAATCTGGGAATCTTGAGGCAATGTTACAATTGCCTCATGTACACAGACAACCCTCTCCTCCTCCCAACAAATACAAATATATGCGAGAGATGCAACTACATAGCCAAACTGGAGGCTGAGCTCTCTCAATTCATTACTGGCAAGACCAGTCAGGAGGAGAAGGTAACCACGCACACCACAAACCCAGTCTCACATAGAAATATCACAACTGCAAACCAAACACATAAACACACAAAAACATACTCGGAGGCGCTGATTAAAAATCTACCAAAACAACAGAGGCCTCCAAAGCAGACACCCAAGCAACCAACACCTCAAGACATAGCACATGCAACACATAGTTCACAAAGTCAGTGTGCTAAACAGTCACAGCCCTTAAGGCCAAACAACATGCCAGACACACTTGTAATAGGTGACTCCATAGTCAGGCACACTGACGTCCCGCTCACCAGACTGAACAAGGAGAGGGTCACAGTAAGCTGCCTGTCGGGAGCTAGAATCCGCCACATAACACAAGCACTCAGGTCACTCCACAGCAAGTACAAATATGACTCAGTCATTGTACATGCCGATGTGAACGACCTGAGATGTACCTCCCTGGACTACATGAAAAGAGACATAGAGGAGCTCTCTGATTATGTAGCCCAGGCCGGTATGACCCTGACCCTGAGCAGCATCTTACCCTCACCAAGAATGATGCCACAGTACAAAGACAAAATGATCAGTTTTAACAATTGGCTTAATTACTGGTGTCATTCTAAGGGGATCCAGTGTCTGTCTGCTTGGGATGACATGCTTGACAAGCCACGCAGCTTCACAAGGGATGGCTTGCACCTGTCACCCCTGGGCTTCCAGATATTGGCCAAGGCTCTTGCCACCCCCATAGTGCCTTTTTTAGGCAAGGCTCAAATGACAAACCTACCTCCCTAGAAAACACAAGTGGAAAAAAACTAAGGGTAATGCTGCTCAATGCCAGAAGTCTAAACCTCAAGATTCACACCCTCGAAGCCCTCCTCAGTATGGAGAACATCGATGTCTGTGCAGTGACTGAAACCTGGTTCAAGGCTCCTGAGAGCACCCCAGCACTATCAGGTTTTACCTCATATCATGCTTTCCGGCCCCAAAACTTGGACCGAACCACAAAAGGAGGGGGAGTATCCATTTTCATCAAAGATACCCACACCTCCAAGGTTAGTGGCAATGCACAAAGCATCGGAGACTATCCAGGTGCAACTAACCATAGGCAAAACTGCCTTACAGTTTGTGGCATGCTACAGACCACCCTCTCAAACTCAGGAACCCCACACAGCCTTCCTGAAGACACTGGAGAGTATGAATGTCTCTCCAAATACCATCATTTTGGGAGACTTCAACTACCCAAACATAGACTGGGAACATTACTCAAGCCCCAACACCCTAGCCCAAAGGTTCCTAGAATTCATAAACTCAAATGCAATGGAACAACTAGTCACCATTCCCACAAGAGGAGACAATAATGGGGACAAAATGCTCCACACTGGAAGTACATCCCTCTTTGGTAAGATCAGACCATAAATTAATCTCACTGGAAATCCACATCCCACCCCCACCCCCTGCACAAAAGACCACAGTGAAGAACTTCTCAAAAGCAAACTTCACACTTCTTAAGACTGAAGTTGTATCTTTCAAGGCCCCTGGGCCAGTGGAAACCACAACCCACACTGCTGAATCCTTTGCAAATGCCTTCTATGGGCACCTTCAAGAATGCATGGATCATGCAATCCCAAATAAAACCAAGACCCATTCCCCCAAAGGCAGGCGCCCGGTCTGGTGGACCCCAGCCATAAACAAACTTTACAACAGGAGGAGGAAGCTACTACATGACAGAGCAAAATCCCTAAAAGGGAAGGCATCTCTGATCAATACTAGCAAAAAACTACGATCACTCATAAAATCATCCAAGGCCAACTTTGAGAGAAAAATCGCAAAAGACACAAAAGACAATCACAAGGCCTTCTTTAGCTATGTTAGAAACCTGGGTGGAAACTCCCAGATATGCTCAGAGTTAGTCCAAAATGACACAAAATACACTGAACCCACTGACATTGCCAACATTCAGGCAGACAGGTTCAGTGCAAATTTCTCCTCCCCCTCCCCCCCCAAAAGGAGAAATAACTATCCCAGCAGAGTGTTGCCTCCCTAACATCTCAGATGCCCAGGTGAGAGCCGCCCTCTCTAAAGCTAAAAACACAGCATCAATGGGACCGGATGGTGTCCCGGGCTGTGTGCTACATGAACTCCAAGAGGAACTAAACCCACACATAAGGCTGCTGTTTAATCTTAGCTTTACTACAGGATACGTACCCAAAGAGTGGCATATGGCAACAGTGGTCCCACTTCACAAAGGTGGTGCTTCTACGGACCCTGGAAATTACCGCCCCATAAGCTTGACGAGCCTGGTCTGCAAAGCTATGGAGAGGATCATTATGGAACTCATAAACAAAGACATTGGTGACCTACAGACATTGGATCCTACCCAATTTGGCTTTGTCAAGGGCAGATCCTGCCTTTTGAACTTGGTCGACTTTTTTGAAACAGTCACTAAGGCCATTGATGAGGGTAAGGTAGTTCACACAGCCTACCTTGACCTTGCAAAAGCCTTTGACACAATACCCCACTCAGGCATCATAGACAAACTCACCAGCTTAAATGTAAACCCATATGTCACAAGATGGGTTGCAAACTGGCTCAAGGACAGAACCCACAGGGTCAGAGTTGCTGGAGCTATGTCAGACTCTAAGCCAGACACAAGCAGTGTCCCACAGGGCTCAGTCCTGGGACCCCTCTTTTTCGGCATTTATTTTTCCGAGGTACAGGCAAACATAGGAGGATTGTGGCTGACAAAGTTCGCAGATGACTGCAAACTGGGCGCCATAATTGATACTCCAGCGGACACAAACATCCTTCAGAGAGGCCTCATAGAAACAGATAATTGGTGCCACAGCCATGGCCTTAAGCTAAACACCAAAAAATGTATAGTCATACCCTTTGGGAAAAACAAAGTACTGACAAATTACCACACAGGCGGTAATCCATTAAGTACGGAAGAGGTAATCAGGGACCTAGGGACCCAGGTTGACAGTAACCTCTCATTTGACACTCACATTGCCAAAGTGGTTAGGAAGACCTTCTATATTGCCCACCTTATCATGAAGGGTTTCACATCTAGATCAAGAGAGGTCATTGTGCCCCTGTACTCTTCTCTTATCAGGCCAATGATTGAGTACAATGCCCCATTTGGGATGTATCTCACCCGACACCTGCAGCAGTTGGAAAGACCCCAAAAGTTCCTCACCAAGAGGATAAAGGGTCTTAAACATATGTCATATGCTGCCCGACTGAAAAAACTCCAGCTCTATTCAGTCGCATACCGCCTACTCAGAGGTGATCTGTGCCTGACGTACAAGGCCATGTCCAATCCTGAATTAATGGACATGCTCCACCTCAGAAAATCCAAATCCATCAGAGCCACGAGAACAAGTGACTTAAACCTCAACACAGAAATAAATAGAACGTGCTGGAGGGACAGATTCATAACCCAGAGGCTCCCTACACTCTGGAACAGAATCCCAGTCCATGTTACGCAGAGCCCCTCACTGACTCTATTCAAGAGAAATCTCGACGAGTGGATGGGAGATCGTAGGTTTACCCCAGGGGTCATCTCTGTGTCACTACTAGACAGAGGCATAGTAAACTAAACCCTAAAAGGGCGTAGTATTCGCATCCTAAGGAGTGGTGTAAGCCACATACACTCTGGCTAGGCTTATAAATGCCCTAGGGCAGATAGCCTAGTACGAACCTATGAACCTATGAACCTATATATGAAGCCCTTAAATTATTGGCTACAGGTACTTTTCAAAGACCAACTGGGGAAATAATGGGGATCTCACAGGCATCTGCATCCAGGGTACTCCACCAGTTCCTGGATGCCATGCAAGCACATGTCAGTGAGCACATTTATTTACCCCACACTCCTAAGGAGAGGGCCAGCAATATGCATATCTTCTACCATGTAGCACACTATCCTGAGGTACAGGGTGCCATAGACTGCACTCATGTGCACATCTAAGCACCACCTGGTGAAGAGCATAGAGTCTACTTCAATCACAAGTGGTATCACTCCATCAACTGCTAGATCATGTGCAATGCCAAGGGTAATATCATGAATTTCTGTGCTGCAGTCCTGGAAGTTATCATGACTCCCACATCTGGCATGTATCACAGCTGTAACAGATGTTTGCCAAAGGGGACATCCCATATGGCCATCTACTGGAGGATGCTGGCTATGCATTGGAGCCATGGATGATGACACCCATCAGAAATGCGCACACACCAACCGAAGAATGCCATAATGAGCCACACCCAGAAACTAGGAACATCTTAGAGCATGTGTTTGGCTGTTCAGGTCATGGTTCCACTGCCTTGATATATCTAGTGGAACCCTGCAGTACTCTCCAGCCACAAGTGCACACATGTTCACAACATGTGACATGCTACACAATATGATCCTGTGGAAAAAGCTGCAGCAGAAACATGGAAGGGAACAGACACATGGCCCCCCACAAGTGCCAAGGTCCCCACAGTCACAGGGCATCTCAGAGAGGAACCCCCTGAGCCTGTTTCTGTAGGCAGACATAGGCATGCCCAGGATGCCCTGGCCTTGGGAAAGACGCAATGCATAGCACATGCACTGACAACCTTGGGACCTAAGGACTGGCACCTCACTCTGACCCACATACATACTAAAAAGGATGCCAATCACAACACACAACCTGTACTTTAACATGTATTGGCTGTGTACTGCACGCATCTGACAGAGTCAGCCCTAAAGCACCATTATATTCACTGCTGCAGGCACAAGGTAAGTCACACTTCGTTACAACAGGTGTATGGCGTACTTCACTATGGTAGCATAGGTTTGGACCTGCTGCTTGTATGCAAGGGAATTGAGTGGACTACCGGGACAGCTGCAGACAACTGACAGCTATGTGAGACAACAGGAAGTCTCTGACCAATAGTGGCTGCCCCGTATTATGCAGTAGGACCCAAGCCAGCAAAACCCATTGCACTAAGTGAGGGAATTACAAACAGTGGGGTCATAGGACAGATGCATGACTGTCAGTGCTAGAGTTGCCTACTCCCAACACATGCATGTTCTCATACAACTGCAGTATATTTTCTTTGCAAGGTAATAGCAGCAGACCACACAATCCCAGGGCTATCCCAATCAACCTGGTGAAATGTTCCATTTCCACAATATGCAGAGGTCAATGTGCTATGTATGTCTGTGGTTGATAGTGTCAGGAATTAAACTGTACTTTCTGGTGGCTGTCATGGCTCAGTGAGATATGTACATTACCACGGTTGATGGTGTTCATAGTTTGAGATTGGCTGCACTTACTATTTTTGCATGTGAGCTACACCTGTGGTAGGAGTTCTACAGGCAGTCCATATGTCACTATTTGTTACTGCAGGAAAGCCGTACAAAGCCACAGGCAAGGGAGCGACAGGGTGCCAGAGATATGGACAGTACAAAGCTCTGAGTAACCCAGATAGTGGCTAGTAGAACAGCAGGTTGTAACAAGTCAGAGTAGCAGCAGGCTGTCAAAGCTGTCACATAACTATGTCAGTACTTACAACAAGTCATTGGGTACCATCATACCCCTCAAATGTAAGAGTGTCACAAAATGTCCACATTTTTGTCTCATACATATGGTCTGTTTTAAATAACATTGCATTTTTCTGGCAAACTACTGGTGAATCAACAAAGGCTGATGTGACAAAATAATGACAGGTGGATGAGAGGCACACTTCATACCCACCAGAGCATATATGCTAATACAGAATCCGAAATCTAGCAACTGTGTAAGTTTGTAAGAGCAATATGAAACAGTTGTCCATATGTTTGTGCCTGTGTCTGTGTCCCACTTTCATAAATGGCTTTGTTCAGATCTCTGGCTCCAGCAGGTTGAGAGGTATGAGCACCATCTAGCCCTAGAATAACAGTACAACACAAACTGTCTGAGAACCAGAGCAGACATATGGGGCGCAAGGCTGGACATCCTGAAAAACAGGTGCAGTCAGAGGTGTGAAGTCTGTAACCCTGTGTGTGGTGTTACATCACATAACCCAGTCACATCATACCTACAACTACATAGAGCAGCAACTATGGAGAAAGCCAGGAACTGGAGTGGGGCAGGACAAAAGCCCACATATAAGGAAAAGGAGGAACTGATGGCCAGACAAGTGCAGAAAGTGCAGAATAGAAATGTTTTTGCTGTAGCATGGGTCCCAGGCAGTGTATGGAGTTAGTAACCCAAATGTCTGTCAGTGGTTCCTCACATCAATATACAATGATCTGCAACTGATGTACCAGAAATCACATTGGCATAAATGTATCAGTCATGTGATGCAAAACCCTGTTCAGTCGAATACAATCAGTACACACCCTAGATATGAGTGACATATTACGGACAACACACAGCCAGGAAATCTCTCAGGCATCATATCAGGGAGGTGTTGGACTGCTTAATAAGGTGCAGTAGCCAATTGTCTGTAGCACACAAACTCCCAGACGGGAATACAGGTAGCTCTGACCTAGAGTCACCTTGTATGTACCGATGGTCACACTGGGCACTGGGCATGCTAATTCAGCCCATGTCTGAAGGCACATTTGACTATAGAACTGAGATGTCTGGATATCTCTGTACATACAGACAGCTATGTATACTTAACTATCTCTCCCTATCCCCATCAGACATGATTGCCCTTATCTATCAGTAGGTGGCACATATAAGATATGTATGGATCTGTAGAGTTTTATATAGATACATATATATAGAAAACATATATGTGTGTGTGTATATATATATATATATATATATATATATATATATATATAGAGAGAGAGAGAGAGAGTGGGAGGGAGAGAGCGACACACACACACACATAGAAAGGCATATATAGTGATGTATTGCTGCAGCCACTTGTACACTAAGTGTAACCAGTGGCATGTGCAATTAGTATGGTGAGCTGTAGTGTGTAATAGTGGGCAGGTAGGGGTTCTAGTCTCACATCAGCCACCTTCTGTGTGTGTTTGTCTGTTTGTGTAGATATTCCATATACAGCAGTATGCACACATCCAGCAGGCCTGTATCTGCACAATGGTCACTCATTTTATGGTCCTCTGACCAGTGTCCTCCACAACAGTGGCCTCCCTGTCAACAGCTGCTGATGTCATCTACTCAAACAGCAGTGGAAGACACTCTCCAAATGCACAAGCTCTGTGGTGCATGTGATAACTACAAAGCACTACAGTATATACAACTAGATAGGTAGTGTGTCTAATCCTAGCAATAGCAACTGAGTGCATGTGTGTACGAATATCCCCTTGCAACAGGCTGTCTGTCTTGCCTATGAGTGTGCAATGCCAGTAAATTTTAAGGGTTGTGCCTACCTGTTATCCCCCTGTGGCTTACTTCACAGGGCTTGCTGATGTCGTACAACTTAAAAGCACAGTTAGACACTCTCCAGATACATAAGCTCTGTGGCTCATGCAATAAATGAGTAGCACTATAGTGTATACAACTAGATAGATAGAGTCTCTAAGACCAGCAACTCAGTGAGCGTATATGGGTGTTTGTATAAGTATATTCCCTTACAGCAGTGTGTATGACTTGCCTATGTATGTGCAGTACCAATTCATTTTTAAGGCATGTGCCTATCTGTTATCCCCCATGTGGCTTACTTCACAGGTCCTGCTGATGTCATCCACCTTAGAAGCACAGTTAGACACTCTCCAGATGCATAAGCTCTGTGATGCATGTGACACATGTGTAGCACTATAGTGTTTACAACTCAATAAGTAGGGGCTCTAATCCCAGCAATGGCAACTCAGTGAGTGTGTGTGTGCGTGTGTGTGTGTGTGTGTGTGTGTGTGTGTGTGTGTGTGTGTGTGTGTGTGTGTGTGTTTAGTGTGTGTTTGTGTGTGTGTGTGTGTGTGTGTGTGTGTGTGTGTGTGTGTGTGTGTGTGTGCAAGCATACCCCCTGCAGCAGTGTGGTTGTTTTGGCTGTATGTGTGTGTGATGGTTATACCACTTTAAGAGTATGTTAACCCCCCCATTGACAACCCATTTAGCGCCTACTGATATCATCCACCTTAGAAGCACAGTTAGCCACACTCCCAACACAACAGCTCCATCACACATGCGATATGTACATGGTACTATAGTGTAGCTAGGGAGGGGTTCAAATCTCAACAATGGCAACTGCATGTGTATATGCATATCTCCTTGCAGCAATGTGACTGTTCTTGCTTTTGTGTGTGTGTGTGTGTGTGTGTGTGTGTGTGTGTGTGTGGGTGTGTGTGTGTGTGTGTGTGTGTGTGTGTGTGTGTGCGTGCGTGCAATGGTTATACCATTTTAAGGACCTGTGCAAACATGTTAACACATTGGCAACCCATTTAGGGCCTACAAATGCCATCCAACTTAGAAGCACAGTTATGCACACTCCCAACACAATAGCTCCATGTCACATGCCATATGTATGCAGTACTATAGTGTAGAGAGGTAGGGCTTCTAATCTCAATACTGGTAACTGTGTGAGTGTAGGTGTGTTTGTATGTATATCTCCATACAGCAGTGTGACTGTCTTGCCTTTGTGTGTGTGTGTGTGTGTGTGTGTGTGTTTGTGTGTGTGTGTGTGTGTGTGTGTGTGTGTGTGTGTGTGTGTGTGTGTGTGTGTGTGTGTGTGTGTGTGTCTGCGCTCGTGTTGGTTATACCATTTTAAGGGCCTGTGAAAACCAGTTAGCCTCCACACTGGCAATCTTTACTGTGCCTGCAGATGTCATCCACCTGAATAGTAGCAGCAGACACTGCAAAAACATACAGGTTCATAGGTTCATACTAGGCTATCTGCCCTAGGGCATTTATAAGCCTAGCCAGAATGTGTTTGGCTTTCGCCACCCATTTTAAATTTATTTTGCTATGCCCTTTTTCGAGGTTAGTATACTGTGCCTCTGTCTAACAGTGACACAGAAGTGATACCCGGGATAAACCTACGATCTCCCATCCACTCATCAAGATTCCTCTTGAAGAGAGTCAGTGAGGGACTCTGCCTAACCTGGACTGGGATTTTATTCCAGAGTGAAGGGAGCCTCTGGGTTATGAATCTGTCCCTCCAGCATGTCCTATTTATTTCAGTGCTGAGGTTCAAGTCTCTCGAGCGTAGCTCGATGGGATTTGGATTTTCTGAGGTGCAGCATGTCCATTAATTCCGGGTTGGACATGGCTTTATACATCAGGCACAGATCGCCTCTGAACAGGCGGTATGCCACTGAGTAGAGCTGGAGTTTCTTTAACCGGGCAGCATATGGCATCTGTTTGAGCCCTTTGATCCTCTTGGTGAGGTACTTTTGGGGTCTTTCCAGTTGCTGCAGGTGTCTGGTAAGGTACATCCCAAAAGGGGCATTGTACTCAATTATGGGTCTGATGAGGGATGAGTAAAGAGGCACGATGACGTCCCCTGATCTAGATGTGAATCCCTTCATGATTAGGTGGGCTATATAAAATGTTTTTCTAACCACTTTGGCCACGTGGTTGTCAAATGAGAGATTGCTATCAACTTGGGTCCCCAGGTCCCTAATTACTTCTTCTGTACTTAATGGATTACCACCTATGTGGTAATTTGTGGGCACTTTGTTTTTGCCAAAGGGGATGACTATGCACTTTTTGGCATTTAGCTTGAGGCCATGGCTCTGGCACCAGTTGTCTGTTTCTATGAGGCCCTTTTGGAGGATGCTTGTGTCAGCTGGCGAGTCGATTATGGCACCCAGTTTGCAGTCATCTGCGACCTTGGTCAGCCACAGTCCTTCCGTGTTGGCCTGTACCTCCGAGAAATATATACCGAACAAGAGAGGACTGAGCCTTGTGGGACACCACTTGTAACTGGTTTGGAGTCTGACATGGCTCCAGCAATTCTAACCATGTGGGTTCTGTCCTTGAGCCAGTTTGCAATCCATCTAGTGACATAGGGGTTTATATTTAAGCTGGTGAGCTTATCTATAATGCCCGAGTGGGGTATTGTATCGAAGGCTTTTGCGAGGTCCAGGTAGGCTGTGTGGACCACCTTCCCCTCATCAATGGCCTTGGTGACTGTTTCAAAGAAATCAACCAGGTTTAAGAGGCAGGATCTGCCCTTAACAAAGCCGAACTGGGTAGGATCCAGTGTTTGTAGGTCCCCAATATCTTTATTTATGAGGTCCATGATGATCCTTTCCATAGCTTTGCAGACCAAGCTAGTCAGGCTTATGGGGCGATAGTTTCCAGGATCCGTTGAGGCACCACCTTTATGGGACCACTGTTGCTGTACGCCACTCTTTGGGCACATATCCTGTAGTAAGGCTGAGATTGAACAGTAGTTTTATGTTTGGGTTTAGCTCTTCTTGGAGTTCATGTAGGACGCAGCCCAGGACACCGTCTGGTCCCATTGATGTTGTGTTTTTTGCTTTGGAGAGGGCAGCTCTTACCTGATCATCTGAGATGTCAGGGGGGCAGCACTCTGCTGGGATAGATATTTGCCCTTTTGGTGGGGAGGGGGGGAGAGTTTGCGCTGAACCTGTCAGCAAGGATGTTGGCAATGTCTGTGGGTTCGGTGTATTTTTTGTCATTTTGGACTAATTCTGAGCATATCTGGGAATTACCACCCAGGTTCCTAACATAACTAAAGAAAGCCTTGTGATTATCCTTAGTGTCCTGTGCAATTTTTCTCTCGAAGCTGGCCTTAGACAATTTTATGTGTGCCCGTAGTTTTTTGCTAATACTGATCAGTGATGCCTTCCCTTTTTGGGGTTTTGCTCTATCATTTAGTAGCTTCCTCCTTCTATTGTATAGTTTGTTTATGGTTGGGGTCCACCAGACAGGACGTCTGCCTTTGGAGGATTGGGTCTTGGTTTTATTTGGGATCGCATGATCCATGCATTCCTGAAGGTGTTCATAGAATGCGTTTATAAAGGATTCTGCGGTCTGGGTCATATTTTCCACAGGCCCGGGGGCTTTGAAGGATTCCACCTCAGTTTTGAGGAGTGTGAAATTTGCTTTAGAGAAGTTTTTCACTGTGGTTTTCTGGGCAGGGGGTGGGGTCGGGATGTGAATATCCAGTGAGATTAGTTTATGGTCTGATCTTACCAGTGAGGGATACACTTCTGGTCTGGAGCATAGAGTCCCCATGTTGGTGATGATCAGGTCCAGTATGTTTTACCAAATCCACAAACACTGATGAAATGCAGCAAAGTTATAACAAAACACAAACCACTAGCACCATGCCAGTACAACGTTTATTGTGATCTGGTACCTCGGCCTTTCGCCTTCAAATGGATCACAAATACTCGGTGCTGTTAACAATTATTTATACAAGTTTATTCAAAGTTAATCAGCACCAATCAATCAATTATGGCATTTTTAAACAGATTTAAAGTGCTCTACCAGTATTTTATCCTACAAAACTGACATATTTACTTAAAATGAAATTTTAACCTCAAAAATCTACACAATATTATTAAACTAATATATCAATATCAATATTTATAAAATAGTGTAACATATATATAAAATAATATCAAAAAGATTTCAAAAAAATGTTTTACCCTCTTGTGGGAGTGGTAACAAGTTGTTCCATAGCATTTGAGTTTATAAATTCTAGGAACCTCTGGGCTAGGGTGTTGGAGCTAGAATAATCCTCCCAGTCTATGTTTGGGTAGTTGAAGTCGCCCAATATAATGGTGTTTGGAGAGACCTTCATATTTTTCAGTGTTTTCAGAAAGGCCAAGTGGGGTTCCTGGGTTTGGGAGGGTGGTCTGTAGCAGGCTATAAACTGGAAGGCAGTTTTACCCACTGTTAGTTGCACATGGATAGTCTCTGATGCTTCGTGCTTTGCCACCAACCTGGAGGTGTGGGTATCTTTGATGAATATCAATACTCCTCCTTTTGTGGTTCGGTCCAAGTTTTGGGGCCGAAAAGCATGGTATGAGGTATAACCTGGTAGTGCTGGGGTGCTCTTGGGAGCCCTGAACCAGGTTTCTGTTACTGCACAGATATCGATGTTCTCCATGCTAAGGAGAGTTTCGAGTGTGTGCATCTTGAGGTTTAGACTTCTGGCGTTGAGTAGCATTACTCTTAGTTTCTTATCCCTTGTGATACCTATGGAGGTGGGTTTGTCTTTTGAGCCTTGCCTAAAAAAGGCACGATGGGGGTAGCAAGAGCCTTTGCCAATATCCGAAAGCCCAGGGGTGACAGGTGCAAGCCATCCCTAGCGAAGCATCGTGGCTTGTCGAGCATATCATCCCAAGCTGACAGGCACTGGATCCCCTTTGAATGACACCAGTACTTAAGCCAATTGTTGAAATTGATCATCTTGTCTTCATATTGTGGCATCATTCTTGGTGAGGGTAAGATGCTACTCAAGGTCAGGGTCATACCGGCCTGGGCTACATGCTCAGAGAGCTCCTTTATGTCTCTTTTCATGTAGTCCAGGGAGGTACATCTCAGGTCATTCACACCAGCATGGACAATGACTGAGTCATATTTGTACTTGCCTTGGAGTGACCTGAGTACTTCTGCTATGTGGCGGATCCTAGCACCCGACAGGCTGCTCACCGTGACCCTCTCCTTGTTCAGCCTGGTGAGCGGGACGTCAGTGTGCCTGATGATAGAGTCATCTATTACAAGTGTATCAGGTGTGTTGTTTAGTCTTAAGGGCTGTGACTGTTTGGCACACTGGCTTTGTGAGATATGTGTTGCACGTGTTTTGTTTTGGGGTAGCGGCTGCTTGGGTGTCTGCTTTGGAGGTCTCTGCTGCTTCGGCATATCTTTATTTAGAGCCTCCGAGTATGTTTTTGTGTGATTATGTGTTTGGTTTGCTGTCGTGGTAGGTCTATGTGAGACTGGAATTGTGGTGAGTGTGGTTTCCTTCTCCTCCTGACTGGTTATGCCAGTACTGAGTTGAGAGAGCTTAGCCTCCAGTTTGGCTATATGGTTGCATCTCTCACATGTGTTGGAATTTGTTGGGAGGAGGAGAGGGTTGTCTGTGTACATGAGGCAGTTGTAACATTGCCTCAAGATTCCCAGATTCACCAGCTGGACCAGAGAGGAGATTGACAACTGACCTTTGGGCATGCTAGAATAATAGTGGGAATTCCTTAATAATTGAAAACCAGGGCCAGTGGGGAGTGAGGGTGTAGTGCTTTTAATTTTTAGTGCTGACTTATATAATCGCTTTAGTGAGCAAGTGCCAGGTAACTAAGTGCAATGTGTTACAGGTAACTTAAATGCAAAAACGACAAACAGTAACTTTCTTTCAAGTGAAACAAGGAAATAAGTACAGTAAGCAATGCAGATATCACTAGTGATCCACAGAAGTGCTGAGAAACCGCGTATTAGGTGGAATTAGCGTTCCAGGGAAATCACAGGCAAACAAACAAGAAGCATATAAACAAAGCTAGATTCAGCAGGCCTGGATCTAGTCTAAGCTACAGCAAACAAGGTGTACCAATTTCAGTAAGATACAGTTCAAATATTCAGGCACTATAAACCTTTAACCAGAAACTCCCAGCTCAGAAGGGCAGAGTCCAGCCTCTTCTCCCACAAGAGTGCAGACTACAAACCTTCTTAATGTAAAATAACTGGCCTGAAGCCCAAGTGCCTAAACCAGAACTAATACACTTTAAGAATAACAGACACTGGGCTCTCAATCAGCAGTTCCCAACTTAGAAGGATGAACGCTACCTGTCCTGCCACCACAGTGCATGCCACAAACCTTCCTAATGTAAAACAACTGGTCTGAAGCCCAAGTGCTTAATCCAAAAGACTTAGAATGATATCTACACTTTAATCAAGTTACTACCAAGCAGTAATAAATACAATTGAATACTTTAGAGAATGCCTGGATTAGTGCTCAAGTTACACAAACAAAGCTAGATCCAGCAGGCCCGAATCCAGTCTATGCCACAGCAAACAAGGTGCACCAACTTCAGTAAGAAGCAGTTCAGATATGCATGCACTATAAGCCTTCAACCAGAAATTCCCAGCTCAGAAGGGCAGAGTCCAGCCTCTCCTCCCACAAGAGTGCAGACCACAAACCCTCTTAATGTAAAATAACTGGCCTGAAAGCCCAAGTGCTTAAACCAGAATTAATACACTTTTAGAATAACAGACACTGAGCCCTCAATCAGCAGTTCCCAACCTAGAAGGATGTAAGCTACCTGTTCTGCCACTACAGTGCAGACCACAAACCCTCTCAGTGGATAAAAACTGGTCCGAAGCCCAAGTGTTTAAACCAAAAGGCTTAGAATGAGTTACACCAAGCAGTAATAAATACAACTGAGTACTTTTAAGATGATGTAAAAGTAAAAAAAGTAGGTAGAAACACAAGTACAGTAAAAGCAGATGAAATTTTTTTTTTTTTCTGAACAAGTGCTGAGATCAAAGAAACATATTTGAGTGCTGAAACTAGAAAACTGGCTAGTTATAAGAAAAAAAAACTAAGCTAGAAGGCTTCCCTCCAACACAGAAGGGCTTGGGGGCTCAGAAGCCTACAAATAGTCTATACCACTTAACAGGAAAGGCAGGAAACAAGCTTACATTTTTTTCTGTTTCCCAGATGCTCTCTTTGTACACAGTAGGAGTGCCTGAAATCAGAATATGATCTCACTGCACTCAGTTGAGTGAGAAAATGAGATGGGCCCAGAAGGAGTATCCAAACACAAATTTACAAGAGGGGCGGGCAGTTGCAAGGCCACTAAGATTAACACCAAAACAAAAACAGGGAGGGTGGGTGGGACTAACTGAAGAGCAGAGTGAAAACTTCCAGTTCAGTTAATATTCCTTCCACAAAGTTAAAATCAATTTAAATACTGTATTTTTTGAAAAAAAGAGCAGATAAAGGTACTTAAATTCTCTTATACGTCCAGCTGAATACAGCAAGTTCTTAGCCGGCCAAAGCTGAGGTTTTAAGCAGAAAATATTTCACACTGTACCACTTAAATAGGCAAGGACAGGAAATCAAAGAATGTGACTACCCCCACACCTGTAATTACTAGCAAATAACAAAATTCAGCAAACACTGACTAACTTCCAGTTCAGTTAATATTCCTTCCACACAGTTAAAATCAATTTAAATACTGTATTTTTTTGAAAAAAAAAAAGAGCAGATAAAGGTACTTAAATTCTCTTATACGTCCAGTTGAATACAGCAAGTTCTTAGCCGGCCAAAGCTGAGGTTTTTAAGCAGAAAATATTTCACACTGTACCACTTAAATAGGCAAGGACAGGAAATCAAAGAATGTGACTACCCCCACACCTGTAATTACTAGCAAATAACAAAATTCAGCAAACACTGACTAACTTCCAGTTCAGTTAATATTCCTTCCACACAGTTAAAATCAATTTAAATACTGTATTTTTTTTTTAAAAAAGAGCAGATAAAGGTACTTAAATTCTCTTATACGTCCAGTTGAATTCAGCAAGTTCTTAGCCATCCAAAGCTGAGGTTTTTAAGCAGAAAATATTTCACACTGTACCACTTAAATAGGCAAGGACAGGAAATCAAAGAATGTGACTACCCCCACACCTGTAATTACTAGCAAATAACAACATTCAGCAAACACTGACTAACTTCCAGTTGAGTTAATATTCCTTCCACACAGTTAAAATCAATTTAAATACTGTATTTTTTAGAAAAAAAAAGAGCAGATAAAGGTACTTAAATTCTCTTATACGTCCAGTTGAATACAGCAAGTTCTTAGCCCATCAAATCTGAGGGTTTTAAGCAGAAAATATTTCACACTGTACCACTTAAATAGGCAAGGACAGGAAATCAAAGAATGTGATTACCCCCACACCTGTAATTACTAGCAAATAACAAAATTCAGCAAACACTGACTAACTTCCAGTTCAGTTAATATTCCTTCCACACAGTTAAAATCAATTTAAATACTGTATTTTTTTGAAAAAAAGAGCAGATAAAGGTACTTAAATTCTCTTATACATCCAGTTGAATACAGCAAGTTCTTAGCCGGCCAAAGCTGAGGTTTTAAGCAGAAAATATTTCACACTGTACCACTTAAATAGGCAAGGACAGGAAATCAAAGAATGTGACTACCCCCACACCTGTAATTACTAGCAAATAACAAAATTCAGCAAACACTGACTAACTTCCAGTTCAGTTAATATTTCTTCCACACAGTTAAAATCAATTTAAATACTGTATTTTTTTGAAAAAAAAGAGCAGATAAAGGTACTTAAATTCTCTTATACGTCCAGTTGAATACAGCAAGTTCTTAGCCGGCCAAAGCTGAGGTTTTTAAGCAGAAAATATTTCACACTGTACCACTTAAATAGGCAAGGACAGGAAATCAAAGAATGTGACTACCCCACACCTGTAATTACTAGCAAATAACAAAATTCAGCAAACACTGACTAACTTCCAGTTCAGTTAATATTCCTTCCACACAGTTAAAATCAATTTAAATACTGTATTTTTTTTTAAAAAAGAGCAGATAAAGGTACTTAAATTCTCTTATACGTCCAGTTTAATACAGCAAGTTCTTAGCCAGCCAAAGCTGAGGTTTTTAAGCAGAAAATATTTCACACTGTACCACTTAAATAGGCAAGGACAGGAAATCAAAGAATGTGACTACCCCCACACCTGTAATTACTAGCAAATAACAAAATTCAACAAACACTGACTAACTTCCAGTTCAGTTAATATTCCTTCCACACAGTTAAAATCAATTTAAATACTGTATTTCTTTTGAAAAAAAAGAGCAGATAAAGGTACTTAAATTCTCTTATACATCCAGTTGAATACAGCAAGTTCTTAGCTGGCCAAAGCTGAGGTTTTTAAGCAGAAAATATTTCACACTGTACCACTTAAATAGGCAAGGACAGGAAATCAAAGAATGTGACTACCCCCACACCTGTAATTACTAGCAAATAACAAAATTCAGCAAACACTGACTAACTTCCAGCTCAGTTAATATTTCTTCCACACAGTTAAAATCAATTTAAATACTGTATTTTTTTGAAAAACAAAAGAGCAGATAAAGGTACTTAAATTCTCTTATACATCCAGTTGAATACAGCAAGTTCTTAGCCGGCCAAAGCTGAGGTTTTTATAAGCTCCATGGCACACGCAATATGTTTGTAGTGCTACAGTATGTACAGCTAATCAGGTAGGAGTTCTAATCTCAACAAGGGCAGTTCATTAGTGTGTGTGTGTGTGTGTGTGTGTGTGTGTGTGTGTGTGTGTGTGTGTGTGTGTGTGTGTCTGTGTGTGTGTGTGTGTGTGTGTGTGTGTGTGTGTGTGTGTGTGTGTGTAGGCATGTGTGTCCACATATCTCCTTGCAACAGCATGACTGTTTTAAGGCCACCGCCTGTCCCACTGTGCAGGTTGCAGTCCATGTTTGGACAGGTGTATCCTCTCAAAACAAGTTAATATTTGTCCCAAGAGTGTAGGACAACAAATATGTCCTACATGTGTGTAATAGTTGCATAAGGGAGTCCTTGAAAATCAGAAATACCTTAATGTTATGAGAAATAGCATAATATAGGCAAATGCTACAAAAATACTTGGTCATGTTTGCAAAAAATGAGAGGTTCTGTCCTTTGCACTTGCCATGGGTATAGTTTGTCCTGGCATCTGTCACAATTTTACATGAAGTGTCCCACATTGGCCATTTGATAAGGTGATAACTCTAGTCTGTCTTGCCTATCTGTGTGCAACATATATACATGTTGAGACCCTGTACTGCCCCTAAAGAACCAACATGTATCTAGGCATGAATGCTAACTGCCAATACCCACATTTATAGGTACTGACCAAGGCTGTGGTGCATGTAAGTTGACTGCTGTCTGTCACTGACCCACCAAATGATGTTAACACACTGCAAAAATGTCGTACACCAAGTATAGACTGGTGGCAAGGTCCTGGCCTCAAGCTAAATGCAGAAAACTGTACCATCATAACATTCAGTAAGGACATGGCCCTACTGTTTGCCACATCAACAGAAACCCCAAAACACACAATCTGTTTTGAGAGACCTGGGTACTCAGATTGATAACAATGTTGCACTCGACCATCATGTAGCAGCAGTGGTCAGAAAACCCTAGTACATGGTTCACCTCATAGGTAAAGGGATTGCATCCAGAAAAAAAGGTGGTCATTACCTCTGTATAGTCCTCAGTCTGAAGACCAATAAGTTGCAACCATGCCCTGTGTGGTATGTACAAATCCAGACATCTGCACCAACTAGAAAGGCATTGGTAATACACACAAAGGTAATCCATGGCCTCCAACACCTGTCCCATGCAGACAGACAGGAATCAGTAGTTCTCCACTCAATATCGGATAGGTTGACCAGACCTGGGCTGTGTCACACCAAGAAGGCAATGTTGGACCCTGGCATTCAACAGCTGCACCATATATGTGAGACTACCTCCTTGCACATTACCTGCATGCTGGGTGCTCTCACCAAATTCTCTAGTGATGTGGACATCCCCCAAGAGGGTCTCACAACAACACATGACAGTTGCCAGAAACATGGCCTCAGGCTGCATGCCATGACATGCAGCATCATCCCCTTTGGAGAAAGTGATGTCCCCACATATTATCACAGTACTAACAACATCCTAAGAACACAATCAGTTGAGAGTGATTTGTCCACACAGGCTGATAGCAACATGACATTTGACCACCATGTTGCTTCCATTGCATGGAAAGCCTTCTACATGGCCCACCTCATACATAAGAGTATGTTTCATCCAGGGACATGGACTTCATGACATCCATGTATTCTCCCCTAGTAAGGCCCAGTAGTGAGTATAATGCCCCTTTCATCATGTACCCTGCAAAGCAAATGCAGCAGCTGGGTAGATCACAGAGTTTCCTCACCAGAGAATACCAAGGCC
Source organism: Protopterus annectens (assembly GCF_019279795.1). NCBI lineage: Eukaryota > Metazoa > Chordata > Ceratodontiformes > Protopteridae > Protopterus > Protopterus annectens. The sequence continues at coordinate 1,845,567,867 of NC_056733.1, forward strand.
TCAAACCTCTACCATACACAGATAGGCTATAAGCCCATCCCTCTGCCACTGTCATACAAACTCCTCAGAGGTGACCTCTGTTTGGCATGCAAGGTGATCATGGACTCCACTTTGAGGGGACTGCTGCACAACTGCAAGTCAAGTCACAATCTATTAAATCACACACACTCCCTCAACCTGGTGTGTGACATCAGCAGGAGTTGTTGGTGGGTCAGGACTTGTTGGTGGGTCAGATGTGTGTTCCATACACTCACCCAGATGTGGAATGGACACTCTGTCCACATCACGCAGAGTACCTATTTACACCTCTTCAAGGGAAACCTGGATGAATGGATGGTTAACAGGACATACACCCTTGGGATACAAACTGTGTCCCTGTTGGACTATGGCATTGGGTGCTGAGTTGCATACACATGTGCTAAAGTCTAGGCTAGGCTTATATGGGCCTCAGGGCCACTAGCCTAGCAACCTCATATGATCCTAGGTATACCAGTTATGGCCCTGTGTGCTGTGATGGACTTTGTTGTTATGTGTCCACAACCATAACTGCCATCTACTGTGCTGTGTCACCTATGGGTGACATACTAGTACCATGTCATATAGCCACCATCCAACAAATATATGAGTGATATTACAGATGTATGGGGACAGTCCAGTGACATCTGTGTGACCCAATTGCAGACAACACTGCAAACATGTTGTAGGGTAGCCTCCTTATGGGTGTCCAACATCTGCAGTACAAAGATGTTTGCAAAATGTGTACATGTGCCTGATATATGTGGATCCCTCTGCCAGACAAATGTGGACATCTTGAAAACAGTTGGACAATATGTAATGGTTGTTTCCAGACTGTGGAGAATGTGGCTGTCACATGCCAGACACCTCAGCAAACAGTTATGGTACTTTAATATCTGTTACTGTATTCATTCCCTTTTGTTACATGCTCAATATGTACACTCAGTTTCTAAGGTGGAGCCTGTGTCCCCCCACTACTACTGGCTATAACCTGTTGTCATGCTGTAGGGGTTCAACAGATATGCTAGCCATAGCTCTCAGGTGATGACATACAGGTGTTGAGTACACATTGACCTAGCCAGAGTACATAAGGAACAGTCAGGGACACCTGGACAATGTTTGAACTATGATTGTGTGAGATTCACATACTGAGAGGAGCAGACTGACAGTACATCACATGATATTCCAGCTGTATCCACCACTACTGACTGTCACTATTGTCTAATACATAATCCAGCAGCATTCATACATCAGATGACCATTGCTGAGGGGTCAGGGGCCAGAGCTGTGATCTATGTCACAGCAGACAGGGCCAAAGGGAAGCCTGTAGCTGCTGGACAGCTGACTAACAACAATATATAATTCCAAGATATTTACCACAGAACTGTATCACTCTAATCCCTATTTCCCGTGATTGCATCCCCCCATCAGCATCCCATTACATGGGGAATACTACTACATACCTGGTATAGTGCTGTACTCCTGTATGTGCAGAAATCCTGTGGTAGAATGCTAGGATAGCACAGTCTGTCATCCTAGAGAAAGTCACAGACCTGTGTACCATAGGCAGCAGCTTGCCTTTTGTAGGTAATGCCCATGAACAGCTGATTGCCTGTGCACCAGTCTGCAGCTCAAACTTGCTAATTGCATCCCAAACACCTGGGTTGCATTTTCATTAGCCAAAGTCATGGCAACAGAGTGCTGTATTTGAGGCCTTCATGTAGGGCTTGGCTCTTTTCCTGGTCTGTGAGATGGACATAATCAAGGTGTGGGGACTACAGCTTCACAGAGGTAGGTTGAAATACTGTCCACTGTTGGATTTATGTAGGATGTCCACAGTTTTTCATGCTATGTTTGGTCATTGTGAACAGACTTTCTGAATATGTGGCAGTTTACTGTTTAACAATGTGGGTTGAGGTCAGTAAGGAGATAGACAGATGTGAGTGTCATACATCATTTGCATCAGCATATGCATGCTGCTGCAGTAGCCGCTGGTCTATCAGCTGTGTATGTTTGTAGGGGAAGACATTGACACATATCCCTGCCACTTGACCATTCTCCCCCACCACTTTCTGAATGGGTGTTGTGTGGATTCCCTGTTCTAGGTGTTTGGGAGGTATATTAGGTCTGTAGCAGGTAGCTGAGCATACTGGTGCATATGTTGCAGGCTGCAGGTGCTGCATTCTGCCCAGGAGTCATACTGGGGATTGTGAACGCACTGTGGGGCTGCAAGCTGTGTATATGAGGGAGGGAATAGTGTCAGCTCTGTTGTCACAGCATAGCCAGGGTGTGGGTACCCATAACAGTCCAGGTGAGGCATGTGCCTCTCATTCATATGTTATGTAATAGTGCTTTACAGAGAGTGGTAGGTGACATTTAGGACACCTATACATATTTATGAAGTGTGTCCCAACATACTGGTCTTTGAGGTGCTAATGTGGGTGGCAGTGACTGCAATAGCAGCAACCACATCTGCTTAAAATTGCACTGCTCAGTCATTTAATTGTTTTACAAGCATGTACTTGATATGCAACACACTAGAATGGAAGCTAGGACTGTGGATGGAAAATGTTCAGCATGCTAGGAATGTAATAGATTAAGCTACAGAGTCAATACTACAGCAGGTGTATTTGCAAGACATATGTGCATGCATACAGTCTGTTACACAGGATTGGCATGAACATGTGTGATCGAATGAGTATAACGTGTGACACTGAACTATCATGATTTCATAATCTCAATGTGTACTGACTTGCCATTACTTCAGCACACAGCATAGGTTGTGTGACAACTGAGCCAATTATATGTGGCACAACTGTAGACATTCTGCAACAGTCTGTGCAGTTGTCAGCTCTACCTGATATCCTAGGCCTCACATACATCCAACAATATTTATTTGTCTGTATACTGATTTGGTCTCTTTATCATGGTTCCAAGTACGTTGTGATTTTTCCCACTATATGTACAATCAGTGTATCACTGGCAATAAGAATATGTTTATGGAAACAGCTGCTGTGCCTCAGAGCTGAGTGGCCTAGTGAGGTAATGTACTGTGCTGTAATTGACAGGGTCCAAGATTTGAGACTTGGCAGTGCTGAAACCTTTTCTGTTGTGCATCACTGATAATCAGGATAAGTTTATAGAAACACTTGAAATTCTTCAAAGCTGAGTGACCTAGTGAGCGAATGCAGTATGTCCTAGTTGAAAAGAGCCATGGTTCAAGACTTGGCAGCATGTTCATTTTGCTGATGTGCAGAACAGTGTCAGAAAGACAGGAGGTGATTAAAGCAGTTTTAAGCAGGTTTAAGTGGGTTTGCACAATGCGCCACTATGCGAAGTAGTGCTTAGACCCGCTTAAACCCATGCTATTTCCAAAACATGAAAAGAATAAAAGGGGCGATACAAAAGTGGTGAAATGGAGGCAAGAGTGGGGACAATGTTTATATCAGGTAGGTATGTGCAGGCAGGTGTAGGAAATTACCATAGCTCTCCATTTCTCTTATAGCAACAGCTGTGCAGATTGTGGACAATTTGGAAATTGGAGCCTCACATCCCAGAGTGAGGGGTGTGGGTGACATAACTTTGTTAATTAATTGCTGTGATGATTATTGTGGGCAGTGTAGGTTAGGTGTTAGTGGAATAGAGAGCTATGTATGGGGCAATATTTTTTGTGGGACAGATGTCCTTTTTTTTTTTTTTTTTTTTTAGGAGAGAGTGGAGTGTTGGGGAAGGGATATAGGTACATGTGGGGAGTTAAGTTGGGTAGGAGAGGTAGCATTTGCAAACAGAAAAGATAGACAAGACAGTTGGCAAGGGTGGTGTATGATACATGAGGAGGGTAAACACCATGGACAGGGAAGGCATTGTGGAATTGGAGAACTAAGTGCCCCCAAGTGGCAGCAGTGGGACTGAGCTCTCCACACATTGGCAGTCACCATTGCTCCTTCACGGCCCTAAAAGTGGCTCTGCTGGGGGCTGGGTGTCAGGGCCAGCCTGCCATTCCAGGTCGGCCAGTCTGCTCCCAATCTGGCACAGTCGATTGTCCAGATCACACTGGACAACCCTGTGCACCCCCCTAGGAGAAGTTGCTGGGTGACCACTCCCTCTACGCATGAGGTAAAGAAGAAAAGAGGAGTGGGGTGTTTAGGGTTAGGAGTTGGGGTGGCTGTTGTAGGGAAGTCTTTGTTTAGAGATGTTATAGTTTCAGGGAAGTGTTTGTTGAAGGATTCAGCAATACTGCTGGAGGAGGGTAGAATGGATGGCTGGGGGGTATCAACCTTCCTTGGGTGAAGGATAGTGTTAATAGTGGACCAGAATTGCTTAGGGTTGTGGTTGGTAGAGTTTAGGGTGGATTTATAGTAGAGGGAATTGTCTAATGTTATATACTTTTTGATTTTATTGCACAGTTCAAGGAATGGTTGCCTATCTGAGTTATTTTTTGTTAGTCGCCAGTGCTCCCAGGCCTGATCTCTGGATTTCATTAGGGTTATGGTGGTCTTTTGTAACCATGGGGCATGCCTGGATCTGACTTTGGCATTTCTTACAGGAGCATGGGTGTTTAGGATGGAGAGGAAGGTACTGTTGAAGAAGTAGACAGCCTCATCTAGGTTGAGGTATTTAGTTAATTTTTTGCAGGGAGGAGATGAAGGAGTTGGGGTTGAAGTTGGACTTGTTCCATATTCGCCTGTGGATAATGGGCTTCAGACTGTTTGTGTGGTGCAAAATTAGGAAAGTGGGGGAGTGGTCACTAAGACTGCTAAGTAAACAGCCTGCTAGGTAAAAGTGAGGGTCTTTGTTGATTAGGATCCAGTCAAGTAAGGTATGATTGTTAGGGTTTTTGTTGATTCGGGTAGGGGATTGAATGAGTTGAGTGAACCCATGGAGATTAAGGTGAATGGTTTGAGACTATTACAGGATAGCCAGTTGAGTCACCGAGAATTATGGTTTCCTGGGGTAGAGACAGAGTAGCCCAGCTCAGGAGATTTTCTAAGGGTGTAATATTTTACCCTGGTGGGAAATAGCATCCTATGATATTGATTGTTTTGTTTGGGTTTAGTCTGAGATTGGCATAAAGGATTTCTTCATTGTTGTGGTGAGGGGCAGATGAGTTCAGGAGTTGACTATTGAGGTGGTGTTTAAATATCAATGCTAAACCACCTCCTTTTTTGGACAATCTGTCTATGCGAAGGATGTTGAATTCAGGTGGAAGTATTTCCTTACTTTTGATGTGAGGTTTGAGCCAGGTTTCAGTTAGGAAGAGAATATCTGGGGAATATATGCTTATGCTGGTGTGTAGTTATTGGATTTTATTGTATATGCTTCTGATGTTTAGGGACATTATAAGTAGGTCTGTTGTTTTCTTGTTGGCTAAGAATTGAGTTAGACTAGGGTTTGTGGTTGGGTTGGATTTGTGAAGACCAGGGTTTGGATGGATGTCTACAGCAAGGGCTAGTTTATAGAGGTTATTTAGGATATGTTTTATATACATAGTAAAATGCTTATGGTATCTTAGGGATATTTTATTTTTGAGTGAGTTAGGTGTTTGGTAATGGAGTCTGTGAATAGCGAGGATGGTTTTGGTGGCAGAGGTTGTGTAGTTGTAGTGTAACTGTTTGAGGGAGGGTGTTGAGAGAGTACAGTGGAAGTTTTTGGGGCATGTGACAAACTGCAAATAAATAATAAATAAATAAACATTATTAATGCAGTAGTAACTTTCTTTCCTTAACATTAGCAGGGTCCATGCTTCCATCTATATTGAACTGTACCTGGTATTATTCACTTATATCACTCCAGGTCTATGACCACATTTATTGCAGTACACTCACAATAGAATATATCTACTGGCAGTTACTCCTGTACTCTTTCTTATTCATAAAATATATATTGCAAGATATATTTGTACTCACCACACTCTCAGGCATGGGCTTCCAGGTTGTGAGCTCTCTCTTCTGCATCTGTGGGGAGAGAATAAGACCATTATGCATATCTGTCTATCACATATTCATACTAGCATTTTACAAAGCAATCCTACAATACTTACAAACTTGTGGGGCATTGTCCCCCCAAGCATCTTGGATCCAAGTGGTCAACAGATACCCCTTCCTACTCATCAGATTATCATAGTGGTGACACACCTGCTTACCTGTGTGTGGAATACCAATTGCACTGGTGAGGTCAAATGCCAGCTGGTCACATGCCTCTGATTTGTATTCTGACTCCTGGTACTGGCTCTGCAGCAGATGGATGTCATGTTTTTTCACAAGGAGTCCAACCATGACCCTGGACTTCAAAATGCCCCACCACTGCACCTGGAAGTGCATGGCCTTTCCAACTCCTGACATATCTCCTGCACAGATCAAACTCCAACAGTTTCTGGCTGTATTCCCACCCGTTGCACTTAAATAAGGCTGTTTTTCCACCCTTTGCCACCATTGGATCATTTTTAAAAATGCTGAGCTCCACTTAGCATCGCACAAACCTGCTGAGCTCAGCTGAGCAGTGCTTAGACAGGGAATGCTTAGCAATGCTTAGTGGTGCACAAACCCACTTAGCTGAGCTGAGGACTGCTTAAAATGGGATTGTTTAGCAGTGCCCAAAACAGCTAAGTGGAGCTGTGCATTGCTAAGCACTGCTACAAACAGGTCGTGTTTAAGCACTGCTTAGCTTGGTTAAGCAGTGCTTATCAGAGCTTAGCTAAGGGAAAACCACATTTCAAAAAGAAAAAAAAAATAAACATAACTAAATAAAACTAATATTAAATTATTTATTCATTACTACTACTTTATTAGTCTTTGTGTATATTGCACTTCTATATTTCCTGACTTTCTGTATTTAATTTTTTTTTATCTTGGAGTGTGTATTTTAAGTATTGTGGATTTGTTTCTAACTGGATCTTTTCTCCTTGGGTCTCTACTGAAGATGGGCTTCTGGCCCAGCTGGACTAACCCAGTTAGCAAATATCAAAACATACATAATTAATAAAATAAAAAATATATATGACATATTGCTATCAAATGTAAAAAGCCAAATGGTTTGTCTCTGTATTCTAATTATTCCACACAGGGCTGTGACTCTGACCATTCAGCTAAAAGGATATGTTGGAAACTGTTCTGCATTTTTATATATCTCTCCACTATGTTTAAGCACCACACCACGCCCTGCGAACCTGCTTAGCTATGCTTAAACATGACCTTTGTGGTTAAAATTAAAAGTATAAATTTTCTGTTTTTAGATGTTGGCATGTGTTCATTGCAAAGCACCGCATAGTGTCCTGCGCAAACACACACACAAAAAAATAAATAAAATAAAAAAAGGAAATAACATATTTTACTTTCATATTTCAGTGCCATCTGACACTTTAACAGTGCAGGGGGTGTGTTACTCATCTCCAGACACTGTCACTTACCCCCCACAGTGATTCTGTAACCATGTTACATGGCTCTATCTCAGCAGCATGCCTTCATTAATATGCAAGGAGTGCTACCGTGAGGGAGCCACAGACACAGCCACAGTACACTCTGTGTAAGCTTCCACTATTCCTACATGGAGTTTAATGAATCCCCACCAAAGATCTGGTAACCAAATACTCCCAAAGGACCGGTCTCTAATATGATAACTGAAAGCTATTCTGGCCTTGTAATGGTACCACAGGAACTTTAAAATAAAAAAATAAATAAATAAAAAAAAAAGTTTTTATAAAGATTTTAGATGGGGTAAAGATAATGATTGCACAACATATAGAATTTTTGGTAGAATAATCATTTTAATTATAGAAAGTCTCTCATCCATAGTAAAAAAAAATATCTGTTCCACTTATTTTTGAGATTCTCTATAGAAATGATATGACCATTATAATTGATGTCTATTATTTTGTTAATGTTTTCAGCAATAATTATTCCCAGATAATTTAATCTTTTTTTCCTGGACTATGTATTTATATAAATCTTTTTCTATAACATTAATGTTATAATTTATTTATTTTTCTTTTAGTTTTATTTTCATTAAAATAATGTCTAGATTTCTTCAGAAAGATTTCCATTAGAATAAAGAGAGTTAAAAGTGAATTACTGCATTCATTTAATGTCAGAAGAATATCATCTGCAAACAGATGGATTTTAGAAGTTAGGTTCTTATCTATGTGAATACCTTTAATACCTGGACATGATCTTATCAAGTTGGCAAATTGCTCTATAACTAAGGTAAAAAGAAAATGTGAAAGTGGATATCCTTACTAAGTTCCTTTAGAGATCTTGATTCTGAAATGAATGAACCTATTTTTACATACACTTAGGAATTAATATATAGAAGATTAATAAGTTGTATAAATTTATATGAAAAGTTACTTTCAGTGAGAGGTATTTCCAATTAACCGAATTGAAAGCAGTATTAATATCCATACTTACTTCAGTTAAGTTCTCTTTTGTTTTATTTGCAAAGTCAATTAATGTTAAATTTATTTTAATATTGTCATACAAATTTCTATTTAAGATAAAACCAGTCTGGTCATCATCAGCCATGAGTTGGAGAAATTATTTTAATCTATCAGCATGAATGAATATAAATAATCTATATCTATATTTAATAAAGAGATTGGTCTATAAGACAAACAATTTACAGGATCTTTATCTGATTTTAAAATTGGAGAAATCGGGGTGCAGTTTTTAACTACCTTGAAAACTTTAAGTAGTGCATCCAAAGCTTCTTTTGGCATTAACTTACAAAGTTCGGGAATTATACCATCATTCCCAGGAGCCTTTTTGATTTTAATTTCTTAAATTGAGCTTTTACTTCAGAGTTTGAAATAGGCCTGTCAAAAAGATTAATTTGATCCTCATTTAATTTTTTTAGAATATTTCTTAATATTTTTTTACTTTCCTCTTGGGAATTCATTAAATAATTATTTATATTTATTATGTTACTTAAAGTGATCCCTAAATTCTTTCAAGGGGGTATATTTCTTTAATATGGTTAGATTTGGTATATATATATATATATATATATATATATATATATATATATATATATATATATATATATATATTCTGATGGCTAGCCTATGCATGTATTTAAGATTAACAAAATAATTAACTATTTTAATCCTTTTCAGACTGATCATAACTTTGTGATTTAATATTTCTAAGTATTTACTATTACATTTCTTTATATGTTTTATAATATTCGTGTTTGTTTTTTGACTAATCTTAATTTATCTATTTGCTCTTGCAATTCAATCAGCTCTTTATCCCATTATTTTCTATTTAAAGCATACCAGGATATAATTATTCCATATAAATATGCATTTAAAGCATCCCACACATATATGTTAGATGTTTATTCCTGTAATTGGCAACCATAACATTTTAATTTCTTTTAGAAAATAATCCTTAAAGTCCTTCAAGTTAGTTATATAAGGAGGTATGTGTTTAATGAAAATGCTGTTGTTTTGTTTTAGGGTTAGTTCAAAAGTTATAGCACTGTGTCTGAAAGTGGACACGATATAACATTAACCGTATCTTGCCTAGTTATTAGGTCATTTGATACATAAAATCTATCAATTCTGGTCTGAGTTCCATGTCTATGTGAGTAGTTAGTAAAAAAAAGTGAGTCTGGATCTGAAAAATACTGTATATCTTTAACTTGGATTAGATAAATAACATTTTTACTTCTTTAGCAAGTGCTGATATTCTTCTCTTTCTACTGGTGTTAGAATCCACATCCTTTAAAATAGAATTGTTCCTTGCTAATACCATACTGCCTCTTGTGATATGAACAATTTGGTCTAGGTGCCATTTAAATGTCCAAATTCCTATCCAGGAAACCAATATAAATTAATACAGGTATATAATTTGTTATTGAGCATAGTAAACCTTTATCATCTTTATAAGAACTATGGTACGGATAGGCATAGCATTTCTCCATAAAATTACCACTCCTCTTTTTTCTGATTATGGTGAGAGCTAGATAGTACTGAATATGATTTAGAATTAAGTCTATCAATGTCAACTTGAAATAAATGAGTCTCTTGCAAAAAATATGACCTGAGAATTAAAAAGTTTCAAAGAACAATTTAGTTTCCCTCTCTTGCAAATATTATTTAAACCATTAATGTTTAAAGATATGCATTTAAAGACATACAGTTGAAGTAATGGTTCTATATAAAGAGTTTTCATAAATTCCAAATAGTGTATATACCAATCACATCCCATCTAAAAATTAACTCATAAGAGAGTATATATGTATTGGTAAATAGACTGCTAGCTATAAATACAAGAAAAACAATAGTAGACACAAAAAATAGAAAATTATTTTGACTGAAAGCAAACATACATTTGTAAAACCCTTCAAACCCCACATGGAGTCTAAAACTCCCTATTTGAATAGTAAGCTATCCAAACATTCCTACCCATCCAAAACAGTAAAAAAATGCCAACATCCTCTTTTCTATGTTTAAAATAATATTTCCCATTACAAAAATGAAAAATAAATAATATAGTATTTAAAAGCCCTCCCCCCCATATTAATTAAGTTAAAAAAATGTTGGCAGAGAATTTTAATTATATAAATATTTAACATCCTGCTAAGTATAATAGAATGTTATGTAAGGAAGTAAAATAGAAATAATATAATATCAACAAGCCCTATAGGGTTTGTTCTAGAATAATGAGCTTTAAATACGGTAATACAAGATGCATACAATTGTTAATAGTTCTAAACATACAGCTAAGGTGTATTTATTACCAAGTCAATGAAATAATTAAGTAAGCTAGAATCTATTATATAATCAATATAAAATATATTGAGCTTGCATAAATACTTTTCAGTGTTAGGACATTTTTAATTTTTTTTACAAACATCAAAAAAGAAAAAAAAAACAGAACGCTTCTTTTAAAAGTCAGACTTGCAATCACTTCAGTGTATCACATCCATGAAGAAGTACCCAGTTCTGCATACTTATAAATAATTAAATATTTATCTGCCACCATATTATGTGACTTAGGTATGAAAAGAAATAATATGAATCTTGAACAGCAAAGATTTCAAGTATGTAATCGTAACTCAGTGCATTATAACAGCTGATAAATTAATTGAGCTAAAGTAATAAAACATAAATAGAATAATAGCATTTATAAAGATAGGTAGTTACTGTCTCGGAGAAGTTAATACATCAATGACTATTAAAGAAAAAGCTTATACCATCTTCTCTTATTAATTATTTCCATTCTTATTCTATCTTCCACTTAATCCAGCAAGGTTAAAAACCCACTCCCAACAGTTTGATTGACTTCAAAGCCCAATGACATCAGTAGCACTTTTTCTCTTTTTTCTTTTTTTTATTTGAAATATCCCAAGCAAACTTGGCAGAAACTAAAATCTAGAAAAAGCAATGAATGAACCAACAAGAAGACATTAGCTTCCCCTGATAAGTCAAAAATAATAAGTCATATTTTTCCAATAATCTGATAACCAAAACAAGACCAAGAAACAGTCCCAGAGAAAGCCCTTCTATTTTCTTAACTCTCCCCAAGACAAAAATCCAACACACGACTCAGCAAGGCTTCAACCTTCCCAAAAAGCATTCCATTCACACATCACCAATGAGATCCGCTCCACACATGGGTTAAAGGCATATCACAATCCATGAAAGATAAACACCACCACACATCCTCACAAAGACATCACAGACAATAACAATTCACCTAGCAGAAATCTCAGAACACTAGAAGCCATAACACCACACAAAGAGAACCATGTACATACCCACATCTAGGTAAATCACAATAGTCAGTTAGAGACAGACATTGCCCAAGTCATGAATGGAGACAGTCACCCTACAAAACATTCTCACTAAAGAGCAATGTAAGCACATGAATATTAAGTGAGGATAAAAGTCTCTCCAAAAAGTCATATTATCAGAAAATCAGTCATAGACTGTATACACCTTAATAAAGTAGTGTGTCTGCCTGAAAACCATGCAAAACATAAAATAACAATGTATTCTAGGCATAACTAAAGAATTTACATTAACAAAATAGATATAGTTACATGAAATGTATATAATTTATTCAATGAAGACAGATCCAGAAAACATTCAAAATTATAATGTAAAGGCACTATTAGAAAAAAATATCATTAACCATGTCTCACATTTACTTTAACCTAGATTAACAACTAATGCTATTTGTATGTATTAATATATAGTATGACAAAAAAAGAAATGTTTTAGATATTAGCTTTTCTTTAAATATATATGTAAATAAGTTACATAAAATTAATTTATCTTTTTATAGATGACTCTAAGTCTCCTTTCATTACCACCTAGAAGTCAATTGAAGCAACTTTAGTTATAATAAGTAGATAAGAAGGGGAGATATAGAGAAAATGAAACTTATTTAACATACTGAAGCTAGGTAATATTCAATGTATTTGTCCTTTAATTACTTCCTTTAATTGCTTCTTCTTTTCACTTGTTTTCCATCCAGATTTCTCTCCTTGTCTATATCTTAGATTTGTCCTAAGATGTTATTAATTTTCAGGTATGTTAAAGCTGTATCTAGTTCATCAAATATTTTAGTTTCATCAGAAAGAAATATTTTTAATCTGTCCAGAAACAAAAGATGGACTTTGATTTGTATTTTCTTCAGTTGTCTTATTAGTAGGAGAAAGCACTATCTTTTAGATATAACTAAAGAGGAGTAGTCATTACCAAACTGGATAATTCTTTCTTCAAGTTTAATGGGAGGCTTTGCCCAATAAGACTAATTCTTTGACCTGTGGGGGAAAAAATCGTACAATAGTAGATATTCCAGAAGCATTACTCTTTGAAGAATAAGTTGAAGCCACCGATCTGTGTGCTATTTTGATACCAAATGACAATGCTTCAGGTAAATATAGTACTTTTGGTAACCAAGATAGTAAGAAGTTTGCTATATTATTTCCTTCTGTTTTCTGTGGTAAATCAAACATCCTGATGCTGTTTCTGTGGGATCTATTTTCTAGATCATCAATCTTGTTCAGGAGAGAGGTGTTCTGCTTTAATAAAAATTCAATGTTACATTCATCCTTATTCAGTCTCCCTAAAAGTTCAATTTTATGTCCATCCTCATTCAGTCTCCCTTCTATATCATATAGAGAGTCCTTGAAATCCAGATATTTGAGTTCTTTGCTGTTGAAGTGCTTTGTGGATTTCATTCATTTGTTTAGAGCACTTCTCCTTGCAATTATCAAGTTTAGTGTCCATTTTGTCTATTTTTAAAGATAATTCCTGAATATTAGAGTCAACCAACTGACGTTCTTTCTTAAGAGTTGAATCATGTGAGTTTGCTTTCATATGGCTTATTTTCAGGCTGTATTTGAAGATATTCATCAGATAATGAATTTGACAGGAAAAATTCAAAATAACTGATGATTTTTTTAAATTCTGTCTTACAGGGCACTTTAACTTATAGAAAACTCTTTCAGTAAGGCTGATATGATATACAGAAATTAACATTTCTTGTCAGAAATATATAAAATAGCAGAACAAGTGAATTCTGCTGCTATCCTGTCAACATCTTAGCCACGCCTCCCTCTATAATTCTCTTTCCTATATAATTGTCTACATAGGTTGATGATTCCCTACTAATTTTTGATAACCCCAAACCTTCCCAGAGGTCTCTAAATGCCCTATATACCTGGACAAGATCTGCTCTTAAATATCTATGAGGCATTGTACAAGTTCAGATATTTTAATCTTTAATAATAACTTAAATTTTCACATCCATGGATGCACTTGGTATATTTCTGTTGGTTTACTTGTGTTTGTTTTCTTATAAGGCTTCCATATTGTTATTCAGTACTCAAGTTTGGGTCTAATGTAACTAACAAACAATGACCACATCATTTCTCATTTCCTACACTTTCAAATCATTTTACATAACTAATAGTTCTATAACTATCATTAACCAATTTGTTGATATGATTAGAAAAACTCAAAGCTGGATCTACCCATAAACCCAGCTCCTTAAATGAATCTACAGTTTCAATCACTGTGTGTTGTATTAAATATTCACCTTTCAATTCACCTTTCATTCTATGTCTCCAAAATCTCATATGCTTAGTTTTTGATGTATTTATCAGCATATTATTCTCTTGTACCCAAATGGTAAATTTAGTCAAGTTCTTTTGCAGACATGCCTTATCTTTACCACATGTAATCAGTTTACCCAATTTCAGGTCATATTCATATAGACTGTAGAACACATCAGATAAAAACGTTAGGTCTGAAAGATACAATCTGAACAAGTAAGGGCCTAGGACAGAGCCCTGTGAGACACACTGACTGTAACCAAGAATTTTACCTGCCTAATTGCTGTATGATACTTGCCATGTCCTGTTTGTAAGCCATGCAGCTATCCATCTTATCAAGAGTACATCGATACTTAGTTGCTCTAATTCATTGATCAGTGATTTGTATATGACCTTGTCAGATTCTGAAGTTAAATTTGCATAAATTACATCACAGCACAATGTTTTATTTATAGCTGTTATTATATTGTTAGAGAACATCATGTTACAGGTGGTAATACTATATCTATTTTCAACATATGCATGCTTATACATGGTTTCAAGTCCCAACCGTTCAAATTCTGACAATAACTTATCCAATATTACCTTCTCCATTATTTTTCCACAACAGTAAAGTAGACTTAAGGGTCTATATGACTCTCAGTTTGTCCTACTTCCCTTCTCCTTAAAGGCATGTTTAATAAGCTCATGCCTCCCATCTTGAGGAATCTCCCTATATTTATATGAACTAGTAAATAATAGATATAATGGGATTGTAAGTTCTTGCTGAAGTGTTTTCAGGTCATTATTACTAATTCCATCTCCTCCTTGTGTTTTGTTTGGTTCAGTTGTGTGCAGTTCATTTTCTTTGCAATCTAATTTGATTCCAGTATCTGAGGTTACCTGAATGTCACTAGGACAACTTATCACCCCTTTGTGGAGCCAAACTGTTTTTCATAAGAGTTTATAAATATATATGTAATCTGTTGTGTCTGAGAATACATTTTAGAATCTACGCACAGTTTATCAATGTGTATGTCTTTACTCCTTCCACATAATATATAGCCATAAAAAGGTTTCTTATTATGCTCAATATTTTAATATAAATTTTCTTTAATTGTTTCTTGATCTTGTCTCACACTATGTTTAATTCATTTGTCCAGCTTGTTCATTTCAGTTTTCAAAGTTGTAGTTCAATCTGTCTTCCATTTCTTATATTATTGTCTCTCACCTTAATCAGGTGTCTTGTTCTTATGGAAAATATATCTCCCTGAAGTTGTATGCCTAGATCCTGATGTTCAACATTTGTTTGATATTTTGCACTCAAACAATTTCTCTTTCAAAACTTTTCACATTTCATCTGCAGTTTTGTTCACTGATTGTTCATTCTAGTTTGTTTTACACAGTGACTGCTTTGCTTCCATTTAGTCTGTAATCAATATTCTGTGCATTAGTTAAAATTTAAGTATAGCAGAATTACCTAGCAACAAATTAACTTTTATAACCCCATGATCACTCCACATCAACTGTAGTAAAACTTGACTTGAAGTAACAGTAATTTCTTTAGGAACACAAACAATGTCTAGCATGTTCTGTTCCCTGGTAGGTGTTTTTATAATATGAAGCAATTGTTGTTCCTGAACACACATTGTGAATAACTTCCTTACTAATATTGTTGAATCAATATTATTCACGTCTGTTTCTGGTAAACGTAAGTCCCCAGCTAATATTATTCTTTCCTCCTCCCTTTCATGCAAGAAATGTATGAATTCCTTTGGGTCATCAGCACTGGACTTTAGTAGTATGTACACTCCAACAATTGTTATATGTTTCAGGTTGTCTTCATTGTCACAGTTACACAGTGTATAGTATTAGTGTTATCACTGAACATGTAATAATTACAGGTCTCATAACTATCTTTAACAGTTCCACCTGATTTTTTTATTAGAATGTCTGTTACAGTAAAACATTTATACCCTGACAGAACTGGATTCCAGTCATTGTTCTTTAACCATGTTTCACAAACAATAACAACGTCAACCTTGTGGGAATTTAGCAAATGTTCTAATAAAAATGTTATTATTATTGCTTCTAACATTAACAACCATCAGAGGTGCAGCTAATATTGCTATCTGGGAAATGATAAGTTTTCATCCTGGCAAAAATCCTGCCTAGTGTTTGTCAAATATTGCAAAATATCTGCGGCAAAAATTCTCTTCCCTGATCTTGACAAATGCACACCATCCTGTCCGAACACGTTTGTCCAAAACTAGGTTTGGATGCTCTAAATTTTCCATTTTTTAAAATGGGACATTTTTCCATATAGGTATTTACCCAAAAAAATATTTTAATTCACTGTGACCTGACTATCTTTTCTATATGTTTTTGGTAAAAAAATACAGCCTAACACCAGTACAAGCCATACTATCTAAGAGGGCTGTAAGTTCCCTACTAACAGTCAGAGAGTCGTTGCAGAAGAAATAATTTTTACCAACATGAATAAATATGTAAATCCAAGAAAACATGAATAAATACAGATTCATGTTTTATGTTAGGGCATTCCAAGGCTTATCTCAGATCTTCTATTTTTGCTCCTGGCAGGCATAACACCATTTGATGTTCATTAACTTCTCTGCAAATGTAATTATCAGTTCCTGTAACAATTGAATATCTAATTACAAGAATATCTTTTCTGACCAGATCTGAAGAATCTTCAACTTCTAATTCAATAATATCTGCTTTATCAGTTGTTACAAAGGAATGATCGTCATCACAATTAGTCTTATTAATCCCACTGTTTTCATTACATATTAAATTTGCAAGTATACAATTCTCTTCCAGTTGGCTTTGTACATCCACAGCTTGAGCCAATCTAGTCAACATCTGTGTTTATCATCTTTTTTGTCTTACAGTAATGTTCTTCAGTCCTTCTAAGTTCAATTTTGATTTCTTCTTTTACACCTGTACATTGCCTTTTTTTTCTACCTTCTCCTTTGGAAAAATGATGCTGTTTTCTGTAGAATGAAGGTTCTCTGACAGAAAAATGTAATCATTCCCTGTAATATGTGTGTTACATAACAAAGCAGTGTCCTTTTTAGAATGTGTTCTCTTTACTTTACAGGCATTTATCAGTTTATTTGTCTTCCTTGTTATTTGTTGTGAATGTCTTCCTTTCTTTCTTTTTAGTTTCCTTCTAAACATTCAGAATCCTCAGATTGCTGAATATTTGCATATAGAATTCCAAAGTTGTCAGGGGCAGTGTCCTGTTCCAAAGGGGTTGAATGATCTTTACAGGCAATAGACACATCATTTCCTAAATGTGTTCTATTTGCTCTTTGCCAAACATTATTTATCTCACCAGTCCAGTCATTAATATATGTAACAACAGTTCCTAATCAGTGCCAATTGAACAAGTGCAATCATCATCAGTAAGTTTAGATTTGCTACTACTAATAGTAAGCAAATCATCCAACTTTTGATTTGAGGAACACAGATCACCAATGTTATCAGGTGTTACCTATAAGTATGCATAGCATTTAAGATATTTTTCCTTTAATGGCATAGTCATTTATGGAATCCATATTCAGCTTCAAATTAGTAAAAAATTATAAACAAAAGAAAAACCAAAATCAGTAACTACAGAATTCAAAGAAAACTTAAATCAAATTCTGCAAGAAAAATCACAAAAGCAATATACAAATAAATAGTAAAGTAAGTACATTAAAGTTGTTGCTCTGACTGTAGAAGTTCTGAAAGTTAGATATAGCTGTAATTCCTATTCACTATTGCTCACATTCATACTTCTAACAGGAAAGATCAATAAATCACAAAGATAGGGTTATTTATATAATCTCTGGATAGTTCCCTCTGCAGGATTCATGAATGTATAGCTGAATAGGTCCCTTGGTATGGCTAGAGCTTGTCTGTCTAAAACATATCCCTTTCTAACAAACAACAGTGGAAATTAAATGTAAAACAACACAATATAAATCAAAGTAAATCTTTCTTTTCTCAATTTTTTTTTATTTTTCAAATAGATTTGAATAAATTCCATAGTATTTATACATAACATCTTAAATAACTATGTACACTATTTACATTAGCCTGACACTATAATAGATCTTAATGTATGCAGTTACTTTATAAGTATGTCCAGTCCATTATCTGAGTGTCTGATTAATTATTGTATAGTGCTATCAACAATAAGGCTTTTCCCCAAGGGTTGCTGATAAATGGCTTTGGATAAATCCTTAGTTCTTTAATTTCCAATAATGCTGTGGTCTTCAGTAGGCAGAAGAACTCTTCCAAAGTTGGTATTGTGTTTGTTTTCCATCTTCTTGTTATACATGTCCTAGAAATTACAAGTATAATCCATACTAGATACATGTTTGACCTATTCAAATGAAGACCTTCATTCACATTTAATAATGCAAAACTTTAGTTAAATAAAATGATTCATTAAATAAATCTTGTAGAAAATTGTTAATACCATTCCAAAATGACTTAATTTTAACACAGTCAAAGAAAATGTGGTTCCAATCTGCATTGTGTATGTGCTCACATCTCCAACATATCCCTTTTATGGAAGAACTAATTTTACTGATTCTATCTGGGGTTAACAATGCTCTGTACAAGCATTTCCAATTAACAACTTTCCAGTATTGTGTAAAGGATGTGTATTTTATCCATAATAAGATACTACTTAAATCTTGAAAATATGACAGAATAGTCTGTAAAGTTAGCTATTCCTGTTGTGGAATTCTGTATGTTGCTTTTATTACTTGCATATCTAAAACGTTTAGTTCTTTGATACATTGGAGCCAACAAACAAATCCTTTCAGTTCCCAGGAATTAATCATTTCTATTTATATTGTATATGTGGAAAGTTCTTTGTGAGTATAAATGGTGTTAAAAGATCAAACCAGATTTTTAAATCTATATTTGCATTAATAATTTTCCTAAATGAGGCAATGTAATAATTAATCATACGAGTTTTAGTGGGTTTAGTTATGTTATATTGCTTACTAATACATATGTGCCATGGCAAATTGTTTTTATCTGTTATTTGAATTTTTTTTGAAAATCAAATATATTTGTTAATATTACAGTTAGTAATTATTTCCAATTTGCAGAGTAATTTGGACTTATCCAATCTGAGATTGTTTTAGATATTGATGAACAAAACAGTGTAAGAAACTTCTCTGTGTGGAAGATTTTCATTCCATATATTTCTAGTTAATCACTGTATATTAATCCTTTTGACTGGAAACAGACTGCCTGCCTTGCTTGGATTACTTTCGCATACTTAGTAATGCTGTAAAATTATATATTTTCTATTATTACTTTTTGACTTGACGAGTTTACGTTCGCTACTTCTACTACCATTGTCTGATCTGATTAATATACAGTGATTAACTAGAAATATATGGAATGAAAATCTTCCACAGAGAGAAGTTTCTTACACTGTTTTGTTTTTAGACCCACTACACTTTAGTGGGTTGTTTTGAGACTTCGGGGATACCACGGAGATTACTTGTTTTTTAGATATTGATGCATTGGTATATGCTTCTATACCTGGAAAGTTTAATCCTCCCTGTTTCCATGGCCTGATATGATGTATTAAAGCTATTCTGTTTCTTTTGGGAAACCATAAAAATTGTATTAGGCATGAATTTATTTCTTTAAGTATATTCCTTTCTGGTAACAGTTGTACTGCCAAGGCTATATATAGGATCTTGAGCAGTAAAACCATTTTTATTAACTGTAGTCTATCTTCAAATGTTAATATTTTTTGTTCCATTTTTCCACAGAGATTTTAATTGCATTGATGATATTATTGTAGTTTTTTTAGACCAATTCATTATTATTCTTGCATAACTCAATTCCTATATATTTTAAGGTAGATTATTGTTTCCCTATGATGTGATCCCCCTTAGTCTGCAGTTCTTTTTTTATTTTAAAAAAATGATTTTGATTTATTGAAATGGAGTCCTGAAGTCATGTGAAATTTATCAATTAATATATCTAATTCTTCTAATGTCTCTTTTGTATTAGATAGTGTTAATAACATGTCATCAAAAAATAGCATTACTTTAGAATTGTATTGTTCATAAACAACTATTCCTTTGAGTTTTATATTGTTATAAATTGAATCTGCTAATATTTCAATAGCCAAAGCAAATAGAATCAGTGACATGGGACATCCTTGTTTAGTGTCTTTTGTTATATGTATAGATTCAGAGGTAACTTGACATACGCTAAATTATTTGCATATATATTATTTAGGAGATGAACAAAGGATGCAGGAAATTCAAAGAGCATTAGGATTTTGAATAAATAGTCCCAACTTAGGGAATCAAAGGCTTTCTCTATATCTAAGCCAATTATGAGTGTTTCTTTATTTTCTTTATTAACATAGTATATAAGAAAATTATCATTTTAATGTTGTCATGTGTATGTCTATGATATATAAATCCAGTTTGATCATTATTTATTGTTTTGGATAGTGGTATTTTCATTCTGTTAGTTAATATTGTCATAAATATGTTATAGGCATTATTCAATAATGATATAGTTCTATATGAGGTAATGAGGTTTGGGGATTTGTTTTCCTTTAGGATTGGTGTGATTAAGGAATATCTCCAAGAGGGTAGTATTAAAGCTTGTGACTGAATTCCTAATAGAGTTTTATGGAAGAGGGATATTATCTTTGAAAGAAAAAGTTTATATATTTCCAGAAATATGCCATCTATGCCAGGAGCTTTATTATTTTTACCCTCTTTTATTGTATCTGTAATTTCTTTGTAGGATATGGGTGCTTGCAGATCTAGTTTTAATTTTTCTGGTATTTTTTTTAATATTAGAACATTTTTCATCTATATTTAATTGATCAGTATGTATATTTTCTTTTTGGAAATGTTCCATATAGTGATTTCTATAGGCATTCAGAATGTCACCTATATCCAAGACATTTTTTCCTTTCTTTTCATGGAAGATACTTTTAATGTTATTAGCTTTTGATTGTATTTTGATTCTTGAGGTTAAATTATGTAGATATTTGGAAGAAGTAGCCAAGGTATTAATTTTTAGTTTTTCTAAAGCTAAACTAGTTTTATGTGTTAGAAGTTTGTTGTATTTATTGTTTAATACATCTGCTTTCTTTTTCATCTCTAAATGATTTTGATTTTTTTCAGCTTTTACTGACAAAAGTTTGGATTGTAGATCTAATAATTCAGAATCCCATTCTCTGTTTTTATTTATACCAAGTTCAGGTTTTACCATACATGTAAGCTTTTAATGAGTTCCATATCATTATTACATGTATCTCTGTGGTGTAATTAATATATAACAAGAACTGTAATTCAGATAATAACCAGGGTTTGAACCCTTTAATTTTAGTTATATATGCTGGAATTCTGGAGTTAAAGATTAATGGTTTGTACCCATTTTGAAGTTTTAGTATCAATGAATTCTGGTCTGAAAAGTGGCAGGGGGTTACTGAGAAATTAATGATTTTTAGATTGTAAGTCATAGGCAGCAAATATTTTATCTAATCTAGTTTGTACACCAAATATGTGATCTTAATGGGGAAACAACAAATATTTATCTTCTTTAAATTTGAAAGAATCTACAAGATGAAATTATTCTACCCACTTGTTTTAAGCTTTTGATACAGAAGTCTTTTATTTGTAGTTTCATAAATATCAAATATACAGTTAAAATCTCCTCCTAATATTAAGTTGCCTTTATAATTATAGGAAATTAAATCCAAGTGTTTTTTAATTAACGGTTTATGTTCCAATGCCTGGGAACCAGTATAGATTAGTTAGGGTCCATATTCTATTATTATACTTAACTATTACTAATGTCATAAGGCCTTCTTTATCTTCATACTTATAAATGATTTCTGGGTTAATCACATTTGTTTTCCATAAAATTGCTACCCCTTTGTATTTGTCTTATAAGTGAATTATGCCAATATTATATATCCCTTAGGATTCCATTTGTAATTGTCATTTGTTTTGAAATGAGTTTCTTGAAGGGAGACAATTTGTGCTTTGTTCAGTTTTAAATATTTCAGTAGATCTGATCTCTTGCTAGAATTGTTTGATTTGTTGGCATTTAAAGATAATAAAGTTAAATCCATCTTAGGTTATTTAGACTATGTATTTTTTATTTTATTGTGACTATTGAACATTTTCCTCTGATAACTATAAAGTATATTTTTGAGCTTTTAAAGGAAATTATCAGTTTTATACTTTGAGTGTTTATCAATAAAGTCATGTTTTGGTCAGGCATACTAAAATGTTTTCATGAAATAACAAATTAAAATTAATAAATGTTAACAAAACTAAGATCCACACTAGACATGGAATGAAAATCATTCCTAATCTGATGGGTAAACCTAACCTCATACCTTGACAATCCAAAACATCTGAGCTCCATAAATTGAATTATCATATGGAGAATATTTGTAATAGAAATAAGCAATATTTAATTTATTTTAAACAGATATTGTACTATTGTAGACTAGACAGAATTCTAATACAATATAAATGTCTATTTATTGTATAAGCAATTAATATTTACATGAAAGATAGATGATAAGCAATTCAATCATAGTAAAGTAGGATGTATTATATATAAAACCTTAGTAAAAGATAATAGCGCACAATTATTTAACATATTCACCCTTATTGATGAAGTCTTTCAAAACGTATTACTTAATATAAATAGATGGCAATAATATTTATACCTAATCTTTATAATACAATATATTTTGCTGGATATATCAGAAGTTATACTTCATTGTTTGGCAGCATTTAAGTAATCACTTTGTTTGTTGCTAACTTACTTTAAGCATCATGTTTGTTTTATGTGAACGTTGATGAAAGTTAGTGCATTTTAATTATCAGTGCATCCCTCTTTCCCCCATTTCCTATACATAAGGATTTTCATATCTGTCACTTCCTATTATAAAATGAGTAAAATTATAGGTTCAAAACAGCAAATTCACTTATTGTGATTAATGATTACAAGTTCCCTTTCCATATTCATAAATTGCCATTTTATGGCATATACTGAAAGTTTTTAGATTTAAATGGCACCATTCTATTTTGTATAATCAGAAAAGGCTCAACTGAGTGATTATTATCAATTTAATACTATTTGTTCAGAATGTGATTGTTACATTATGTGACATTCCTAGTTCAGGCTTCTATTGTTTCCCTTGAACAAGTTTGTCAGTTTGATGTCATGTATAAAACATCAGTTACCTTGGTAACCACTTAAGTATTATATATGGTCAAGATGGGTTGCAAAAACTGCAATACAAGTTAAAGGAATGCATTACTTGTTAAGCATATTTACTTATATAAGAAAATCATCATGCTTCCTCTTGATGTTCAATGTAGTGTATGTCATTTTTGACAAGTTAAGACAGTAGTGTTATTATACACAAGCCCATGTTATTAAATCCTGTCTTTAATATCTAAATTAAGCAGATTGCTTCATCTTATATGACAATTATATATTTTATGTCTAGATTTACTACACTCATACATTACATAACTATTGTGTGTGTTTTTTTTTTTTTTTTTTGGCTGTTACTTAGTTATTTGAGAGCCCACAAGCTGTAATGCTTATTCTTGTTATTATCTCCTTCCAAGCATGTTTATACAGTACATAGAATTTGTTAAACTACACTACTCAGGTAGTCTGTACCTTTACTCACTGAAGACACTGAGACAGTTCTGCTGTTAGGACATTCATTTACTGCACACAACATTTACATCTAGCTTTACAATGAAAAGTATATACATCAAAAACCTTCTTCAGCTTACACCATCAGGTCTGCAAGAATAGAATAATCAAAGTCTCTGATACAAAAGAAAAAGTCCAAATCTTTATAGTGTCTTTTCTGCCTGCATCAGCAGCTTAGAGAATTTGCAAAAATATTAAGTATTTCCTTTGAAGCTGGTCTGCTGACAGTTTGTTTTCCATATTTTAAACATTCTGCTCCTGAAGAATAATTTTTTTGTCCTTAGCCTATCTTGCATATCATGTTGATGAGACGCAGCTGCATACAAGAGTTCCTCTTGACCTGCTTGTAGATAATAATTTTACACAAAGCTGCATAGTTTATAAGAGATAAAATATTTTACTTCTGATTCTTATTAACAATGAAGGCCAAGCTATATAGTTTTGCCAAGTTAGGAAACTGAGTTCAAGCTGAGTGCATTCTACAAACTGAAATGCAGAACATTTATTTTACATTTTCTGAAAAGTCCACAGAAATCCATTTTAACCTGTTCTTTACTCTCACAATTCCCACTTTTTATTTAAAAAGTGAAACATGACTGTTCATTTTCATTTTTTCTTCAATGGTACACAATGAAACCTTCTCCAGTTTATTGAGGTTAACCATCTTGATTTGCTGAACTCTATAAGTTTTTCGCAAATGACAACTTATGCAGCAATTCCAGATAGTTAGCATGACTATAATGCCTAACACTACTAATACAGGATGTATCAACCAATTTAACCGATTTCTTCCTGATTTTGACCAACCAGTAAAAATATCCCACCAGTTGTGAGCAGTGTCTTTTTTGGTCTTTTCAGCCAAACTAAGTAGTTCATCTTTTGCAATGATGCTTAATACCTCATAATACAGAATGTTTTTATTTCTTTTTTTCCAAATGCTCTCTGAGAATTTTAATATTGTTCATTATGTTTTTTAAATTATCCAATGACACAGATATATTGGGAAGTTGTATTAATTCATAATTCCAGTTCTTTGAAATATTCACTTCTATGGGTTCAGTAAACACACATCTCTTATTATTCCATTTAAGGAAATCAACATGTGATAAACATCCTACAAAAGGTAATTTTAAATTATGACCTACATCTTGATCTGCAACCAGACAAATATACTGAGGAGCCACTTCTATAAACATTTGAAAAGAAGAAGGCATAATAGTCCATTTACACAAATTAACAGAATGCTGCAGTAAGCATGGTTCATAGACAGGCAAATGCTGTCCATAAATTAGTCCTTTGTGAGTCTGTGTACAATACTTGATTTTATTTGTTTTTCATCTCATATCTATATAATTACCTTCAAATTGTGGCAACCAATACTCATACCCTTCTGGTACAAGAAATATCATAGGTAACTCAGCAAACTGACACATAATAGTTGTATCAGTAACATTATAATGCATAAACTTTCCTGTACAATATTGTGGAGTACAGTATGTTACTTCAGTAAATAACCTAATCCAATCGGTATCAGGTATCCATTTGTTAAACAATTGTCGCCAAACATTTTCATTTTGTAACATAAGTTCAGTTTGTACACTATTTGTCTGAAATTTCACATACAAAGATTGCATAGTGCATTTTGTCCAATTTACAAAAATTGTCATGTTACCATCAAATTTCAACTGATGTAGCTGCATAGCATCATAATTGTCTAAAAATTGCTGCTGATAATTTATATTGTGCAGGTGTGTCTTCCATATTTCTGGATTCCAAGATGCTTGTAAATGCACAATCTGAGAGATATCTTCTCCCACAAGTTTATATCGATTAGTCAGAATTTCAACATCAGCTGTTTTAATAGCTCCCATGCCTGTACCTAGGCTTCCTAGCAAAGTATCATATGATGCCCTTTTATATCGGCACCTGCCTGTGTCTGGGAATGTGATGTTAAAATGTACTATGACCTTTTGATACTGTCTGCATACTTTTTTACAGGTAGTAGGGATTTTAACCAAATGGTCTGTATGAGCAGAGGTAGGTTTACCAGTAAATATTGAGAGAACAGATGCCCAATGTATGCTGCCTGTAATGACTGTGATATTAGTACATATTACAGAAACTCCAATAGTAAAATTTAGTTGTACTTTCCTATTATTGGGAGGGATACTGCTGAATACCTGAGTTGTTTGGCTTCTGCTATATACCTACAATCAACTGCATTACTAGCTGAGTTAAGTACAAACTTGCAGTGTTAAAGATTGTACTGCATTTCATTTTTTTGTCTATTCAATTGTTTCACTGAATATTGTTTCTGAGTCTCTCTGTAGTTATTTATTTTTCTATTTAACTGTTTCATAGAATACTGTGATCTATCTCTGTCTCTGCAATTAGTGGGGGCTATTGTGTTTCACTTCATTGATATTCAGTGTTACACTCTTAGCCTAGAGGGTTTCTCTGTATTTATAAGTGAGTCACATAACTTTGAATTTATTACTGCTGAATACATGAGTTGTTTTGCTTCTGCTACATGTCTACAATCAACTGCATTACTAGCTGAGTAAAGTACAAACTTGCAGTGTTAATGATTGTATTGCATTTCAGTTTTCTGTCTATTTAATTGTTTCATTAAATATTGTGTCTGTGACTCTCTGTAGTTATTTATTTTTCTATTTAATTGTTTCATAGAATGCTGTGGTCTCTCTCTGTCTCTGCAATTAGTAGGGGCTATTGTGTTTCACTTCATTGATATTCAGTGTTAAACTCTAAGCCTAGAAGGTTTCTCTGTATTTATAAGTGAGTCACATATCTTTGAATTTATTACTGCTGAATACCTGAGTTATTTGGCTTCTGCTACGTACCTACAATCAACTGCATTACAAGCTGAGTTAAGTACAAACTTGCAGTGTTAAAGATTGTACTGCATTTCATTTTTCAGTCTATTTAATTGTTTCATTGAATATTGTGTCGGTGTCTCTCTGAATTTATTTATTTTTCTATTTAACTGTTTCCTAGAACACTGTGGTCTCTCTCTGTCTCTGCAAATCTTGGTGACTTTAGAATCGCCCGCCCCTCATGTAAATTTGAGTTTGAACACTCCTCCTGGGTCTATCTCATTTTCTCACTCAACCGAGTACTATGAGATCATATTTTGACTTCAGACACTCCTACCAGTCCTATCTGTTTAGATCTATCCCAGCTCTATTCCAGTCTAGAGTCACTAGCTCACTCTACCTAATACAGAGGGAACATTTGTGAAATGCAAGCCACTTAGGTCCTTAATTTTGAATTATCTTCTGTTTCTCCTTTCTCCCTTTCCGCTTTCCAAAAAAAAAAAAATCTAACCTTGCTTTCTGCCTTTTCTTTCCTATAATGAGTCTAGTCCAGATACAGCTTTGCTGTAACCAGACTGTTTGTAAGATTCTGAGCTCCCAAAGCCTTTCTGTGTTGGAGGGAAGCCTTCTAGCTTATCAGTGGGAGTGGTAAGCACTAGGTAGCCTATCTACCACAAGAGTGGTTTCTGGCCCAGAAATTGTAGTTTATTGGCCGTTTGGGCAGTTTTTCCATCTCTTTCAACTTTCTGGTTTAAAAGCTTGCATTTGCACTTGTTTCCCACCTTTCCTGTAACTAGTCTAGTCCAGATACAGATTTGTTGTATCCAAAACTGTTTGTAAACTTCTGAGCCCCCAAGCCTTTCTGTGATGGAGGGAAGCCTTCTAGATTATCAGTGGGAGTGTTAAGTACTAGGTAGCCTATCTATGACAAGAGTGGTTTCTGGCCCAGAAATTGTAGTTTTGTGGTTTAAAAGCATACATTTGCACTTGTTTCCCACCTTTCCTGTAACTAGTCTAGTCCAGATACAGATTTGCTGTATCCAAAACTGTTTGTAAACCTCAGAGCCCCCAAGCCTTTCTGTGATGGAGGGAAGCCTTCTAGATTATCAATGGAAGTGGTAAGCACTAGGTAGCCTATCTACGACAAGAGTGGTTTCTGGCCCAGAAATTGTAGTTTATTGGACGTATGGCAATGTTTCCATCTCTTTCAACTTACTGGTTTAAAAGCCTGTGTTTGCACTTGTTTCCAACCTTTCCTGTAACTAGTCTAGTCCAGATACAGATTTTCTGGATCCAAGACTGTCTGTAAGCTTCTGAGCCCCCAAGCCATTCTGCGATGGAGGGAAGCCTTCTAGGTTATCAGTGGGAGTGGTAAGCACTAGGTAGCCTATCTACCACAAGAGTGGTTTCTGGCTCAGAAATTGGAGTTTATTGGCTGTTTGACAGTTGTTCCATCTCTTTCAACTTACTGGTTTAAAAGCCCATGTTTGAGCTTGTTTCCCATCTGTCCTGTAACTAGTCTACTCCAGATACAGATTTGCAAAATCCAGGACTGTTTGTAAGCTTCTGAGCCGCCCAAGGCTTTCTGTGTAGGAGGGAAGCCTTCTAGCTTATCAGTGGGAGTGGTAAGCCCTAGGCAGCCTATCTACCACAAGAGTTGTTTCTAACCCAGAAATTGTAGTTTATTAGCAGTTTGCCAGTTTTCCATCTCTTTCAACTTACTGGTTTAAAAGCACACACTTTCTTTAGATTCCCATTTTTCCTGTAACTAGTGTAGTCCAGATAAAGATTTGCTCTATCAAGGACTATTTTTAAGCTTCTGAGCCCCTCAAGCCTTTCTGTGTTGGAGGGAAGCCTTCTAGATTATCAGTGGGAATGGAACACTAGGTTGCCTATCTACCACAAGAGTGGTTTCTGGCGCCAAAATTGTACTTTATAGGCCATTTGGGCAGTTTTTCCAGCTCTTTCAACCTTTTGGTTTAAAATCCCGCATTTGCGCTTGTTTCCCACCTTTCCTGTAACTAGTCTAGTCCAGATACAGATTTGCTGTATCCAGGACTTCTTGTAAGCTTCTTAGCCCCTCAAGCCTTTCTGTGTTGGAGGTAAGACTTCTAGCTTATTAGTAGGAGTGGTAAGCACTAGGTAGCTTATCTACCACAAAAGTGGTTTTTCACCCAGAAATTGTAATTTATTGGCCATTTAGGCAGTTTTCCCATCTCTTTCAACTTACTGGTTTAAAAGCCTGCGCTTGCAGTTATTTCCCAACTTTCTTGGAATGTGTCTAGTCCAGATACAGATTTGCTATATCCAGGACTGTTTGTAAGCTTCTGAGCCCTGCAAGCCTTTCTGTGTTGGAGGGAAGCCTTCTAGCTTATCAGTGGGAGTGGTAAGCACTAGGTTGCCTGTCTACCACAAGAGTGTTTTTTGTCCCAGAAATTGTAGTTTATTTGTCGTTTGTGTAGTTTTTCCATCTCTTTCAACTTTCTGGTATAAAAGTCTGCATTTGCACTTGTTTCCAACCTTTTCTGTAACTAGTCTAGTCCAGATACAGATTTGTTGTATCCAGGACTGTTTGTAAGCTTCAGAGCTCCACAAGCCTTTCTGTGTTGGTGGGAAGCCTTCAAGCTTTTCAGTGAGAGTGGGAAGCACTAGGTAGCCTATCTACCACAAGAGTTGTTTCTGGCCCAGAAATTGGAGTTTATTAGCTGTTTGCCAGTTTTTCCATCTCTTTCAAGTTACTGGTTTAAAATCCCACACTTTCATTTGTTTCCCATCTTTCCTGTAACTAGTGTAGTCCAGATACAGATTTGCTATATCAAGGACTGTTTGTAAGTATTTGAGCCCCTCAAGCCTTTCTGTGTTGGAGGGAAGCCTTCTAGCTTATCATTGGGAGTGGTAAGCACTAGGTAGCCTATTTACCACAAGAGTGGTTTCTGGCCCAGCAATTGTAGTTTATGTGCCATTTGGGCAGTTTTTCCATCTCTTTCAACCTTCTGGTTTAAAAGCCCACATTTGCACTTGTTTCCCACCTTTCCTGTAACTAGCCTAGTCCAGATACAGATTTGCTGCATCCATGACTTCATGTAAGCTTCTGAGCCCCCCAAGCCCTTCTGTGTTGGAGGGAAGCCTTCTAGCTTATTAGTGGGAGTGGTAAGAGATAGGTAGTCTATCTGCCACAAAAGTAGTTTCTGGCCCAGAAATTGCAGTTTATTGGCTGTTTGGACAGTTTTTCCACCTCTTTCAACTTTCTGGTTTAAAAGCCTGCATTTGCGCTTGTTTCCCACCATTCCTGTAAGTAGTCTAGTCCAGATACAGATTTGCTGTATCAAAGACTGTTTGTAAGCTTCTGAGCCTCCAAGCCCTTCTGTGATGGAAGTAAGCCTTCTAGCCTATTAGTGGGAGTGGTAAGGACTAGGTGGCCTATCTACCACAAGAGTGATTTCTGACCCAGAAATTGCAGTTTATTGGCCATTTGACAGTTTTTCCATTTATTTCAACTTTCTGGTTTAAAAGCCCAAACGTGTACTTGTTTCTCATCTTTCCTGTAACTTCTCTTGTCCAGATACAGATGAGCTTTATCCAGGACTGTTGTTAAGCTTCTGAGACCCTCAAGCCATTCTGCGTTGGAGGGATGCCTTCTAGCTTATCTGTGGGAGTGGTAAGGACTAGGTGGCCTATCTACCACAAGAGTGATTTCTGGCCCAGAAATTGTAGTTTATTGGCCGTTTGGGCAGTTTTTCCATCTCTTTCAACTTCCTGGTTTAAAACATGCATTTGCGCTTGTTTCCCACCGTTTCTGTAACTAGTCTAGCCCAGATACAGATTTGCTGGATCCAATACTGTGTGTAAGCTTCCAAGCCCCCAAGCCTTTCTGTGATGGAGGAAAGCCTTCGAGCTTATCAGTGACAGTGGTAAGCACTAGGTAACCTATCTACCAGAAAAGTGGTTTCTGGCCCAGGACTTGTAGTTTATTGGCTGTTTAGCAGTTTTTAAATCTCTTTCAACTAACTAATTTAAAAGCCAATGTGTGCGCTTGTTTCCCATCTGTCCTGTAACTAGTCTTGTCCAGATACAGATTTGCTATATCAAGGACTGATTGTAAGCTTCTGAGCCCCTAAAGCCTTTCTTTGTTGGAGGGAAGCCTTCCAGCTTTCAGTGGGAGTGGTAAGCACTAGGTAGCCTATCTACCACACGAGTGGTTTCTGGCCCAGAAATTGTAGTTTATTGGCCATTTTGGCAATATTCCATCTGTTTCATCCTGTTGGTTTAAACGCTCGCATTTGTGCTTGTTTCACACCTTTCCTGCAACTTGTCTAGTCCAGGTACAGATTTGCTGTTTCCTGGACATATTGTAAGCTTCTGAGCCCTTCAAGCCTTTCTTTGATGGAGGGAAGCCTTCCAGCTTTCAGCGAGAGTGTTAAGTACTAGTTAGCCTATCTACCACAAGAGTGGTTTCTGGCCCAGAAATTGTAGTTTCTTGGCTGTCTGGCAGTTTTTACATCTCTTTCAACTAACTAGTTTAAAAGCCCATGCTTGCGTTTGTTTCCCATCTTTCCTGAAACTAGTCTAGTACAGATACAGATTTGCTATACCTAGCCACTGTTTGTAAGCTTTTGAGCCCCTCAAGCCTTTCTCTTTTGGAGGGAAGCTTTCTAGCTTATCAGTGTGAGTGGGAACCACTAGGTAGCCTATGTACTACAAGAGTGGTTTCTGGCCCAGAAATTGTAGTTTATTGACAGTTTGAGCAGTTTTTCCATGTCTTTCAAATTTCTAGTTTAAAAGCCTGTGTTTCCGCTTGTTTCCCACCTTTCCTGTAACTAGTCTAGTCCAGATACAGATTTGCTGGATCGAAGACTGTTTGTAAGCTTGTGAGCCCCCAAGCCTTTCTGTGATGGAGGGAAGCCTTCTACCTTATCAGTGGGAGTGGTAAGCACTAGGTAGCCTATTTACCACAAGAGTGGTTTCTGGCCCAGAAATTATAGTTTATTTGCATTTTGGCAGTTTTTCCATCTCTTTCAACTAACTAGTATAAAGCCCATGTTTGCTATTGTTTCCCATCTGTCCTGTAACTAGTCTAGTCCAAATACAGATTTGCTATATCCAGGACTGTTTGTAAGCTTCTGAGCCCCGCAAGCCTTTCTGTGTTGGAGGGAAGTCTTCTAGTTTATCAGTGGGAGTGGGAATGGGAAGCACTAAATAGCCTATCTACCATAAGAGTGGTTTCTGGCGCAGAAATTGTAGTTTATTGGCGATTTGGCAGTTTTTCCATCTCTTTCAACTTTCTGGTATAAAAGTCTACATTTGCGCTTGTTTCCAACCTTTTCTGTAACTAGTCTAGTCCAGATACAGATTTGCAGTATCCAGGACTGTTTGTAAGCTTCAGAGCTCCACAAGCCTTTTTGTGTTGGAAGGAAGCCTTCAAGCTTATCAGTGGGAGTGGTAAGCACTATGTTGCCTATCTACCACAAGAGTTGTTTCTGGCCCAGAAATTAGAGTTTATTAGCTGTTTGCCAGTTTTTCCATCTCTTTCAAGTTACTGGTTTAAAATCCCACACTTTCATTTGTTTCCCATCTTTCTTGTAACTGGTGTAGTCCAGATACAGATTTGCTATATCAAGGACTGTTTGTAAGCATTTGAGCCCCTCCAGCCTTTCTGTGTTGGAGGGAGGCCTTCTAGCTTATCATTGGGAGTGGTAAGCACTAGGTAGCCTATCTACCACAAGAGTGGTTTCTGGCCCAGAAATTGTAGTTTATGTGCCGTTTGGGTGGTGTTTCCATCTCTTTCAACCTTCTGGTTTAAAAGCCGGCATTTGCCCTTGTTTCCCACCTTTCCTGTAACTAGTCTAGTCCAGATACAGATTTGCTGCATCCAGGACTTCATGTAAGCTTCTGAGCCCTTCAAGTCCCTCTATGTTGGAGGGATGCCTTCTAGCTTATTGGTGGGAGTGGTAAAAAGTAGGTAGCCTATTTACCACAAGAGTGGTTTCTGGCCCAGAAATTATAGTTTATTTGCATTTTGGCAGTTTTTCCATCTCTTTCAACTAACTAGTTTAAAGCCCATGTTTGCTATTGTTTCCCATCTGTCCTGTAACTAGTCTAGTCCAAATACAGTCTTGCTATATCCAGGACTGTTTGTAAGCTTCTGAGCCCCGCAAGCCTTTCTGTGTTGGAGGGAAGTCTTCTAGCTTATCAGTGGGAGTGGGAATGGGAAGCACTAAATAGCCTATCTACCACAAGAGTGGTTTCTGGCCCAGAAATTGTAGTTTATTGGCTATTTGGCAGTTGTTCCATCTCTTTCAACTTACTGGTTTAAAAGCCCTTGTTTGAGCTTGTTTCCCACCTGCCCTATAACTAGTCTAGTCCAGATACATATTTGCAATATCCAGGACTGTATGTAAGCTTCTGAGCCCTCTAAGCCTTTCTGTGTTGCAGTGAAGCCTTCTAGCTTATAAGTGGGAGTGGTAAGCAATATGTAGCCTATCTACCACAAGAGTGGTTTCTGGCACCAAAATTGAAGTTTATTTGCCATTTGGGCAGTTTTTCCATCTCCTTCAACTTTCTGGTTTAAAAGCCTGCATTTGCGCTTGTTTCCCACCTTTCCTGTATATAGTCTAGTCCAGATAAAAATTTGCTATATCCAGGACTGTTTGTAAGATTCTGAGCTCCCCAAGCCTTTCTGTGTTGGAGGGAAGCTTTTTAGCTTATCAGTGGGATTGGTAAGCACTAGGTAGCCTATCTACCACAAGAGTGGTTTCTGGCCGAGAAATTGGAGTTTATTGGCCATTTGGTCAGTTTTTCCATCTCTTTCAACTAACTAGTTTAAAAGCCAATGTATGTCCTTGTTTCCCATCTGTCCTGTAATTAGTCTAGTCCAGATACAGATTTGCTATATCTAGGACTGTTTGTAAGCTTCTGAGCCCCCCCCCCCCCAAGCATTTCTGTTTTGGAGGGAAGACTTCTAGCTTATCAGTGGGAGTGGTAAACATTAGATAGCCTATCTACCACAAGAGTTGTTTCTGGCCTAGCACTGGGTTTGCTTCAAGTAAATCTACTTGTATTGCTTGAGGCCAGTGTCCTTTTGTAAGCTTACTTCTGCTCATATTTTATTTATTTGTATTTTATTTCTGATGACTATACCTTTAGAAACTTTATATCCTTGTCTCTCAAGCTAGTTTTTTACTATCTTTTTCTGATTGTTTCTATAACTTCTTCTTGACCAGGGTGCTAGCCCTGCTCCATTCGCCCTCGCTACGCTTGGACTCACTTCGATTCCCTACCCTACCCCCATTCCCACCCACCCCATTACAATTACCTTTATACCTAACTATCCTTCCCCTTCCTGTCCCAATAGCCACTACAATTCTACTTCCTGCCTATTGCCTCAATCACCTTCCTAATCTGTCAATCTTGTCAACATCACTTCCTCTATATCACTGTCTCTACCTACTCTATCTGACCATATTTTATTCCAACATGTATTATTTTCTAATATCTTCTACACTACTCCTTATTCTCTCTAGGTCCACCTCTTACCACTCCAATCTCTCTGACCCACTCCTATGTTCACCAACTTCTCTCTCATACAACATATATCCAAATACTTCATCTTTTACTGTCTCCCCTAATCTCTTTACTACCTCTACCTCAAGTCTATATAAACTGTCCATAATACAGGTTTTTAAAGCTTCCCACAAAGCTAAGTCAAAACTATACAAACTCCATCTAGCATCTACTACACACTCTCTCATAAGTTCATAGGTTCATAGGTTGGTACTAGGCTATCAGCCCTAGGACCTATACAAGCCTAGCCATAACAATTCCCTGGCTATTTCTTCCCACACTATTTACTTCCCTGGACCCCTGTCTAGCAGGGCGATTGACGTGATCCCCGGGGTGAATTTCCTTTCTCCCATCCAATCATCAAGGTTCCTTTTGAAGAGGACCAAAGAGGCACTCTGCTTGACATGTATGGGCAATCTATTCCAGAGTCTGGGGAGTCTCTGGGTCAGGAACCTATCCCTTCAGCATGTTTTGTTTATTGTGATGACAAGGTTTAGATCCCTGGAGCGTGTGGCTCTAAGGGATTGGGATTTCTTTAAGTGTAGCATGTCCAACAGCTCTGGGTTTGACATGGCCTTGTATGTTAAGCAAAGATCGCCTCTGAGTAGACGATATACAACAGAGTATAGCTGGAGTTTTTTAAGGCGGTCAGCATAGGGCATCTGCTTTAGGCCTGTGATTCTTTTAGTGAGGTATTTCTGTGGCCTTTCCAGTTGTTGCAGATGTCTTGAGAGGTACATACCAAACGGGGCATTGTATTCTATAATGGTTCTAATGAGGGATGAGTACAGTGGGACAATGACCTCCTTTTTTCTGGATAAAAAGCCCTTAGTGATGAGGTGTGCCACAAAGAAGGATTTCCTGACTGTTGCAGTAATGTGGTTATCGAAGGTGAGACCACTGTCCACCTGTGTCCCTAAGTCTCTTATCAAACTTTCAGTGTTTAGTGTACTGCCACCTATATGGTAATTCACGGCTACATGTTTTTTCCCAAAGGGGATAACTATACATTTCTTGGCATTGAGCTTGATCCCATGGCTCTGGCACCAAGCATCTGTTTCTGTAAGGCCCTTTTGTACAGTATCCACATCATTTGGGGATTCAATAATGGCTCCCCGTTTGCAGTCATCTGCAAACGTTGTTATCCAGAGTCCCTTTGTGTTGGCCTGTACTTCAGAAAAGTAGATGCCAAACAAGAGCTGTCCCAGGACTGAACCCTGAGGTACTCCACTTGTTACTTGTCTGGAGGTGGATTTGGAGTCGGCTACTTTTACAGTGTGGGTTCTATCAGTAAGCCAGTTAGCAACCCATTGGGTGATGTAGGGATTAATGCCCAGCTTAGTAAGTTTATCTATGATTCCTGAGTGGGGGATGGTGTCAAAGGCCTTGGCAAGGTCTAGATAGGCAGTGTGGACCACCTTACCCTTGTCCATGGCTCTGGAGACTGATTCGAAGAAGTCAATCAAGTTCAGGAGACAAGATCAGCCCTTCATGAACCCAAACTGGGTGGGGTCCAGTGTTTGAAGGTTGCCAATGTCTTTGTTTATAAGTTCCATGATAATACGCTCCATGGCCTTGCAGATAAGGCTTGTCAGACTGATGGGACGGTAGTTTCCGGGATCCAAGGTGGATCCCCCCTTGTGGAGTGGGATAAATGTAGCTGTGTGCCACTCAGTGGGCACGAAACCTGAGGTGAGGCTATGATTAAACATGACACTTAGGTGAGGTGCCAGTTCATATTGTAGTTCATGTAGTACACAGCCCGAGATGTCATCTGGTCCCATGGATATTGTATTCTTAGCTTTGGAGAGTGCGTTTTTTACCTGTGTGGCCGTTATTACCGGAATTTGGCAATCTTCCGGTATTGAGATGGGCCATTTAGGGGGTAAGAGGGGGGTGAAGTTGGCACTGAATAAATCTGCCAGGATATTGGCAATATCCTTGGGATCAGTATATTTAATGCCATTTTGTTTTAGCTCAGAGCAGATCTGAGCATTGCCATTTAGGTTCTTGACATAGTTATAGAATGCCTTGTTGTTGTCTTTGGAATCTTTGGCAATTTTATTTTCGTAACTAGCTTTGGAGGATTTTATGAGGGATCTCAGTTTCTTACTGAGGCTGGTAAGGAAGTTTTTTGCATCCTGGGATTTTCCTCTTTTCTTCAACAGTTTCTTCCTTTTGTTGTAAAGTTTGTTTATGGCAGGGGACCACCAGATTGGCTTCTTTTTTTTGGATGACAGCATCTTGGTTCTATTTGGGATGGCATGATTTATGCATGAGTGGATGTGCTCGTACAGTGCCATAGTGTAGGATTCAGCAGTTGAACTTTCAGCTACCGTCTGCATGGGTGTCATGAAGTTTGTCACTTCTGACTTGAGTAGCATGAAGTTGACTTTGGAGAAGTTTTTAATGGAGGTTTCCTTACTGGGGCGTGGGGGTGGGATGTGGATGTTAAGGGTGATTAGCTTATGGTCAGACGTGACTAATGAGAGGGTGACCATAGGTGTGGAGCATCGATTTCCCATGTTGGTAATGACCAGGTCTAGGATATTGGAGCCCCTGGTGGGACTATGAATTAGTTGATCCAGGGCGTTGGAATTTATGAATTCCAAGAACCGTTGGGCAAAGGTGTTGGTAGATGAGTAGCTTTCCCAGTTGATAGCAGGGTAGTTAAAATCACCCAGTATTAGGGTGTTTGGTTCTATCTTAATATTTTCCAGTATGTTTAGAAAGGTGTAGTGAGAATCTTGGAGTATGGTGGGGGATCTGTAGCAAGCTACAATTTGGATTGCAGTCTTACCTAGAGTTAGTTGCACCTGGAGAATTTCAGACGCATTGTGTTGGGCAACTAGCCTGGTGGTGTGAATATCCTTGGTGAATACTGACACTCCTCCACCTTTAGTTTTTCGGTCCTGCTTTGGTGGCCGAAAAGTGTGGTAAGAGTTGTAGCCTGGTATTACAGGGGTGTTCACTGGAGCCTTGAACCAGGTCTCAGTTACTGCACAGATATCGATGTTCTCCATTTTTAGGAGTGCCTCGAGAGAGTGCATTTTGAGGTTTAGACTTCTAGCATTGAGTAGCATTACCTTCAGATTTTGCATGCTTGTACCTGTTATGGTGGTGGTTTTGTTCTTTGAACTTTGCCTAAAAAGGCACTATAGGGGTGGCAAGAGCCTTAGCCAGTAACCTGAATCCCAGAGGCGACAGGTGCAGACCATCTCTGGCAAAGCATCGTGGTCTGTCAATCATGTCGTCCCAGGCAGACAGATACTGGATCCCCTTTGAATGACACCAGAAGCTTAGCCAATTGTTGAAGTCAATCATTTTGTCCTTATATTGTGGTATCATTCTGGGCGAAGGCAGGATGCTACTCAGGGCTAGGGTCATACCTGCCTGGGCCACATGATCCGAGAGCTCTTCCATGTCTCTTTTCATGTAGTCCAGGGTGGTACGTCTCAAGTCATTCACTCCAACATGGACAATGACAGAGTCATATTTGTACTTGTTGTGGAGTGACTTGAGTGCATGCGTTATGTGGCAGATCCTGGCACCCGACAGGCAGCTGACTGTAATTTTCTCCTTGTTCAACCTGGTGAGAGGGACATCAGTGTGCCGGACTATAGAGTCACCTATGACTTAAGTGTTAGGTACATTGTCTTGCCTTAGGGGCTGTTGCTTGGTGGCACACTGGTGTTGTGAGCTATGTGTCACTTTGTTTGTGACTGGTGTTTGCATTTCAGCTTCTGAGGTCCTTGTTGCTTGGGCAGGTTAATGTTAAGGGCCTCTGCATATGTGGATTTAGTGTTGCTATATGTGGGTGTTGGTGGTGTGGGTTTAGAAGGGCTATGTGTTGCTTGAGGTGTAGTGTGGGTGTTAACCATCTCCTCTTGACTGTCTAGCACAATCTTGGGTGGGGAGAGCTTTGCTTCCATTTTGGCTATGTAAGTGCATCTCTCACAGGTTGCAGTGTTGGGTGGTAGGAGGAGAGGGTTGTCTGTGTACATGAGGCAATTGCTGCATTGCCCCAGTATGCCCAGATTCACCAGGTGGACAGGAGAAATCACCAGAAGCTGACCCTTGGACATGCCTGGTTTGATGCTTTTTTTTTTTTTTTGTAAAGTACAGGAGCTGTTTTCCCTTACCTTAGCAAGGTACTTTGCAATTATAGGCTGTTTAGTGCCTACTATTAATTTCTCCTTATTAACAAGGAGAGTTGAGTGCTTGTATCAGTTTAAGGCTTCCTAGTGCTTTCCAGCAGGTATTAGAGAAAGTGCTAGTCAAAGGGATGCTTAAAAGTAAGATGAAAAAAAAATGCACACTGCAGTGTGCACTAGAGAAGGTAGACGTGAAAGTAGGTAACTTAACTTTTACCTGTTTAAAAAGTTAAGGTTTAGTGGAGAGTTACTATTTTTAAAACAGCAACATGGGTTGAAAGGGGTGGTCACTTTTGTATTCTGGTACTATGGAAACCAGTAGGATGGCCAATAAATTTAAATAGTTGAAGGCGGGGGGTTGATTTAGTGATTACTCACACAAGTCACTGAAAGTAGAGAGGAAATGAGATATATGTTCAGATTAACATAAGAGGCAGGCAACTAGAAAGACAGTGGTATTTAACAACACAACTATGACTGGGTGGGAGATCGGGAAAAAAAATTCAGCCTGACTCAGAAGAGAGAGAGAGCTGTGGTCTCTTTTGAAGTTTTAATATGCTGTTAAAGCAGAGTTCAGGTAAATCACAAGGTAAAGAAAACAAACTACAGTATTTAAAATATACAAAATACAAAAAATAAAAGCAAACTAACCTTTCCTTCACAGCAAAGTGTAGCACAGTCTGGATGAGCCTTTCTGGTAAAGCCTCCTCACTAAAAACCTACTTTGTTCTGTAGATATCCATCCCAACCCTGGCCCCTCTTCTCTCCCCAAAACTACCTCTACACTGCCCCATCTTACTCCTCTAAAAGTCACCAACCTCAGTCACAGCAATCATCTCCATCCAAATACTTAACTATTTAAGCATTGAATATTGAGAGTCTAGCAAATAAAGTCACTGAGCTGCACTCATGGATAGCTCTCAATACCCCTCACATCCTCTCCCTATCTGAAACCTGGCCCAAGCCACAAATCTCAAATAGTGAAATACTCCCACCAGGTTAAAATATCTTCTGTTCTGATGGACCTGTAAAAAAAGGGGGTGGCATATCCTTCCTCTACACAAACAACCTTAACCTCTCACCATACCCTTCCCCATTTCCTGACTTCCTCCCAGCTGAAATCATCATCCTTAACTGCTATCCGAACCCCCACAAAAAACTTGCAATTGCCTCTATCTACCTTCCTCCTGGTAACGATCTGCCGATTCTTGAAAACATCCTATCCTGGTTCTCCCACAACATACCATATGAGACACTTACCCTTGGTGATGTCAACATTGATTGGTCCAAACTCACAACTGACTCCCCCCAACTCAGTATCCACCTACACGGCTTCCACCAACTTAAAACATCTCCCACTCGCTTCCATAAAAATTCCACTTCCAGCTCCATCACCGACTGGATCCTTAACAATTCCCCCCACCAATACCACAATCCCACCACCTTACCTGACTCCTTCAGTGATCATCTCCCTATCAACATCTTAAGACATTACTCCCATATTCCTAAACCCCACCATATCAAAGACTGTTGAAAACTATCGACTTTCAATTAATCCCACTTTAACTCTATTCTCCACAACATAGATTGGTCCATCCTAAAACACCTCCCCCTAAATGATGCTGTAAGCACTTTCAATAGCATCTTCATGAATACTCTACACTCCTTAGCTCCCTCTAGGAGGATCAGAGTAAAATCAAATCATGCTCCCTGGCTCTCCAAGGAGACTAGGTCCCTTATGAAACAAAGAGATTGTGCTTGGAAAACCTGGACTAAAACTAAACAGCCACATTTTCTTCAGAAATACAGGCAACTGGGGAGCCTTGCAAAAAAACAAATAAACTAATAACAAAAAGTTATACTATAGCTCTACTCAGCTTAACAACAAATCCAATCCTCGAAAATTTTGATCAACTCTCAACAACATCCTCTATCCTGGAAAGCCCTCTAATCCCTCCTCATACCCTAACTCTTCCTCTCAGGAAACAGCTACCCTCCTGAATAAACACTTTATCTCTTCCATCCAAAATCTGGAAACCTCTAAGCCAAACTCTACTTCGACACCCACACCTCCAAATCCCACTAACACAACTTTGTTTTCTTTTGAGCCAGTTCCCATTACTTATATCAAATCTCTACTTCTCAAGCTAAAACCTTGCTCTCCTTCCACTGACAATCTATCTCCTACATTCCTCAAACTTGCTGCTGACTCAATTGCCTATCCTATATCTATACTAATTAATTGGTCTATTCTGTAATCAACTGTCCCCACCCTTTGGAAATCTTTCTTCACTATCCCTCTTCATAAAGTGGAAACTCCACTGACCCCTCAAACTACTGACCCATTGCCATTCTGTCCCCCCTCTCCAAGATATTAGAAAAATGTATCCACTCACAGCTTCTCAATCACCTCCTCACACACCACTTACTTACCCCTACCCAACATGGATTTTGTCCTCATCACAGCACCCCCATTGCCCTTCTATCCTTCACTCATATCATTGCAGAGGCCCTAGACAACAATAAACGCATTTCCTGTCTCTTCCTAGATCTCTCCAAAGCCTTCAATACTGTCTCTCATCCTCTACTACTATCCAAACTCGCAAATCTCCACCTATCCCCCTCCGCACTTCCCTGGTTGAATAGTTGCCTATCTGGCAGGGAACAATCTGTCAAATGGCTCTCATCCTCCTCACCTTTCCTTCCCATATCCACTGGTGTTCCCCAAGGCAACATCTTGGGACCCGTTTTGTTTAACATCTTCACCAATGATCTTTACACCTCATGCAAATAATCCTCCCTTATTCAGTATGCCGACAACTCCACACATATCCATCTCAAATAACATTCCTGAACTACAATCCCTGACCCAACAGGCCCTACTATACACTGAACAATGGCTCTCTCACAACCTTTTGATCCTAAATCCCAAAGAAACCAAACTCCTACTTTTCCTTCCCCGTTCTCTTTCTCATCACAAAACCTCCTTTTTTATTACATCTTCTAACAATACAACTATCCAACCTGACATCCACACAAAACTCCTGGGGTCATTATCGATGGCGAACTAAAGTTCAACCTACACATACTCCAATGTATAAAAAAACAAACCAGAAACTAGGTCTGCTATATCAGAACAAAAAACTCCTAACCCCTGAATCTAGACTTACCCTTGGCCAGGCAATCCTCCTCCCCTCCCTCTTATACGCCACCCCAGTTCATACCAATATCCAGGCCTCCACTCTAAACAAACTCCAACAGACTTACCATAAAATAGCCATATTCATTACTAACTCCCCATACAACTCACACCACTGCATTTCTTTAAACTCACTTCAGTGGCTTGAACTTCCCCAATTTCTGCTATCTTATCAATTTCATATGCTACACTCTATTCTTTATAAACCCTCCTTCTGTCCATCTCTATCTTCCTTAATCTACATCTACATCCCATCTTGGACCCTCTGTACTTATAACCAACAAATACTTGATACCTACCATACAAAAAGGTCAGTAGGCAAACTACTCTACAAACAATCCCTTGCCCATGCTTGGAACAAACTTCCCCTTGACTTACGTTCAATCTCCCACACCTCACACTTTAAAAATGAACTAAAAGCTTATTTTCTCAATTCCAGAACCTGCCCTTGCCATGACCCTACCTAGTCTTCCTTCCCTTTATGTACCCTCAAAAGGACCATACTTAGTACCTTATTACACCTCACTCTCCAATGTGTTCACTATGCATTTGCATAATTTTATACAAACATTTTTTTATTGTTGACCTATTGAACTATATCAATTTAAAATTGTTACTTAGCTTCTTTTTAATGCAACTTTAACTTTATGCATGTAACCCAGCATATGTGAATCTTTGTGCTATAACTGCTATTATATCCATATTGTTTAAAATTGTACTTGTTTAAAATGTACTACTGGAGCTTTTCACATCAGGTCTCCACTGAAATATGGCCATAAGTCCATTTGGACAAACTCGATTAACAAATGTCAATAAATAAATAAATAAATATAGTTTATTGGCCGTTTGGGCTGTTTTTCCATCTCTTTCAACTTTCTGGTTTAAAAGCCTACATTTGTGCTTGTTTCCCACCTTTTCTGTAGCTAGTCTAGACCAGATACAGATGTGCTGGATCCAATACTGTTTGTATGCTTCTGAGTCCCCAAGCCTTTATGTGAAGGAGGGAAGCCTTCTAGCTTATCAG
The DNA here is from genome assembly GCF_019279795.1 of Protopterus annectens. Lineage (NCBI taxonomy): Eukaryota > Metazoa > Chordata > Ceratodontiformes > Protopteridae > Protopterus > Protopterus annectens. The sequence continues at coordinate 1,845,610,458 of NC_056733.1, forward strand.
TGGGAGTGGAAAGCACTAGGTAGACTATCTACCACAAGAGTGGTTTCAGGCCCAGAAGTTATAGTTTATTGGCTGTCTGGCAGTTCCATCTCTTTCAAATTACTGATTTCAAAGCCCACGTTTGCACTTGTTTCCCATCTGTCCTGTATCTAGTCTAGTCCAGATACAGATTTGCAATATCCAGGACTGTTTCTAAGCTTCTGAGCCCCCACACCTTTCTGTATTGGAGGGAAGCCTTCTAGGTTATCACTGGGAGTGGTAAGCACTAGATAGCCTATCTAACCCAAGAGTGGTTTCTGGCTCAGAAATTGTAGTTTATTTGCCGTTTGGGCAGTTTTTCCATCTCTTCGAACTTTCTGGTTTAAAAGTCTGCATTTGCACTTGTATCCAACCTTTTCTGTAACTAGTCTAGTCCAGATACAGATTAGCTGTATCCAGGACTGTTTGTAAGCTTTTTAGCCCCCCAAGCCTTTCTGTGTTGGAGGGAGACCTTCTAGCTTATCACTGGGAGTGGTACGCCCTAGGTAGCCTATCTACCACAATAGTTGTTTCTGGCCCAGAAATTGTAGTTTATTAGCCTTTTGACAGTTTTTCCATCTCTTTCAACTCACTGGTTTAAAAACCCATGCTTTCATTTGATTCCCATCTTTTCTGTAACTTCTCTAGTCCAGATACAGATTTGTTATATCCAGGACTGTTGTTAAGCTTCTGAGACCCCCAAGTATTTCTGTGTTGGAGGGAAGCCTTCTAGCTTATTATTGGGAGTGGTAAGCACTAGGTAGCATATTTACCACACGAGTTGTTTCTGGCCCAGAAATTGTAGTTTATTGGCTGTTTGACAGTGTTTACATCACTTTAAACCTACTGGTTTAAAAGTCCATGCTTGCACTTGTTTCCCATCTTTCCTGTAACTTCTCTAGTCCAGATACAGATTTGTTATATCCAGGACTGTTGTTAAGCTTCTGAGACCCCCAAGCCTTTCTGTGTTGGAGGGAAGCCTTCTAGCTTATCTGTGGGAGGGTAAGCATTAGGTAGCTAGGTAGCGTATCTACCACAAGAGTGGTTTCTGGCTCAGAAATTGTAGTTTATTGGGTGTTTGGGCAGTTTTTCCATCTCTTTCAACTTTCTGGTTTAACATCCCGCATTTGCGCTTGTTTCCCAGCTTTCCTGAAACTAGTCTAGTCCAGATACAGATTTGCTGCATCCAGGACTTCTTGTAAGCTTCTGAGCCCACCAAGCCTTTCTGTGTGGGTGGGAAGCCTTCTAGCTTATCAGTGGGGGTGGTAAGCACTAGGTAGCCTATCTACCACAAGAGTGGTTTCTGGTCCAGAAATTTTAGTTTATTGGCCATTTGGGCAGTTTTTCCATCTCTTTCAACTTGCTGGTTTAAAAGCCCACGCTTGCACTTGTTTCCCATCTTTCCTGTAACTTCTCTAGTCCAGATACAGATTTGTTATATCCAGGACTGTTGTTAAGCTTCTGAAACCCTCAAGCCATTCTGTGTTGCACAGAAGCCTTCTAGTTTATCAGTGGGAGTGGTAAGCACTAGGTAACCTATCTACCAGAAAACGGTTTCTGGACCAGAAATTGTAGTTTATTGGCTGTTTGGCAGTGTTTCCATCCCTTGCAACTTACTGGTTTAAAAGCCCATGTTTGCACTTGTTTCTCATCGGTCCTGTAACTAGTCTAGTCCAGATACACATTGGCTATATTCAGGACTGTCTGTAAGCTTCTGAGCCCCCCAAACCTTTCTGTGTTTGAGGGAAGCCTTCTAGCTTTTCAGAGGGAGTGGGAAGCACTAGGTAGACTATCTACCACAAGAGTGGTTTCTGGCCCAGAAATGATAGTTTATTGGCTGTTTGGCAGTGTTTCCATCCCTTTAAACATACTGTTTTAAAAGCCCGCACTTGTGCTTGTTTCCCATCTTTCCTGTAACGTCTCTAGTCCAGATACAGATTTGTTATATCCAGGACTGTTGTTAAGCTTCGGAGACCCCCAAGCCTTTCTGTGTTGGAGGGAAGCCTTCTAGCTTATCAGTGGGAGTGGGAAGCACTAGGTAGACTATCTACCACAACAGTGATTTCTGGCCCAGAAATGATAGTTTATTGGCGGTTTGGGCACTTTTTCCATCTCTTTCAAACTTCTGGTTTAAAAGACTGCATTTGCACTTGTTTCCACCTTTCCTGTAACTAGTCTAGTCCAGATACAGATTTGCTGCATCCAGGACTTCTTGTAAGCTTCTGAGCCCCCCAAGCCATTCTGTGTGGGTGGGAAGCCTTCTAGCTTATCATTGGGAGTGGTAAGCACTAGGTAGCCTATCTACCACAAGAGTGGTTTCCGGCCCTGAAATTTTAGTTTATTGGCCGTTTGGGCAGTAGTTTTTCCATCTCTTTCAACTTTCTGGTTTAAAAGCCTGCATTTGCGCTTGTTTCCCACCTTTCCTGTAACTATTCTAGTCCAGATACAGATTTGCTGTATCAGACTGTTTACAACAAACTGGTGAAAAAACTAATACTCTCAGACAAAAGCTTCCAGAAACAGAATTCAGTCCACAAAAAAGACAGGATAAATCCGTTTAATGAAGCGCTTTTCATCGCCTACAATGAGGCAACTTCCTCAGATAGATTTCAATTAAAAGAGTACAATTTTATATGCTAATCTGGTCACATGCTAAAGAAAACGTAGTACCAATGTAACACAAAATAGTGCTAACAATATAAAAGTAAAAAACATGTTAGAATTTATAACTATTATTTATGCACTTGCCTGAACTATGAGTTATAAATTGACAAAATACTAACTCGTAGTAGGCAAGTTTACCAAACTTTGTCTAAAAAATACATATTAGAAAAATACAATATAATTAAATCTAAAAATAAGTAAATAAAAGTTAGAAACTTATAATTAAACTAATCACAGACCTGGATACTAGTACAACCTAAATATATATATATATATATATATATATATATATATATATATATATATATATATATATATATATATAAGTATATTATTGATTTAATTTGTTCAGTTTTTCTTCTTATAGTTAAAATTAAAGTTAATATATACAACCTTCACAATTAATGGCTTACTAGTAAAAAATACTAAGTAAGCATATTAAAAGCCTATCTATCCAGGTTTTTAAGTTTTAAAAGACACACAATATTACAATGTTCATTTAAACAAGGCTTGAAGAATGCATTAGTTCTTATTTGCCATGAAAATTCACGGTCTTCCAAGAGCAAATTTAAAGGCCCTCCTCTAATATCGTGTTGGATTTGGTCAATTGCTCTAAACTTAAAACTATGACCTTCATAAGACATGACATGTTTAGCTAAAGTATTTTCTTCTTTGTTATTAGCTATTGCATATGTGTGTTCATATATTCTGTCTCGTAGGTGGCGTTCAGTTTTGCCTATGTAGAATGCTTTGCATAATGTGCAAGAAACTACATAGACAACTAGTTTAGAATTACAGTTTAATTTGTAGTTTGTATTATATTGTTTGTCGTTAATAGTAAATTTGGTACCTATACTAACAAATTTACACATACTACAACAACCACAAGAATACATACCCACTCTCTTAGTAAATTCTTTTATTTTACCTGATTCAAGGATACTTTTTAGATTCTTGCCCATCCTAAAAATAATTTTGGGGTAGTCACTAAATTTTATGGACAAATTTTTGTCGTATTTAAATAGTTCCCAGTTTTTATATAGTATGTATCTCATATTAGAGCTGTCTGAGTTGAATGTTGTAATGAAACTACATTCAAAACTCATGGTTCCACTACCATCTGTTGTTGCAACATTGTTCACTTCAGTTGTGTTTTGAATGTTACTAGCTGTATCTGTAGGGAAATTGAGGTTAAATATATTGTTACAACACAAGGATTGACTTACATGTAAAATCGGGGTAATAGAACCATTCTCTCTTTTTAACTTGACTTCACTAAATAAGTTCTAAATTAAATCCAGTGGATAACCCCTCTGTTGGAACATATTTTCCAGTAAATTACATTCAATAATGAAATCACTATAGAGAGAAGTCATTCGAGCAGCTCTTATCATTTGTCCTTTTACTATAGCTCTTTTTTGTGACAAAGGATGTGAACTAGTAAAGTGTAAATATGAGTTGCAAAATGTACTTTTCCTATAAATTTTAGAAACATATTTGTTGTTGACCAAGTCTTTAGTTAAGTTAATGTCTAAATAGTTGATGGTTTCGTCTTGAAAATTAAATGTAAATTTAAAGAAACTTGTTGTATTGTTGAGATAGTCGAGGAGTTTTGTAGCTGATTCTAAATTACCTCAAAATAAAATAAATATGTTGTCAAGAAAACGTGTGTAATACACGATGTTAGACATCCATTCAGCATGTTCAAATATATAAAACCTTTCCCAATACACCATAACTGTGTTAGCGAAACTTGCTCCACAAGGGGAGCCCATTGCTACCCCACATTTCTGTAAAAATAACTCATTGTTAAATGAAAAATAGTTATTGGTGAGTATAATATCTAACAGAGTTGTTACTAAGTAAACTTCTTTACTTGAAGCTCCTTTTTTGGAGAGGAATAAGTTGACCCATTCTAGACCTTCAAGATGTGGGATTGACGTGTAGAGGTCTACTACGTCAATTGTAAGAAAGTTGATGTCATTGTCGTACTGAATTTCGTTTATACTTTTCAAAAATGCCCACGAATCTTTACATACTTGTAACTCAGTTAACAAGTACTTTTTTAATGTGTGGTCTACCACTTTTGCACAAGCGTATGTAATCGAATTGCGCCCGTCAATAAGTGGTCTAAATGGTGGGTTAAGTACATTCTTGTGTATTTTGGGCACTGCAAATAAAACAGGAATTTTTGGCCAGATTATAGTCATATAGTTATATAAGTTAGCGTCAATATACCCCTCTATAAACAGGTCATTGATGTAGCCCTTAATCCAGCCATGAGCAATATTGACCTCATTTGTGGATACCTTGTCATAGGTGTTGCTGTCTAAAATGGCCTGTACTCTATCTATATAGTCAAACTGATCAAAGATTGCAAGGCCACCACCTTTGTCAGGTTTTATTGCTCTTACTTTGAGCGATTTAAAGATGTTTAGTGAAGTAGTTTCATCTAAGGTGGTATTAACTGTTATTACATTTTTATGAAACAATTTGTTACGATTATCAACTAAACATCTCAAGTCCAATTCTGTGACAGTCTCGAACAGATTCAATACAGGATGCAAAGGTGGATTGTATTCACTGGCAACTCTGAAAACATGGATGGAATAAGAAGAGTTGCCAAACAAGAGGTTCAGGTTCAGTTTCCTCACAAAAAGTTTAAGTCTTTGATTGTTTGGACTATATCCATCTGTTGATTAGGGACGAAGGTGTTACCCTTCGCTAAAAGTTCCACAAGTACTGGGTCAATTTCAATACATGAGTAGTTAAATATATTAAAGTCACCTGTTTTATTTTTTACAATGGCAACAGAATGTTGCCTATTGTGTGTTACCTCCTGAGTCTGTTGTTCGGACGCTGTTTGTTTTTGTTGTTGTTGTTGTTGTTGTTGTTGTTGTTGTTGATAATTATAGTTAGGTTTTTTTGGAATTGCTCCTGAATGGTAGCTATTGGACTTGTTTGCTTGGTTAAAGTTGTTTGAATTGTCAGGTTGGTAGTTACTAGTGTTCTTGTTATTTCCCCGAAGACGGTCCGACCATCTGTTTTGGTTAGAAACTGGTGTTGTGGTATTATCTACGACTGCTGGGGCTGAATTTGAAACATTGTTGTCAGTTAAATAAGAATCATCATCTGTTGTATTAAACACGTTATTGTTGTTGCTTAAAATTGCTGCACCAACTTGAGTACTAGAAGGTTTTGGATATGCAGACCCGTTGTTATATGCTGTATGATCTCTATTCATTTTTTTGGCTTTGTTAGCTCGTAATCTATCCAATAGTTGGTCGGTGCTAACAAAGATCCTTTCATATTCGTATTTATATCTAGGGAAGTCGGCGTGAACAGTGATGGCAGAATTTATTTCAACCACTTCCCTAGATAAGTCTGCTATCTGTATAGCATAATGTTTAAGCATTAGTTCCATTAATGCAAAGCACTGCTGATCAAATAAAGAAATCAATTCTAAATGAAACAGAGAGTCAGCTATAAGGCCTGAAAGATACAGATGGTGCCATAAACCCTTAGGAACTAAACGTTATTTTAAACATTTTTGAAAATAGTTTGTTTCTAGTTGGAGTTTTTTAATTTTAACTAACTTTATGTCCAGCAATTTTAGTTGTTCCATTAAGGCAGGTGAACTAACCTGTGTTGCTGTAGCGTTGTCAGCCGGTTGCCCCAAGTTTGCATGCTGAGTGAATTTAAATTTACTTGTATCTTGAATCCACTCTTCAAATTGTGGGGTACTGATGAGCCCTACAATGCTGTTACGAGTCCCAGGTGTGTCAGTGTGAAGTCTGTTTCCATCATTTAGGTTGCCAGTGTTTTCTTTGTTTTCGATAACTGGATTTCCGCTTTGTGCTTGGTTGTTTGAATCTGGACATCTAGTTGTTACTGTATTAGATGAAAATTGTTGTCCTGGCGGAATGTAGTCAGAGTTACTGGTAACTGTATCAGAAGACAAAGTAGGTTTTGGTAAAACGCGCAGATAACGCGTCGACCCGTTGAGACAAAGCTTGGATTAAAGCTGTTAGGTTGATTGAGTCAGACTGAGTCTGAATAGACTCAAACAAAGTAGGACTGTTCGTGTTACTGTGATTCCCTGAAGCCATAAGAACGATAAACAACAAACTGGTGAAAAAACTAATACTCTCAAGCAAAAGCTTCCAGAGACAGAATACAGTCCACAAAAAAGACAGGATAAATCCATTTAATGAAGCGCTTTTCGTCGCCTACAATGAGACAACTTCCTCAGATAGATTTCAATTAAAAGAGTACAATTTTATATACTAATCTGGTCACATGCTAAAGAAAACGCAGTACCAATGTAACACAAAATAGTGCTAACAATATAAAAGTAAAAATTTTGAACTATTATTTATGCACTTGCCTGAACTATGAGTTATAAATTGACAAAATATTAACTCGTAGTAGGCAAGTTTACCAAACTTTGTCTAAAAAAATACATATTAGAAAAATACAATATAATTAAATCTAAAAATAAGTAAATAAAAGTTAGAAACTTATAATTAAACTAATCACAGACCTGGATACTAGTACAACCTAAAAATATATATACATAAGTATATTGTTGATTTAATTTGTTTGGGCAGTTTTTCCATCTCTTTCAACTTTCTGGTTTAAAATCCCGCATTTGCACCTGTTTCCCAGCTTTCCTGTAACTAGTCTAGTCCAGATACAGATTTGCTGCATCCACGACATCTTGAAAGCTTCTCAGCCCCCCAAGCCTTTCTGTGTGTGTGGGAAGCCTTCTAGCTTATCAGTGGGAGTGGTAAGCACTAGCTAGCCTATCTACCACAAGAGTGGTTTCTAGCCCAGAAATTTTAGTTTATTGGCCGTTTGGGTACGTTTTTCCATCTTTTTCAACTTTCTGGTTTAAAAGTCTGCATTTCCACTTGTTTCCCACATTTCCTGTAATGAGTCTAGTCCAGTTACAGATTTGCTGTATCAAAGACTGTTTGTAAGCTTCTGAAACCCAAGCCTTTCTGTGATGGAGGGAAGCGTTCTAGCTTATCAGTGGGAGTGGTAAACACTAGGTAGCCTATCTATCACACGAGTTGTTTCTGGCCAAGAAATTGTAGTTTATTGGCCATTTGGCAGTTTTTCCTTCTCTTACAACTTACTGGTTTAAAAGCCCATGCTTGCACTTGTTTCCCATCTTTCCTTTAACTTGTCTAGTCCAGATACAGATTTTCTATATCCAGAACTGTTGTTAAGCTTCTTAGACTGACAAGCCTTTCTGTGTTGGAGGGAAGCCTTCAAGTTTATCAGTGGGATTGGTAAGCACTAAGTAGCCTATCTACCACAAGAATGGTTTCTGGCCCAGAAATTGTAGTTTATTGGCTGTTTGGTCAGTTTTCCATCTATTTCAACCTTCTGGTTTAAAAGACTGCATTTGCTCTTGTTTGCCAACTTTCCTGTAACAAGACTAGTCCAGATATAGATTTGCTGTATCCAGGACTTCTTTAAGCTTCTTAGTCCCTCAAGCCTTTCTGTGTTGGAGGGAAGCCTTTTAGCTTATCAGTGTGAGTAGTATGCACTAGGTAGCCTATCTTCCACAAGAGTGGTTTCTGGCCCAGAAATTGTAGTTTATTGGCTGTTTGGGCAGTTTTTCCATCTCTTTCAACTTACTGGTTTAATAGCCCACACTTTTGTTTGTTTCCCACCTTTCCTTTATCTACTCTAGTCCAGATACAGATTTGCTATATTCAGGACTGTTATTAAGCTTCTGAGATCCTCAAGCCTTTCTGTGTTGAAGGGAAGCCTTCTAGGTTATCAGTGGCAGTGGTATGCATTAGGTAGCCTATCTTCCACAAGAGTGGTTTCTGGCCCAGAAATTGTAGTTTATTGGCTGTTTAGGCAGTTTTTCCATCTATTTCAACTTCCTGGTTTAAAAGCTCACACTTTTGTTTGTTTCCCAGCTTTCCTTTATTTAGTCTAGTCCAGATAAAGATGTGCTATATCCAGGGCTGTTTGTAAGCTTCTGAGCCCTCCAAGCCTCTCTGTGTTGGAGGGATGCCTTCTAGCTTATCAGTGGGAGTGGTAAGCACTAGGGAGCCTATCTACCACAAGAGTGGTTTCTGGCCCAGAAATTGTAGTTTATTTGCTGTTTGGGCAGTTTTTCCATCTATTTCAACTTTCTGGTTTAGAAGCCTGCATTTGCATTTGATGCCCACTTTTCCTATAACTAGTCTAGTCCAGATACAGATTAGCTGTATCCCGGACTGTTGGTAAGCTTCTGAGCCCCCAAAGCCTTTGTTTTGGAGGGAAGCCTTCTAGCTTATCAGTGATAGTGGTAAGCACTATGTAGCCTATCTACCACAAGCATGGTTTTTGGCCAGAAGTTGTAGTTTGTTAGCCGTTTGGCAGTTTTTCCATCTCTTTCAACTTACTGGTTTAAAAGCCCATGTATGTGCTTGTTTCCCATCTTTCATGTAACTTGTCTAGTCCAGATACAGATTTGCTATATCCAGGACTGTTTGTACGCTTCTGAGCCCTTCAAGCCTTTCTGTCTTGGCAGGAAGCCTTCTACCTCATCAGTGGGAATGGTTAGCACTCAGTAGCCTATCTACCACAAGAGTGGTTTCTTGCACAGAAATTGTAGTTTATTGGCCATTTGGGCAGTTTTTCCATCTCTTTCAACTTTCTGGTTTAAAAGCCCACATTTGAGGTTGTTTTCCACCTTTCCTGTAACTAGTCTAGTCCAGATACAGATTTGCTATATCCAGGACTGTTTGTAAGCTTCTAAGCCCCTCAAGCCTCTCTGTTTTGGAGGGAAGCCTTCGTACTTATTTGTGGGAGTGGTAAGCACTAGGTAGCCTATCTACCACAAGAGTGTTTTTTCACCCAGAAAGTGTAGCTTATTGGCTATTTGGGCAGTTTTTCCATCTCTTTCAACTTACTGGTTTAAAATCCCATGCATGCGCTTGTTTTCCACCTTTCCTGTAATGTGTCTATTCCAGATACAGATTTTTTATATCCAGGACTGTTGTTAAGTATCTGAGACCCTCAAGCCTTTCTGTGTTGGAGGGAAACCTTTTCAGCTTATCAGTGGGAGTGGTAAGCACTAGGTATCCTATTGACCATAACAGTGATTTCTGTCCCAGAAATTGTAGTTTATTGGCTGCTTGGCAGTTTTTTAATCTCTTTCAACTTACTGGTTTAAAAGCCCTTGTTTGTGCTTGTTTCCCACCTGTCCTCTAACTAGTCTAGTCCAGATACAGATTTGCAATATCCAGGACTGTTTGTAAGCTTCTGAGCCCTTTATGCCTTTCTGTGTTAGAGTGAAGCATTCTAGCTTATCTGTTGGATAATTAAGCACTAGGTAGCCTATTTACCACAAGATTGGTTTATGGCCCAGAAATTGTAGTTTATTGGCCAATGGGCAGCTTTTCCATTTCTCTCAACTTTCTGGTTTAAAAGTCTGTGTTTGCGCTTGTTTCCCACCTTTCCTGTAACTAGTCTAGTCCATATACAGATTTGTTGTATCAAAGACTGTTTGTAAGCTTTTGAGCCCCCAAGCCATTCTGTGGTGGAGGGATGCATACTAGCTTATTAGTGGGAGTGGTAAGCACTAGGTAGCGTATCTACCACAAGAGTGGTTTCTGGCCCAGAAATTGTAGTTTATTGGCCGTTTGGCTGTTTTTCCATCTCTTTCAACTTACTGGTTTAAAAGCCCATGCTTGCACTTGTTTCCCATCTTTCCTGTAAATCCTCTAGTCCAGATGCAGATTTGCTATTTTCCAGGACAGTTGTTAAGCTTCTGAGACCCCCAAGCCTTTTTGTGTTGGAGGGAAGCCTTCTAGCTTATCAGTGGGAGTGGTAAAGACTAGATAGCTAATCTACCACAAGAGTGGTTTCTGGTTCAGAAATTGTAGTTTATTGGCCGTTTGGGCAGTTTTCCCATTTCTTTCAACTTTCTGGTTTAAAGGCATGCATTTGTACTTGTTTCCCACCTTTCCTGTAAATAGTCTAGTCCAGATACAGATTTGCTGGATCAAATACTGTGTGTAAGCTTCTGAGCCCCCAAGCCTTATTGTGATGGAGGGAAACATATAACTTATCAGTGGGAGTGGTAAGCACTAGGTAGGCTATCTATCACATGAGTTGTTTCTGGCCCAGAAATTGTAGTTTATTGGCCGTTTGGCAGTTTTACCATTACTTACAACTTACTGGTTTAAAAGCCCACGCTTGCACTTGTTTCCCATCTTTCTTGTACTTGTCTAGCCCAGATACAGATTTTCTATCTCCAGAACTGTTGTTAAGCTTTTTAGACTGTCAAGCCTTTCTGTGTTGGAGGGAAGCCTTTGAGCTTATCAGTGGGAGTGGTAAGCACTAGGTAGCCTATCTACCACAAGAGTGGTTTCTGGCCCAGAAATTGTATTTTTTGGCTGTTTGGCAGTTTTTCCATCTCTTTCAACTAACTAGTTTAATAGCCCATGTTTGCACTTGTTTCCCATCTTTCCTGTAACTTTTCTAGTTCAGATACAGATTTTCTATATCCAGGACTGTTGTTAAGCTTCTGAGACCCTCAAGCCTTTCTGTGTTGGAGGGAAGCCTTCTAGCTCATTAGTGGGAGTGGTATGCACTAGGTAGCCTATCTATCACAAGAGTTTTTTTTCACCCAGAAATTGTAGTTTATTGGCCATTTGGGGAGTTTTTCCATCTCTTTCCACTTACTGGTTTAAAATCCCACGCTTGCACTTGTTTCCCATCTTTCCTGTAAAGTGTCTAGTCCAGATACAGAGTTGCTATATCCAGGTCTGTTGTTAAGTATCTGAGACCCTCAAGCCTTTTTGTGTTGGAGGGAAACCTTTTCAGCTTATCAGTGGAAGTGGTAAGCACTTGGTTGCCTATCGACCATAAGAGTGATTTCTGTCCCAGAAATTGTAGTTTATTGGCTGCTTGGCAGTTTTTCCATCTCTTTCAACTTACTGGTTTAAAAGCCCTTGCTTGTGCTTGTTTCCCACCTGTCCTGTAACTAGTCTAGTCCAGTTACAGGTTTGCAATATCCAGGACTGTTTGTAAGCTTCTGAGCCCTTCGAGACTTTCTGTGTTGCAGGGAGGCCTTCTAGTTTATAAGTTGAAGTGGTAAGCAACATGTAGCCTATCTACCAGAAGAGTGGTTTCTGGCACCGAAATTGAATTTATTTGTCGTTTGGGCAGTTTTTCCATCTCTTTCAACTTTCTGGTCTAAAAGCCTGCATTTGCGCTTGTTTCCCACCTTTCCTGTAACTAGTCTAGTCCAGATACAAATTTACTATATCCAGGACTGTTTGTAAGATTCTGAGCTCCCCAAGCCTTTCTGTGTTGAATGGAAGCTTTCTAGCTTATCAGTGGGAGTGGTAAGCACTAGGTAGCCTATCTACCACAAGAGTGGTTTCTGGCCCAGAAATTGTAGTTTATTGGCTGTTTGTCAGTTTTACCATCTCTTTCAATTTACTGGTTTAAAAGCCCACGCTTGCGCTTATTTCCCATCTTTCCTGTAACTTGTCTAGTCCAGATACAGATTTCCTATATCCAGGACCTTTTGTAAGCTTCTGAGTCCTTCATGCCTTTCTGTGTTAGAACAAAGCCTTCTAACTTATCATTGGGATAATTAAGCACTAGGTAGCCTATCTAGCACAAGAGTGGTTTGTGGCCAAGAAATTGTAGTTTATTGGCCGTTTTGGTCAGTTTTTCCATCTATTTCAACCTTCTGGTTTAAAAGACCACATTTACACTTGTTTCCCACCTTTCCTGTAACAAGCCTAGTCCACATACAGATTTGCTGTATCCAGGTCTTCTTGTAAGCTTCTTAGTCCTTCAAGACTTTCTGTGTTGGAGGGAAGCCTTCTAGCTTATCAGTGTGAGTGGTATGCACTAGGTAGCCTTCCTTCCACAAGAGTGGTTTCTGGACAAGAAATTGTAGTTTATTGGCTGTTTGGGCAGCTTTTCCATCTTTTTCAACTTACTGGTTTAAAAGCCCACACTTTCGTTTGTTTCCCACCTTTTCTTTATCTAGTCTAGTCCAGATAAAGATTTGCTATATCCAGGACTGTTTGTAAGCTTCTGAGCCATCCAAGCCTCTCTGTGTTGGAGGGATACCTTCTAGCTTATCGGTGGGAGTGGTAAGCACTAGGTAGCCTATCTACCACAAGAGTGGTTTCTCGCCCACAAATTGTAGTTTATTGGCTGTTTGGGCAGTTTTTCCATCTCTTTCAACTTTCTGGTATAAAAGCCTGCATTTGTGTTTGATGCCCACCTTTCCTGTAACTAGTCTAGTCCAGATACCGATTTGCTGTATCCCGGACTGTTGGTAAGCTTCTGAGCCCCCAAGCCTTTGTCTTGGAGGGAAGCCTTCTAACTTATCAGTGACAGTGGTAAGTACTAGGTAGCCTATCTACAACAAGAGTGGTTTTTGGCCAAAAATTGTAGTTTATTGGCCGTTTGGCAGTTTTTCCATCTCTTTCAACTTACTGGTTTAAAAGCCAACGTGTGCACTTGTTTCCCATATTTAATGTAACTTGTCTAGTCCAGATACAGATTTGCTATATCCAGGACTATTTGTAAGCTTCTGAGCCCCGCAAGCATTTCTGTGTTGGAGGGAAGCCTTTTAGCTTATCAGTGGGAGTGGTAAACACTAGGTAGCCTATCTACCACAATAGTTGTTTCTGGCCCAGCACTGGGTTTGCTTCAAGTAAATCTACTTGTGTAGCTTGAGGCCAGTGTCCTTTTTTAAGTTTTCCTCTTCTCATGTTTTATTTATTTTTATTTTATTTCTGGTGACTATACCTTTAGAAACTTTATATCCTTGCCTCTCAAGCTAGTTTTTCACTATCTTCTTCTGATTGCTTCTATGATTTCATCTTGACCAGGGTGCTAGCCCCACTCCATTCACCCTCACTACGCTTGGGCTCACTTTGCTTCCCTATCCTACCCCTGTTCCCACCCACCCCATTACAATTACCTTTATACCTAACTATCCCTCCCCTTCTTGTCTCACTAGCCATTACAATTCCAATTCCTGCCTATTTCCACAACCACCTTACTAATCTGTCAATCTTGTCAACACAACTTCCTTTATATCACTGTCTCTACCTACTCTATCTGACCATATTTTATTCCAACATATATAATTTTCTAGTATCTTCTGCACTACTCCTTATTCTCTCTATCTCCACCTCGTACCACTCCAATCGCTCTGACCCACTCCTATGTTCACCATCTTCTCACTCATACAACATATATCCAACTACTTCATCTTTTACTATCTCCCCTAATCTCTACTACCTCTACCTCAAGTCTATATAAACTATCCATAATACAGGTTTTTAAACCTTCCCACAAAGCTAAGTCAAAACTATACAAACTCCATCTAGCATCTACTACACACTCTCTCCTCACTAAAAACCTACTTTGTTCTGGACATATCCATCCCAACCCTTGCCCCTCTTCTCTCCCCAAAACTACCTCTACACTGCCCCCATCTTACTCCTCTAACAGTCACCAACCTCGGTCACAACAACCATCCTTATCCAAATACTTAACTATTTACTCATTGAATATTCAGAGTCTAGCAAATAAAGTCACTGAGCTGCACTCATGGATAGCTCTCAATACCCCTCACATTCTCTCCCTATCTGAAACCTGGCTCAAGTCACAAATCTCAAATAGTGAAATACTCCCACCAGGTTATAATATCTTCCGATCTGATAGACTTGTACAAAAAGGGGGTGGCGTAGCCATCCTCTACTCAAACAACCTTAACATCTCACCATACCCTTCCCCAATTCCTGACTTCCTCCCAGCTGAAATCATCATCCTTAACAATGATCTGAATCCCCATAAAAAACATGTAATTGCCTCTATCTACCTTCCTCCTGGTAACAATCTGCCGAATCTTGAACACATCCTATCCCGGTTCTCCCACAACAAACCATATGAGACACTTATACTTGGTGATGTTAACATTGATTGGTCCAAACTCACAACTGACTCCCCCCAACTCAGTATCCACCTACATGGCTTCCACCAACTTATAACATCTACCACTCAGATCCATAAAAATTCCACTTCCAGCTCCATCATAGACTGGATCCTTACCAATTACCCCCACCAATGCCACAATCCCACCACCTTACCTGACTCCCTCACTGATCATCTCCTTACCACCTTCTTAAGACACTACTCCCATATTCCTAAACCCCACCTTATCCAAGACTGTTGAAAACTATCGACTTTCAATTAATCCCAATTTAACTCCATTCTCCACAACATAGATTGGTCCATCCTAAAACACCTCCCCCTAAACGATGCTGTAAGCACTTTCAATCGCATCTTCATGAATACTCTAAACTCCTTAGCTCCTTCTAGGAAGATCAGAGTAAAATCAAATCATGCTCCCTGGCTCTCCAAGGAGACTAGGTCCCTTATGAAACAAAGAGATCATGCTTGGAAAACCTGGACTAAAACTAAACAACCACCTTTTCTTCAAAAATGCAGGCAATTGAGGAACCTTGCAAAAAACATATAACTAATGACAAAAAGTTGTACTATAGATCTGCTCAGCTTAACAGCAAATCCAATCCTTGAAAGTTTTGGTCAACTCTCAACAACATCCTCTATCCTGGAAAGCCATCTAATCCCTCTCCATACTCTAACTCTTCCTCTCAGGAAACAGCTACCCTCCTGAATAAACACTTTTTCTCTTCCATCCAAAATCTGGTAACCTCTGAGCCAAACTCTCCTTCGACATACACCCCTCCAAGTCCCACTAACACAACTTTGTTTTCTTTTGAGCCATTTCCCATTACTTACATCAAATCTCTACTACTCAAGCAAAAATCTTGCTCTCCTTTCACAGACAATCTATCTCCTACATTCCTTAGACTTGCTTCTGACTAAATTGTTTACCCTATATCTACACTAATTAATCAATCTATTCTGGAATCAACTGTCCCCACCCTTTGGAAATCTTTCTTCACTATCCCTCTTCATAAAGGTGGAAACTCCACTGACCCCTCAAACTACCGACCCATTGCCATTCTGTCCCACCTCTCCAAGATATTAGAAAAATGTATCCACTCACAGCTTCTCAATCACCTCCTCACACACTTACTTACCCCTACCCAACATGGATTTCGTCCTCACCACAGCACCACCACTGCCCTTCTCTCCTTCACTCATATCATTGCAGATGCCCTAGACAACAATAAACTCATTTTCTGTCTCTTCCTAGATCTCTCCATAGCCTTTGATACTGTATCTTGTCCACTACTACTATCCAAACTCGCAAATCTCCACCTATCCCCCTCCGCACTTGCCTGGTTGAATAGTTGCCTATCTGGCAGGGAACATTCTGTCAAATGGCTCTCATCCTCCTCACCTTTCCTTTCCATCTCCACTGGTGTTCCACAAAGCTTCATCTTGGGACCCCTTTTGTTTAACATGTTCACCAATAATCTTTACACCTCATGCAAAGAATCCTCCCTTATTCAGTATGCCAACAACTCCACACTTATATCCATCTCAAATAACATTCCTGAACTACAATCCCTGACCCAACTAGGCTCTACTATCCACTGAACAATGGCTCTCTCACAACCTATTGATCCTAAATCCCAAAAAGACCAAATTCCTACTTTTCTTTCCCTGTTCTCTTTCTCATCACAAAACCTCCTTTTTTATTACATCTTCTAGCAATACAACTATCCAACCTGACACCCACACAAAACTCCTAGGGGTCATTATCGATGACGAACTAAAGTTCAACCTACACACACTCCAATGTATAAAAAAAACAAACTAGAAACTAGGTCTGCTATATTGGAACAAAAAAGCCTAGCCCCTGAATCTAGACTTACCCTGAGCCAGACAATCCTCCTCCCCTCCCTCTTATACGCCACCCAGTTCTTACCAATATCCAGGCCTCCACTCTAAACAAACTCCAACTGACTTACCATAAAATAGCCATATTCATTACTAACTCCCCATACAACTCATACCACTGCATTTCTTTAGACTCTCTTCAATGGCTTGAACTCCCCCAATTTCTGCTATCTTATCAATTTCATATGATACACTCTATTCTTTATAAACCCTCCTTCTGTCCATCTCTATCTTCCTTAGTCTCCATCTACATCCCGTCTCAGACCCTCCGTACTTCTAATCAACAATTACTTGATATCTACCACCCAAAAAGGTCAGTAGGCAAACTACTATACAAACAATACCTTGCCCATGCTTGGAACAAACTTCCCCTTGACTTACGTTCAATCTCCCACACCTCACACTTTAAAAATGAACTAAAAGCATATTTTCTCAATTCCAGAACCTGCCCTTGCCATGACCCTACCCAGTCTTCCTTCCCTTTATGTACCCTCAAAAGGACCATACTTAGTACATCATTACAACTCTCTCTCCAATGTCTTTACTATGCATTTGCATAATTTTATAGAAACAATTTTTTATTGTTGACCTATTGAACTATATCAATGTACAATTGTTACTTAGCTTCTATTTAATGCAACTTTAACTTTATGTATGTAACCCAACATATGTGAATCTTTGTGCTATAACTGCTATTATATCAATATTGTTTAAAATTGTACTTGTTTAAAATGTACTACTGGAGCTTTTCTCCTCGGGTCTACACTGAAATAGGGCCACAAGCCGAGTTGTAGAAACCCGGTTAACGAATGTCAATAAATAAATAAATAAATATAGTTCATTGGCCATTTGGGCTGTTTTTCCATCTCTTTCAACTTTCAGGTTTAAAAGCTTGCATTTGCACTTGTTTCCCATCTTTTCTGTAGCTAGTCTAGTCCAGATACAGATTTGCTGGATCCAAGACTGTTTGTATGCTTCTGAGTCCCCAAGCCTTTATGTGATGGAGGGAAGCCTTCTAGCTTATAAGTGGGAGTGGTAAG
Source organism: Protopterus annectens (assembly GCF_019279795.1). NCBI lineage: Eukaryota > Metazoa > Chordata > Ceratodontiformes > Protopteridae > Protopterus > Protopterus annectens. The sequence continues at coordinate 1,845,628,067 of NC_056733.1, forward strand.
CACTAGGTAGCCTATCTACCACAAGAGTGGTTTCAGGCCCAGAAGTTACAGTTTATTGGCTGTCTGGCAGTTTTTCCATCTCTTTCAAATTACTGGTTTAAAAGCCCACGTTTTCCCTTGTTTCCCATCTGTCCTGTATCTAGTCTAGTCCAGATACAGATTTGCAATATCCAGGACTGTATATAAGCTTCTGAGCCCCCCCACACCTTTCTGTATTGGAGGGAAGCCTTCTAGGTTATCACTGGGAGTGGTAAGCACTAGATAGCCTATCTACCCCAAGAGTGGTTTCTGGCTCAGAAATTGTAGTTTATTTGCCATTTGGGCAGTTTTTCCATCTCTTTGAACTTTCTGGTTTAAAAGTCTGCATTTGCACTTGTTTCCAACCTTTTCTGTAACTAGTCTAGTCCAGATACAGATTTGCTGTATCCAGGACTGTTTGTAAGCTTTTGAGCCCCCCAAGCCTTTCTGTGTTGGAGGGACGCCTTCTAGCTTATCAGTGGGAGTGGTACACCCTAGGTAGCCTATCTACCACAAGAGTTGTTTCTGGCCCAGAAATTGTAGTTTATTAGCTGTTTGCCAGTTTTTCCACCTCTTTCAACTTACTGGTTTAAAAGCCCATGCTTTCATTTGATTCCCATCTTTCCTGTAACTTCTCTAGTCCAGATACAGATTTGCTATATCCAGGACTGTTGTTAAGCTTCTGAGCCCCCCAAGCCTTTCTCTGTTGGAGGGAAGCCTTCTAGCTTATTATTCGGAGTGGAAAGCACTAGGTAGCATATTTACAACAAGAGTGGTTTCTGGCCCAGAAATTGTAGTTTATTGGCTGTTTGGCAGTGTTTCCATCCTTTTAAACATACTGGTTTAAAAGCCCATGCTACTTCTTGTTTCCCATCTTTCCTGTAACTTCTCTAGTCCAGATACAGATTTGTTATATCCAGGACTGTTGTTAAGCTTCTGAGACCCCCAAGCCTTTCTGTGTTGGAGGGAAGCCTTCTAGCTTATCAGTGGGAGTGGGAAGCACTAGATAGACTATCTATCACAAGAGTGGTTTCTGGACCAGAAATTATAGTTTATTGGCGGTTTGGGATGTCTTTCCATCTCTTTCAAACTTCTGGTATAAAAGACCGCATTTGCGCTTGTTTCCACCTTTCCTGTAACTAGTCTAGTCCAGATACAGATTTGCTGCATCCAGGACTTCTTGTAAGCTTCTGAGCCCCCCAAGCATTTCTGTGTAGGTGGGAAGACTTCTAGCTTATCAGTGGGAGTGGTAAGCACTAGGTATCCTATGTACCACAAGACTTGTTTCTGACCCTGAAATTTTAGTTTATTGGCCATTTGGGCAGTAGTTTTTTCATCTCTTGCAACTTTCTGGTTTAAAAGCCTGCATTTGCGCTTATTTCCCACCTTTCCTGTAACTAGTCTAGTCCAGATACAGATTTGCTGTATCAAAGACTATTTCTAAGCTTCTGAGTCCCAAGCCTTTCTGTGATGGAGGGAAGCCTTCCAGCTTATCAGTGGGAGTGGTAAACACTAGGTAGCGTATCTACCACAAGAGTGGCTTCTGGCCCAGAAATTGTAGTTTATTGGCCATTTGGCAGTTTTTCCATTTCTTTCAACTTACTGGTTTAAAAGCCCACACTTGCACTTGTTTCCTGTCTTTCCTGTTACTTCTCTAGTCCAAATACAGATTTGCTATATCCAGGACTGTTGTTAAGCTTCTGAAACCTTCAAGCCTTTCTGCGTTGCACAGAAGCCTTCTAGTTTATCAGTGGGAGTGGTAAGCACTAGGTAGCCTATCTACCAGAAAATGGTTTCTGGCCCAGAAATAGTAGTTTATTGGCTGTTTGGCAGTGTTACCATCCCTTTCAACTTACTGGTTTAAAAGCACATGTTTGTGCTTGTTTCCCATCTTTCCTGTAACTAGTCTAGTCCAGATACAGATTGGCTATATTCAAGACTGTTTGTAAGCTTCTGAGCCCCCCAAGCCTTTCTGTGTTCGAGGGAAGCCTTCTAGCTTATCAATGGGAGTGGGAAGCACTAGGTAGCCTATCTACCACAAGAGTGGTTTCTAGCACAGAAATTATAGTTTATTGGCTGTCTGTGCAGTTTTTCCATCTCTTTCAACTTTTTGGTTTAAAAGCCTGTCTTTCCACTTGTTTCCCATCTTTCCTGTAACTAGTCTAGTCCAAATACAGATTTGCTGCATCCAGGACTGTTTGTAAGCTTCTGAGCCATCCCAAGCCTTTCTGTGTTGGAGGGAAGCCTTATAGCTTATCAGTGGGAGTGGTAAGCCCTAGATAGCCTATCTACCACAAGAGTTGTTTCTAGCCCAGAAATTGTAGTTTATTAGCCTTTTGCCATTTTCTCCATCTCTTTCAACTTAGTGGTTTAAAAGCCCACGCTTTCTTTTGATTCCCATCTTTCCTGTAACTAGTGTACTCCAGATAAAGATTTGCTCTTTCAAGTACTGTTTTTAAGCTTCTGAGCACCTCAAGCCTTTCTGTGTTGGATGGAAGCCTTCTTGCTTATCATTGGGATTGGTAAGCACTAGGTAGCCTATGTACCACAAGAGTGGTTTCTGACCCAGAAATTGTAGTTTATTGGCCGTTTGGGCAGTTTTTCCATCTCTTTCAACCTTCTGGTTAAAATTCCGCATTTGCACTTGCTTCCCAGCTTTCCTGTAACTAGTCTAGTCCAGATACAGATTTGCTGCATCCAGGACTTCTTGTAAGCTTGAGAGCTACCCAAGCCTTTCTATGTTGGTGAGAAGCCTACTAGCTTATCAGTGGGAGTGGTAAGCACTAGTTAGCCTATCTACCACAAGAGTGGATTCTGGCCCAGAAATTGTAGTTTATTGGCTGTTTGGGCAGCTTTTCCATCTCTATCAACTTTCTGGTTTAAAAGTCTGCATTTGCAATTGTTTCCCACCTTTCCTATAACTAGTCTAGTCCAGATACAGATTTGCTGTATCAAAGACTGTTTGTAAGCTTCTGAGTCCCTAGCCTTTCTGTGATGGAGGAAACCTTCTAGCTTATCAGTGGGAGTTGTAAACACTAGGTAGCATATCTATCACAAGAGCGATTTCTGGCCCAGACATTGTAGTTTATTGGCCATTTGGCAGTTTTCCATCTCTTTCAACTTACTGGTTTAAAAGCCCACGCTTGCACTTGTTTCCCATCTTCCTGTAACTTTTCTAGTCCACATACAGATTTGCTATATCCAGGACTGTTGTTAAGCTTCTGAAACCCCCAAGCCTTTCTGTGTTGCACAGAAGCCTTCTAGTTTATCAGTAGGAGTGGTAAGCACTAGGTAGCCTATCTACCAGAAAATGGTTTCTGGCCCAGAAAATGTAGTTTATTGGCTGTTTGGCAGTGTTTCCATCCCTTTCAACTTACTGGTTTAAAAGCCCATGTTTGCGCTTGTTTCCCATCTGTTCTGTAACTAGTCTATTCCCGATACAGATTGGCTATATTCAGGACTGTTTGTAAGCTTCTGAACCCCCCCAAGCCATTCTGTGTTAGAGGGAAGCCTTCTAGCTTATCAGTGGGAGTGGGAAGCACTAGGTAGCCTATCTAACTCAAGAGTGGTTTCTGGCCCAGAAATTATAGTTTATCAGCGGTTTGGGCAGTTTTTCCATCTCTTTCAAACTTCTGGTTTAAAAGACCACATTTGCTCCTATTTCCACATTTCCTGTAACTAGTCTAGTCCAGATACAAATTTTCTGTATTCTTGACTTCTTCTAAGCTTCTAAGCCCATCAAGCCTTTCTGTGTTGGAGGGAAGCCTTCTAGCTTATCAGTGGGAGTGGTAAGCACTAGGTATCCTATCTATCATAAGAGTGGTTTCTGGTACAGAAATTGTAGTTTATTGGCCATTTGGGCAGTTTTTCCATTTATTTCAACTTTGTAGTTTAAAAGCATGCATTTGCGCTTGTTTCCCACCTTTCCTGTAAATTGTCTTGTCCAGATACAGATTTGCTGGATCCAATACTGTTTATAAGCTTCTGAGCCCCCAAGCCTTTATGTGATGGAGGGAAGCCTTCTAGCTTATCAGTGGGTGTGGTATGCACTTGGTAGCCTATCTACCACAAGAGTGGTTTCAGGCCCAGAACTTATAGTTTATTGGCTGTTTGGCAGTTTTTCCATCCCTTTCAACTTACTGGTTTAAAAGCCCACATTTGCCCTTGCTTTCCTTCTGTCCTGTATCTAGTCTAGACCAGAAACAGATTTGCAATATCCAGAACTGTTTGTAAGCTTCTGAGCCCCCCACACCTTTCTGTGTTGGAGGGAAGCCTTCTAGGTTATCACTGGGAGTGGTAAGCACTAGATAGTCTATCTACCGCAACAGTTGTTTCTGGCTCAGAAATTGTAGTTTATTTGCCGTTTGGGCAGTTTTTCCATCTCTTTGAACTTTCTGGTTTAAAAGTTTGCATTTGCACTTGTTTCCATCCTTTTCCGTAACTAGTCTAGTCCAGATACAGATTTGCTGTATCCAGGACTGTTTGTAATATTTTGAGCCCCCCAAGCCTTTCTGTGTTGGAGGGAAGCCTCCTAGCTTATCAGTGGGAGTGGTAAGCCCTAGGTAGCTATCTACCACAAGAGTTTTTTCTGGCCCAGAAATTGTAGTTTATTAGCTGTTTGCCAGTTTTTCCATCTCTTTCAACTTACTGGTTTAAAAGCCCATGCTATTGTTTAATTCCCATCTTTCCTGTGACTAGTGTAGTCCAGATAAAGATTTGCTCTATAAAGGACTGTTTTTAACCTTCTGAGCCCCTCAAGCCTTTCTGTGTTGGAAGGAAGCCTTCTAGCTTATCATTGGGAGTGGTAAGCACTAGATAGCAAATTTACCACAAGAGTGGTTTCTGGCCCAGAAATTGTAGTTTATTGGCTGTTTGCAGTGTTTCCATTCCTTTAAACATACTGGTTTAAAAGCCCATGCTTCCACTTGTTTCCCATCTTTGCTGTAACGTCTCTAGTCCAGATACAGATTTGCTGTATCAAAGGCTGTTTGTAAGCTTCTGAGTCCCAAGCCTTTCTGTGATGGAGGGAAGCCTTCTAGCTTATCAGTGGGAGTGGTAAACACTAGGTAGCGTATCTACCACAAGAGTGGTTTCTGGTCCACGAATTGTAGTTTATTGGCCATTTGTCAGTTTTCCCATCTCTTTCAAATTACTGGTTTAAAAGCCCATGCTTGAACTTGTTTCCCATCTTTCCTGTAACTTCTCTAGTCCAGATACAGATTTGCTGTATCCAGGACTGTTGTTAAGCTTCTGAAACCCTCAAGCCTTTCTGCATTGCACAGAAGCCTTCTAGTTTATCCGTGGGAGTGGTAAGCACTAGGTAGCCTATCTACCAGAAAATGGTTTTTGTCCCAAAAATTGTAGTTTATTGGCTGTTTGGCAGTGTTTACATCAGTTTCAACTTACTGGTTTAAAAGCCCATGTTTGTGCTTGTTTGTCATTGGTCCTGTAACTAGTCTAGTCCAGAAACAGATTGGCTATATTCAGGACTGTCTGTACGCTTCTGATCCCCCCAAGCCTTTCTGTGTTCGAGGGAAGCCTTCTAGCTTATCAGTGGGAATGGAAAGCACTAGGTAGACTATCTACCACAAGAGTGGTTTCTGGCCCAGAAATTATATTTTATTGGTGGTTTGGGCAGTTTTTCCATCTTTTTCAAACTTCTGGTTTAAAAGACTGCATTTGCGCTTGTTTCCACTTTTCCTGTAACTAGTCTAGTCCAGATACAGATTTCCTGTATCCTTGACTTCTTGTAAGCTTCTTAGCCCCTCAAGCCTTTCTGTGTTGGAGGGAAGCCTTCTAGCTTATCACTGGGAGTGATAAGCACTAGGTAGCATATTTACCACAAGAGTGGTTTCTGGCCCAGAAATTGTATTTATTGGCTTGTTTGGCAGTGTTTCCATCCCTTTAAACATACTGGTTTAAAAGCCCATGCTTGCGCTTGTTTCCCATCTTTCCTGCAACTTCTCTAGTCCAGATACAGATTTGTTATATCCAGGACTGTTGTTAAGCTTCTGAGACCCCCAAGCCTTTCTGTGTTGGAGGGAAGCCTTTTAGCTTATCAGTGGGAGTGGTAAGCACTAGGTAGCCTATCTACCACAAGAAAGGTTTCTGGCCCAGAAATTTTAGTTTATTGGCCATTTGGCTAGTTTTTCCATCTCTTTTAACCTTCTGGTTTGAAAGCCTGCATTTGCGCTTGTTTCCCACCTTTCCTGTAACTAGTCTAGTCCAGATACATATTTGCTGTATAAAAGACTGTTTGTAAGCTTCTGAGTCCCAAGCGTTTCTGTGATGGAGGGAAGCCTTCTAGCTTATCAGTGGGAGTGGTAAACACTAGGTAGCGTATCTACCACAAGAGTTGTTTCCAGCCCAGAAATTATAGTTTATTTGCAGTTTGGGCAGTTTTTCCATCTCTTTCAAACTTCTGGTTTAAAATACCACATTTGCACTTGTTTCCACCTTTTCTGTAACTAGTCTAGTCCAGATACAGATTTCCTGTATCCTTGACTTCTTGTAAGCTTCTGAGCCCCTAAAGCCTTTCTGTGTTGGAGGGAAGCCTTCTAGCTTATCAGTGGGAGTGGTAAGCACTAGGTATCCTATATATCACAAGAGTGGTTTCTGGTACAGAAATTGCAGTTTTTTGGCTATTTGGGCAGTTTTTCCATCTATTTCAACTTTCTAGTTTAAAAGCATGCATTTGCGCTTGTTTCCCACCTTTCCAGTAACTAGTCTAGTCCAGATACAGATTTGCTGGATCCAATACTGTTTGTTAGCTTCTGAGCCCCCAAGCCTTTATGTGATGGAGGGAAGCCTTCTAGCTTATCAGAGGGAGTGGTACGCACTGGGTAGCCTATCTACCACAATAGTGGTTTCTGGCCTAGAAATTGTAGTCTATTGGCCATTTTGACAATATTCCATCTCTTTTATCCTGTTGGTTTAATAGCTTGCAATTGCGCTTGTTTCCCACCTTTCTTGTAACTAGTCTTGTCCAGGTACAGATATGCTGTATCCAGGACTTCTTGTAAGCTTCTGAGCACCCTCAAGCCTTTCTGTGTTGGAGGGAAGCCTTGTAGCTTATCAGAGAGAGTGGTAAGCACTACGTAGCCTATCTACCAGAAGAGTGGTTTCTGGCCAAGAATTTGTAGATTCTTGGCTGTTAGACAGTTTTTACATCTCTTTCAACTTACTGGTTTAAAAGCCCATGCTTGTGCTTTTTTCCCATCTTTCTGTAACTAGTATAGTACAAATACAGATTTGCTATATCCAGGACTGTTTGTAAGCTTCTGAGCCCCTCGAGCCTTTCTGTGTTGGAAGGAAGCCTTCTAGCTTATCAGTTTGAGTGGGAAGCACTAGGTAGCCTATCTATTAGAAGAGTGGTTTCTGGCCCAGAAATTGTAGTTTATTGGCTGTCTGTGCAGTTTTTCCATCTCTTTCAACTTTTTGGTTTAAAAGCCTGTCTTTCTACTTGTTTCCCATCTTTCCTGTAACTAGTCTAGTACAGATACAGATTTGCTGTATCCAGGACTGTTTGTAAGCTTCTGAGACACCCCAAGCCTTCCTGTGTTGGAGGGAAGCCTTATAGTTTATCAGTGGCAGTGGTAAGCCCTAGGTAGCCTATCTACCACAAGAGTTGTTTCTAGCCTAGAAATTGTAGTTTATTAGCTGTTTGCCCATTTCTCCATCTCTTTCAACTTACTGGTTTAAAAGCCCACGCTTTCTTTTGATTCCCATCTTTCCTGTAACTAGTGTAGTCCAGATAAAGATTTGCTCTTTCAAGTACTGTTTTTAAGCTTCTGAGCACCTCAAACCTTTCTGTGTTGGAGGGAAGCCTTCTTGCTTATCATTTGGATTGGTAAGCACTAGGTAGCCTATGTACCACAAGAGTGGTTTCTGACCCAGAAATTGTAGTTTATTGGCCGTTTGGGCAGTTTTTCCATCTCTTTCAACCTTCTGGTTAAAATTCCACATTTGCACTTGCTTCCCAGCTTTCCTGTAACTAGTCTAGTCCAGATAGAGATTTGCTGCATCCAGGACTTCTTGTAAGCTTGTGAGCTCCCCAAGCCTTTCTGTGTTGGTGGGAAGCCTACTAGCTTATCAGTGGGAGTGGTAAGCACTAGGTAACCTATCTACCACAAGAGTGGATTCTGGCCCAGAAATTGTAGTTTATTGGCTGTTTGGGCAGCTTTTCCATCTCTATCAACTTTCTGGTTTAAAAGTCTGCGTTTGTGCTTGTTTCCCACCTTTCCTATAACTAGTCTAGTCCAGATACAGATTTGCTGTATCAAAGACTGTTTGTAAGCTTCTAAGCCCCCAAGCCTTTCTTTGATGGAGGGAAGGATTCTAGCTTATCAATGGGTGTGGTAAGCAGTAGGTAGCGTACCTATTACAAGAGTGGTTTCTGGCCCATAAATTGTAGTTTATTGGCCATTTGGCTGTTTTTCCATCTCTTTTAACTTACTTGTTTAAAAGCCCATACTTGCGCTTGTTTCCCACCTTTCCTGTAAATTATCTACTCCAGATACAAATTTGCTATATCCAGCACTGTTGTTAAGCTTCTGAGACCCACAAGCCTCTCTGTGTTGGAGGGATGCCTTCTAGCTTATCAGTGGGAGTGGTAAGGTCTAGATAGCCAATCTACCACAAGAGTGGTTTCTGGTCCAGAAATTGTAGTTTATTGGCCGTTTGGGCAGTTTTTCCATCTCTTTCAACTTTCTGGTTTAAAAGCATGCATTTGCGCTTGTTTCCCACCTTTCCTGTAAATAGTCTAGTCCAGATACAGATTTGCTGTATTAAATACTGTGTGTAAGCTTCTGAGCCCCCATTCCTTATTGTGATGGAGGGAAACATCTAGCTTATCATTGGGAGTGGTAATCACTAGGTAGCCTATCTATCACATGAGTTGTTTCTGGCCCAGAAATTGTAGTTTATTGGTCATTTGGCAGTTTTTCCTTCTCTTACAACTTACTGGTTTAAAAGCCCATGCTTGCACTTGTTTCCTATCTTTACTGTAACTTGTCTAGTCCAGATACAGATTTTCTATATACAGAACTGTTGTTAAGCTTCTTAGACTGACAAGCTTTTCTGTGTTGGAGGGAAGCCTCCAAGCTTATCAGTGGGACTGGTAAGCACCAGGTAGCCTATCTACCACAGGAGTGTTCTCCAGCCCAGAAATTGTATTTTTTTGGCTTTGGCAGTTTTTCCATCTCTTTCAACTAACTAGTTTAATAGCCCATATTTGCACTTCTTTCCCATCTGTCCTGTAACTAGTTTATACAGATACAGATTGGCTATATCCAAGACTGTTTGTAAGCTTTTGAGCCCCCCAAGCCTTTCTGTGTTAGAGGAAAGCCTTCTAGCTTATCAGTGTGACTGGGAAGCACTAGGTCGCCTATCTACCACATGAGTGGTTTCTGGCCCAGAAATTATAGTTTATTGTCCATTTGGGCAGTTTTTCCATCTCTTTCTACCTTCTGGTTTAAAAGCCCATGCTTGCTCTTGTTTCCCATCTTTCCTGTAACTTTTTGAGTCCAGATACAGATTTGCTATATCCAGGACTGTTGTTAAGCTTCTGAGGCCCTCAAGCCTCTCTGTGTTGGAGGGAAGCCTTCTAGCTTATCCGTGGGAGTGGTAAGGTCTAGATAGCCAATCTACCACAAGAGTGGTTTCTGGTCCAGAAATTGTAGTTTATTGTCTGTTTGGGCAGTTTTCCCATCTCTTTCAACTTTCTGGTTTAAAAGCATGCATTTGCACTTGTTTCCCACATTTCCTGTAACTAGTCTAGTCCAGATACAGATTTGCTGGATCCAATACTGTGTGTAAGCTTCTGAGCCCCCAAGCCTTTCTGTGATGGAGGGAAGCCTTCTAGTTTATCAGTGGGAGTGGTAAGCAATATGTAGCCTATCTACCACAAAAGTGGTTTCTGGCCCGGAAATTGTAGTTTATTGGCTTTTTAGCAGTTTTTCCATCTCCTTCAACTAACTAGTTTAAAAGCCCATGTATGCGCTTGTTTCCCATCTGTCCTGTAACTACCCTTGTCCAGATACAGATTTTCTATATCAAGGATTGATTGTAAGCTTCTGAGCCCATCAAGCCTTTCTTTGTTGGAGGGAAGCCTTCCAGCTTTCAGTGGGAGTGGTAAGAACTAGGTAGCCTATCTACCACAAGAGTGGTTTCTGGCCCAGAAATTGTAGTTTCCTGGCTGTCTGGCAGTTTTTACATTTCTTTCAACTTACTAGTTTAAAAGCCCACACTTGCACTTGTTTCCCATCTTTCTTGTAACTAGTCTAGTACAGATACAGGTTTGCTATATCCAGGACTGTTTGTAAGCTTCTGAGCCCCTCAAGCCTTTCTGTGTTGGAGGGAAGCTTTCTAGCTTATCAGTGGGAGTGGGAACCATTAGGTAGCCTATGTACTACAAGAGTGATTTCTGGCCCAGAAATTGTAGTTTATTGGTGGTTTGTGCAGTTTTTCCATGTCTTTCCAATTTCTGATTTAAAAGCCTGTGTTTCCGCTTGTTTCCCACCTTTCCTGCAACTAGTCTAGTCCAGGTACAGATTTGCTGGATCGAAGACTGTTTGTAAACTTGTGAGCCCCCAAGCCTTTCTGTGATGGAGGGAAGCCTTCTAGCTTATCAGTGGGAGTAGTAAGCATTAGGTAGCCTATTTACCACAAGAGTGGTTTCTGGCCCAGAAATTATATTTTATTTGCGTTTTGGCAGTTTTTCCATCTCTTTCAACTAATTAGTTTAAAGCCAATGTTTTCTATTGTTTCCCAGCTGTCCTGTAACTAGTCTAGTCCAAATGCAGATTTGCTATGTCCAGGACTGTTTGTAAGCTTCTGAGCCCCCCCCCCAAGCCTTTCTGTGTTGGATGGAAGTCTTCTAGCTTCTTAATGGGAATGGGAAGCGCTAAATAGCCTATCTACCACAAGAGTGGTTTCTGGCCCAGAAATTGTAGTTTATTGGCTATTTGGCAGTTTTTTCATCTCTTTCAACTTACTGGTTTAAAAGCCCTTGTTTGTGTTTGTTTCCTACCTGTCCTGTAACTAGTCTAGTCCAGATACAGATTTGCAATATCCAGGACTGTTTGTAAAATTCTGAGCTCCCCAAGTCTTTCTGTGTTGGAAGAAAGCTTTCTAGATTATCAGTGGGAGTGGTAAGCACTAGGTAGCCTATCTACCACAAGAGTGGTTTCTGGCCCAGAAATTGTAGTTTCTTGGCCGTTTGGTCAGTTTTTCCATCTATTTCAACCTTCTGGTTTAAAAGACTGCATTTGCTCTTGTTTGCCACCTTTCCTGTAACAAGCCTAGTCCAGATACAGATTTGCTGTATCCAGGACTTCTTGTAAGCTTCTTAGTCCCTCAAGCCTTTCTGTGTTGGAGGGAAGCCTTCTAGCTTATCAGTGGGAGTGGCATGCACTAGGTAGCCTATCTTCCACAAGAGGGGGTTCTGGCCCAGAAATTGTAGTTTATTGGCTGTTTGGGCAGTTTTTCCATCTCTTTCAACTTACTGGTTTAAAAGCCCACATTTTTGTTTGTTTCCCACCTTTCCTTTATCTACTCTAGTCCAGATACAGATTTGCTATATTCAGGACTGTTGTTAAGCTTCTGAGACACTCAAGCATGTCTGTGTTGAAGGGAAGCCTTCTCGCTTATCAGTGGCAGTGTTATGCACTAGGTAGCCTATCTTCCACAAGAGTGGTTTTTGGCCCAGAAATTGTAGTTTACTGGCTGTTTAGGCAGTTTTTACATCTCTTTCAACTTCCTGGTTTAAAAGCCCACGCTTTCGTTTGTTTCCACCTTTTCTTTATCTAGTCTAGTCCAGATAAAGATTTGCTATATCCAGGGTTCTTTGTAAGCTTCTGAGCCCTCCAAGCCTCTCTGTGTTGGAGGGATGCCTTCTAGCTTATCAGTGGGAGTGGTAAGCACTAGGTAGCCTATCTACCACAAGAGTGGTTTCTGGCCCAGAAAGTGTAGTTTATTTGATGTTTGGGCAGTTTTTCCATCTATTTCAACTTTCTGGTTTAGAAGCCGGCATTTGCGTTTGATGCCCACTTTTCCTATAACTAGTCTAGTCCAGATACAGATTTTCTGTATCCTGGACTGTTGGTAAGCTTCTGAGCCCCCAAAGCCTTTGTTTTGGAGGGAAGCCTTCTAGCTTATCAGTGATAGTGGTAAGTACTAGGTAGCCTATCTACCACAAGGGTGGTTTTTGGCCAGAAATTGTAGTTTATTGGCCGTTTGGCAGTTTTTCCATCTCTTTCAACTTACTGGTTTAAAAGCCCATGTATGCGCTTGTTTCCCATCTTTCCTGTAACTTGTCTAGTCTAGATAGAGATTTGCTATATCCAGGACTGTTTGTAAGCTTCTGAGCCCTTCAAGCCTTTCTGTGTTGGCAGGAAGCCTTCTACCTCATCAGTGGGAATGGTTAGCACTAGGTAGCCTATCCACCACAAGAGTGGTTTCTTGCCCACAAATTGTAGTTCATTGGCTGTTTGGGCAGTTTTTCCATCTCTTTCAGCTTTCTGGTATAAAAGCCTGCATTTGCATTTGATGACCACCTTTCCTGCAACTAGTCTAGTCCAGATACAGATTTGCTGTATCCCAGACTGTTGGTAAGCTTCTTAGCCCCCAAGCCTTTGTTTTGGAGGGAAGCCTTCTAGCTTATCAGTGACACTGGTAAGTACTAGGTAGCCTATCTACAACAAGAGTGGTTTTTGGCCAAAAATTGTAGTTTATTGGCCGTTTGGCAGTTTTTTCATCTCTTTCAACTTACTGGTTTAAAAGCCGACATATGCTCTTGTTTCCCATCTTTAATGTAACTTGTCTAGTCCAGATACAGATTTTCTATATAAAGGACTGTTTGTAAGCTTCTGAGCCCCCCCACCAAGCATTTCTGTGTTGCAGGGAAGCCTTCTAGCTTATCAGTGGGAGTGCTAAACACTAGGTAGCCTATCTACCACAAGAGTTGTTTCTGGCCCAGCACTGGGTTTGCTTCAAGTAAATCTACTTGTGTAGCTTGAGGCCAGTGTCCTTTTTTAAGGTTACTTCTGCTCATATTTTATTTATTTTTATTTTATTTCTGGTGACTATACCTTTAGAAACTTTATATCCTTGCCTCTCAAGCTAATTTTTCACTATCTTCTTCTGATTGTTTCTATGACTTCATCTTGACCAGGGTGCTAGCCCTGCTCCGTTCACCCTCGCTATGCTTCGTCTCACTTCGCTTCCCTATCCTATCCCCATTCCCACTCACCCCATTACAATTACCTTTATACCTAACTATCCCTCCCCTTCCTGTCTCACTAGCCACTACAATTCCACTTTTTGCCTATTTCCACAACCACCTTACTAATCTGTCAATCTTGTCAACATGACTTCCTCTATATCACTGTCTCTACCTACTCTATCTGACCATATTTTATTCCAACATATATTATTTTCTAATATCTTCTGCACTACTCCTTATTCTCTCTATCTCCACCTCTTACCACTCCAATATCTCTGACCCACTCCTATGTTCACCATCTTCTCACTCATGCAACATATATCCAACTACTTCACCTTTTACTATTTCCCCTAATCTCTTTACTACCTCTACCTCAAGTCTATATAAACTATCCATAATACAGGTTTTTAAACCTTCCCACAAAGCTAAGTCAAAACTATACAAACTCCATCTAGCATCTACTACACAATCTCTCCTCACTAAAATCCTACTTTTTTCTGGACATTTCCATCACAACCCTTGCCCCTTTTCTCTCCCCAAATCTACCTCTACACTGCCCCCATCTTACTCCACTAACAGTCACCAACCTCCATCACAACAATCATCCTTATCCAAATACTTAACTATTTACTCATTGAATATTCAGAGTCTAGCAAATAAAGTCACTGAGCTGCACTCATGGATAGCTCTCAATACCCCTCACATCCTCTCCCCATCTGAAACCTGGCTCAAGCCACAAATCTCAAATAGTGAAATACTCCCACCAGGTCATAATATCTTCTGATCTGATAGACCTGTAAAAAAAGGGGGTGGCGTAGCCATCCTCTACTCAAACAACCTTAACATCTCACCATACCCTTCCCTAATTCCTGACTTCCTCCCAGCTGAAATCATCATCTTTAACTGCCATCTGAATCCCCACAAAAAACTTGTAATTGCCTCTATCTACCTTCCTCCTGGTAACAATATGCTGATTCTTGAAAACATCCTATCCTGGTTCTCCCACAACATACCATATGAGACACTTATACTTGGTGATATCAACACTGATTGGTCCAAACTCACAACTGACTCCCCCCAACTCAGTATCCACCTACATGGCTTCGACCAACTTATAACATCTCCCACTCGCTTACATAAAAATTCCATTTCCAGCTCCATCATAGACTGGATCCTTAACAATTCCCCCCACCAATACCACAATCCCACCACCTTACCTGACTCCCTCACTGATCATCTCCCTACCACCATCTTAAGACACTACTCCCATATTCCTAAATGCCACCTTATCCAAGACTGTCGAAAACTATCGACTTTCAATTAATCCCAATTTAACTCCATTCTCCGCAACATAGATTGGTCCATCCTAAAACACCTCCCCCTAAACTATGCTGTAAGCGCTTTTAATAGCATCTTCATGATTACTCTAAACTCTTTAGCTCCCTCTAGAAAGATCACAGTAAAATCAAATCATGCTCCCTGGCTCTCCGAGGAGACTAGGTCCCTTATGAAACAAAGAGATTATGCTTGGAAAACCTGGACTAAAACTAAACAACCACCTTTTCTTCAAAAATACAGGCAACCGAGGAACCTTGCAAAAAACATACAACTAATGACAAAAAGTTATACTATAGCTCTGCTTAGCTTAACAACAAATCCAATCCTTGAAAGTTTTGGTCAACTCTCAACAACATCCTCTATCCTGGAAAGCCATCTAATCCCTCTCCATACTCTAACTCTTCCTCTCAGGAAACAGCTACCCTTCTGAATAAACACTTTATCTCTTCCATCCAAAATCTGGTAACCTCTAAGCCAAACTCTACTTCGACACCCACCCCTCCAAGTCCCACTAACACAACTTTGTTTTCTTTTGAGCTAGTTCCCATTACTTACATCAAATCTCTACTACTCAAACTAAAATCTTGCTCTCCTTTCACAGACAATCTATCTCCTACATTCCTCAGACTTGCTGCTGACTAAATTGTCTACCCTATATCTATACTAATTAATCAATCTATTCTGGAATCAACTGTCCCCACCCTTTGGAAATCTTTCTTCACTACCCCTCTTCATAAAGGTGGAACCTCCACTGACCCATCAAACTACCAACCCATTGCCATTCTGTCCCACTTCTCCAAGATATTAGAAAAATGTATCCACTCACAGCTTCTCAATCACCTCCTCACACACTTACTTACCCCTACCCAACATGGATTTTGTCCTCAGCACAGCACCACCACTGCCCTTCTCTCCTTCACTCATATCATTGCAGAGGCCCTAGACAACAATAAACTCATTTCCTGTATCTTCCTAGATATCTCCAAAACCTTTGATACTATATCTTGTCCTCTACTACTATCCAAACTCGCAAATCTCCACCTATCCCCCTCCGCACTTGCCTGGTTGAATAGTTGCCTATCTGGTAGGGAACAATCTGTCAAATGGCTCTCATCCTCCTCACCTTTCCTTCCCATCTCCACTGGTGTTCCCCAAAGCTCCATCTTGGGACCCCTTTTGTTTAACATCTTCACCAATAATCTTTACACCTCATGCAAAGAATCCTCCCTTATTCAGTATGCCGACAACTCCACACTTATATCCATCTCAAATAACATTCCTGAACTACATCCCCTGACCCAACAGGCCCTACTATCCACTGAACAATGGCTCTCTCACAACCTATTGATCCTAAATCCCAAAAAGACCAAACTCCTACTTTTCCTTCCCCGTTCTTTTTCTCATCACAAAACCTCCTTTTTTATTACATCTTCTAACAATACAACTATCCACGCTGACACCCACACAAAACTCCTAGGGGTCATTATCGATGACGAACTAAAGTTCAATCTACACATACTCCAATGTATAAAAAAAAACAAACCAGAAACTAGGTCTGCTATATCGGAACAAAAAACGCCTAGCCACTGAATCTAGACTTACTCTGGGTCAGACAATCATCCTCCCCTCCCTCTTATACGCCACACAGTTCTTACCAATATCCAGGCCTCCACTCTAAACAAACTCCAATGGACTTACCATAAAATAGCCATATTCATTACTAACTCCCCATACAACTCGTAGGGGTAGCACTATACATTCTCGTTTCACTCACTACAAGAGATATACATCAGTGACTAATGTCCAAACCACCTTATTTGGTGATCCTTTGGTGTAGTGTTTTCCTTGTGGACATTGTAGTTCCTGCCAACATATCCTCAAAACTAAGGAATTTTCAAGTAAAAATACATCACAGGTATACAATATTAACATCTTTGGGAATTGCAGTTCGGAGTGGGTCATTTATTTGGCCACATGTACCTGTTCCTCTTTTTATGTGGGTCAGACATCCAGGCCAATCAAATTGAGGATTAGTGAACACCTTAGTGCTATTAGAAACCACCGATTGTCTAATGCCCTCTATAAACACACCATTAATCATCCCACTGCTGTTTTTAAATTTGTTATTATAGACAAAATCCAAATGCATAGAAACTTTAAAGCAGGTTGGCATACTAAACTTAATAACATGGAAAATATGTGGATAACCAGGTTAGGGGCTTTGTTCAAACCTGGCCTTTATGAAATAGAATAATATGTCAACCTACTTCCTTATATATTTTGTTTTGGATTTTTAACATTTCATATGTACATGAGTTTATTTTGGGGATTTTGATTTGTATTATTATTACTATAATCATCAGTTACTATTTAAGATATGTTTACATTATCCAGTCATTACTAATTTCTGTCATGTGCCTTTAAATGTCTCTCTATATAACACCATGATGTTGGGAGCTGCTTAACTATTCAACATTTGCTTTTTAGCACTGAAGAAGGCTTTGTACAGCCGAAACCGGTTTGCTTGCTTGTTAGCCATTATTAATGGCTTTCTTTTCTACAATAAATTAAATTTTGCTGCTATACCAAGGTGCTGGTCCATTTTTGGATTTACCCTTTCGTGTTGGTTTGGACCGTGCACTTAGTCCCTCGAGCGTGTGTTTGGTTTGTTCCTCCACTGAAATAGGGCCACAAGCCCAGTTGGACAAACCCGGCAAACAAATGTAAATAAATAAATAAAAAAATAAATATAGTTTATTGGTTGTTTGGGCTGTTTTTCCATCTCTTTCAACTTTCTGGTTTAAAAGCCTGCGTGCTTGTTTTCTACCTTTCCTGTAACTAGTGTAGTCCAGATACAGATTTGCTGGATCCAAGACTGTTTGTAATCTTCTGAGCCCCCAAGCCTTTATGTGATGGAAGAAAGCCTTCTAGCTTATCAGTGGGAGTGGTAAGCACTAGGTAGCCTATATACCACAAGAGTGCTTTCTGGCCCAGAAGTTATAGTTTATTGGCTGTTAGGCAGATTTTCCATCTCTTTCAACTTACTGGTTTAAAAGCCCACATTTGAGCTTGTTTCCCATCTGTCCTGTATCTAGTCTAGTCCAGATACAGATTTGCAATATCCAGACTGTATGCTTCTGAGCCCCCCCCCCCCATGCCTTTCTATGTTGGAGGGAAGCCTTCTAGGTTATCACTGGGAGTGATAAGCACTAGATAGCCTATCTACCACAAAAGTGGTTTCTGGCTCAGAAATTGTAGTTTATTTACCATTTGGGCAGTTTTTCCATCTCTTTGAACTTTCTGGTTTAAAAGTCTGCATTTGCACTTGTTTCCATCCTTTTCTGTAACTAGTCTAGTCCAGATACAGATTTGCTGTATCCAGGACTGTTTGTAAGCTTCTGAGTCCCCCAGGCCTTTCTATGTTGGAGGGAAGTCTTCTAGCTTATCAGTGGGAGTGGTGAGCCCTAGGTAGCCCATCTACCACAGGAGTTGTTTCTGGCCTGGAAATTGTAGTTTATTAGCCGTTTGCCAGTTTTTCCATCTCTTTCAACTTACTGGTTTAAAAGCCCATGCTTTCATTTGATTCCCATCTTTCCTGTAACTAGTGTAGTCCAGATAAAAATTTGCTCTATAAAGGACTGTTTTTAAGCTTCTGAGCCCCTCAAGCCTTTCTGTGTTGGAGGGGAAGCCTTCTGGCTTATCATTGGGAGTGGTAAGCACTAGGTGCCTATTTACCACAAGAGTGGTTTCTGCACCAGAAATGGCAGTTTATTGGCTGTTTGGCAGTGTTTCCATCCCTTTCAACATACTGGTTTAAAAGCCCATGCTTGTGCTTGTTTCCCATCTTTCCTGTAACTTCTCTAGTCCAGATATAGATTTGTTATATCCAGGACACTGCTGCTAAGCTTCTGCAACCCCCAAGCCTTTCTGAGTTGGAGGGAAGCTTTCTAGCTTATCAGTTGGAGTGGTAAGCACTAGGTAGCCTATCTACCACAAGAGTGGTTTCTGGCCCATAAATTGTAGTTTATTGGCCGTTTGGGCAGTTTTTCCATCTCTTTCAACTTTCTGGTTAAAAATCCCGCATTCGCGCTTGTTTCCCAGCTTTCCTGTCACTAGTCTAGTCCAGATACAGATTTGCTGCATCCAGGACTTCTTGTAAGCTTCTGAGCCCCCCGAGCCTTTCTGTCTGGGTGGGAAGCCTTCTAGCTTATCAGTGGGAGTGGTAAGCACTAGGAAGCCTATCTACCACAAGAGTAGTTTCTGTCCCAGAAGTTATAGTTTATTGACTGTTTGGCAGTTTTTCCATCTCTTTCAACTTACTGGTTAAAAACCCATGTTTGTGCTTGTTTCCCAACTGTCCTGTATCTAGTCGAGTCCAGATACAGATTTGCAATATCCAGGACTGTTTGTAAGCTTCTGAGCTCCCACTACATTCTATGTTGGAGGGAGCATTCTAGGTAATCACTGGGAGTGGTAAACACTAGATAGCCTATCTACCACAGGAGTGGTTTCTTGCTCAGAAATTGTACTTTATTGCTGTTTGGGCAGTTTTTCCATATCTTTGAACTTTGTGGTTTAAAAGTCTGCATTTGTGCTTGTTTCCAACCTTTTCTGTAACTAGTATAGTCTAGATATAGATTTGCTGTATCCAGGACTGTTTGTAAGCTTCTGAGCCCCCCCAAGCCTTTCTGTGTTGGAGGGAAGCATTCTAGCTTATCATTGGGAGTGGTAAGCACTAGGTAGCCTATTTACCACAAGAGTGGTTTCTGGCCCAGTAATTGTAGTTTATTGGCTGTTTGGCAGTGTTTCCATCTCTTTCAACTTACTGGTTTAAAAGCCCATTTTTGCGCTTGTTTCCCATCTGTCCTGTATCTAGTCTAGTCCAGATACAGATTTGCAATATCCAGAACTGTTTATAAGCTTCTGAGCCCCCCACTCCTTTCTGTGTTTGAGGGAAGCCTTCTAGCTTATCAGTGGGAGTGGTAAGCACTAGGTAGCCTATCTACCACAAGAGTGGTTTCTGGCCCAGAAATTGTAGTTTATTGGCTGTTTGGGCAGTTTTTCCATCTCTTTCAACTTTCTGGCTTAAAAGCATGCATTTGCACTTGTTTCCCACATTTCCTGTAACTAGTCTAGTCCAGTTACAGATTTGCTGTATCAAAGATTGTTTGCAAGCTTCTGAGTCCCAAGCCTTTCTGTGATGGAGGGAAGCCTTCTAGCTTATCAGAGGGAGTGGTCAACACTAGTTGCCTATCTACCACAAGAGTGGTTTCTGGCCCAGAAGTTATAGTTTATTGGCTGTTTGGCAGTTTTTCCATCTCTTTCAACTTACTGGTTTAAAAGCCCACATTTGGGTTTGTTTCCCATCTGTCCTGTATCTAGTCTAGTCCAGATACAGATTTGCAATATACAGGACTGTTTGTAAGCTTTTTAGCCCCCCATGCCTTTCTGTTTTGGAAGGAAGCCTTCAAGCTTATCAGTGGGAGTGGTAAGCACTAGGTAACCTATCTACCACAAGAGTGGTTTTTGGCCCAGAAATTGTAGTTTATTGGCCGTTTGGGCAGTTTTTCCATCTCTTTCAACTTACTGGTTTAAAAGCCCATGCTTTCATTTGATTCCCATCTTTCCTGTAAATAGTGTAGTTCAGATAAAGATTTGCTCTATAAAGGACTGTTTTTAAGCATCTGAGCTCCTCAAACCTTTCTGTGTTGGAGGGAAGCCTTCTAGCTTATCAGTGGGAGTGGTAAGCACTAGGTAGCCTATCTACCACAAGAGTGGTTTCTGGCCCAGAAATTGTAGTTTATTGGCCGTTTGGGCAGTTTTTCCATCTCTTTCAACTTTCTGGTTTAAAATCCCGCATTTGAGCTTGTTTACCAGATTTCCTGTAACTCATCTAGTCCAGATACAGATTTGCTGCATCCAGGACTTCTTGTAAGCTTCTGAGCCCCCCAAGCCTTTCTGTGTGGGTGGGAAGCCTTCAGCTTATCAGTGGGAGTGGTAAGCACTAGGTAGCCTATCTACCACAAGAGTGGTTTCTGTTCCAGAAATTTTAGTTTTATGGCCGTTTGGGCAGTATTTCCATCTCTTTCAACTTTCTGGTTTAAAAGCCTGCATTTGCACTTGTTTCCCACCGTTCCAGTAACTAGTCAAGTCCAGATACAGATTTGCTGTATTAAAGACTGTTTATAAGCTTCGGAGTCCCAAGTCTTTCTGTGATGGACGAGAAGCCTTCTAGCTTATCAGTGGGAGTGGTAAACACTAGGTAGCGTATCTCTCACAAGAGTGGTGTCTGGCCCAGAAATTGTAGTTTATTGGCCATTTGGCAGTTCTTCCATCTCTTTCAACTTACTGGTTTAAAAGCCCATGCTTGCACTTGTTTCCCATCTTCCCTGTAACTTCTTTAGTCTAGATACAGATTTGCTGTATCCAGGACTGTTGTTAAGCTTCTGACACCCTCAAGCCTTTCTGCGTCGGACGGAAGCCTTCTAGTTTATCAGTGAGAGTGGTAAGCACTAGGTAGCCTATCTACCACAAAATGGTTTCTGGCCCAGAAACTGTAGTTTATTGGCTGTTTGGCAGTGTTTCCATCCCTTTCAACTTACAGGTTTAAAAGCCCATGTTTGCGCTTGTTTCACATCTGTCCTGTAACTAGTCTAGTCCAGATACATATTGGCTGTATTCAGGACTGTTTGTAAGCTTCTGAGTACCCCAACCCTTTCTGTGTTCAAGGGAAGCCTTCTAGCTTATCAGTGGGAGTGGGAAGCACTAGGTAGCCTATCTACCATAAGAGTGGTTTCTGGCCCAAAAATTATAGTTTATTGGCGGCTTGGCAGTTTTTCCATCTCTTTCAAACTTCTGGTTTAAAAGACCGCATTTGCACTTGTTTCCACCTTTCCTGTAACTAGTCTAGTCCAGATAGAGATTTCCTGTATCCTACACTTCTTGTAAGCTTCTGAGCCCCTCAAGCCTTTCTGTGTTGGAGGGAAGCATTCTAGCTTAGCAGTGGGAGTGGTAAGCATTAGCTAGCCTATCTATCACAAGAGTGGTTTCTGATACAGAAATTGTAGTTTACTGGCCATTTGGGCAGTTTTTCCACCTATTTCAACTTTCTGGTTTAAAAGCCTGTCTTTCCACTTGTTTCCCATCATTCTTGTAACTAGTCTAGTTCAGATACAGATTTGCTGTATCCAGGACTGTTTGTAAGCTTCTGAGCCCCCCAAGCCTTTCTGTGTTGGAGGGAAGCCTTCTAGCTTATCAGTGGGAGTGGTAAGCCCTAGGCAGCCTATCTACCACAAGAGTTGTTTCTAGCCCAGAAATTGTAGTGTATTAGCCATTTGCCAGTTTTCCATCTCTTTCAACTTCCTGGCTTAAAAGCCCATGCTTTCTTTAGATTCCCATCATACTAGTGTAGTCCAGATAAAGATTTTCTCTATCAAGAACTGTTTTTAAGCTTCTGAGCCCCTCAAGCCTTTCTGTGTTGGAGGGAATCTTTCTTGCTTATCATTGGGAGTGGTAAGCACTAGGTAGCCTATGTACCACAAGAGTGGTTTCTGGCCCTAAAATTGTAGTTTAGTGACTGCTTGGGCAGATTTTCCATCTCATTCAACCTTCTGATTAAAATCCAGCATTTGCGCTTGTTTCCCACCTTTCCTGTAACTAGTCTAGTCCAGATACAGATTTGCTGTATCAAAGACTGTTTGTAAGCTTCTGAGCCCTCAAGCCTTTCTGTGATGGAGGGAAGCATTCTAGCTTACGGAGGGAGTGGTAAGCATTAGGTAGCGTATCTACCACAAGAGTGGTTTCCGGTCCAGAAATTGTAGTTTATTGGCCGTTTGGCTGTTTTTCCATCTCTTTCAACTTACTGGTTTAAAAGCCCATGCTTGCGCTTGTTTCCCATCTTCCCTGTAACTTCTCCGGTCCATATACAGATTTGATATATCCAGTACGTTGATAAGCTTTTGAGACCCTCAAGCCTTCCTGCACTGGAGGGAAGTCTTCTAGCGTATTTGTGGGAGTGATAAGCATTAGGTAACCTGTCTACCACAAGAGTGGTTTCTGGCCCAGAAATTGTAGTTTATTGGTCATTTGGGCAATTTTTCAATCTCTTTCAACTTTCTGGTTTAAAAGTATGCATTTGCGCTTGTTTCCCACCTTTTCTGTAACTAGTCTAGTCCTGATACAGACTTGCTGGATCCAATACTGCTTGTAAGCTTCAGAGCCCCCAAGCCTTTCTGTGATGGAGGGAAGCCTTCTAGATTATCAGTGGGAGTGGTAAGTAATAGGTAGCCTATCTACCACAAGAGTAGTTTCTGGCCCAGAAATTGCAGTTTATTGGCCATTTTGGCAATATTCCATCTTTTTCATCCTGTTGTTTTAAAAGCTTGCATTTGAACTTGTTTCCCACCTTTCCTGTAACTAGTCTAGTCCAGATACAGATATGATGTATCCAGGTCTTCTTGCAAGCTTCTGAGCACCTCCAAACCTTTCTGTGTTGGAGGGAATCCTTCTAGCTTATCAGTGAGAGTGGTAAGCACTAGGTAGCCTATCTACCACAAGAGAGGTTTCTGGCCCAGAAATTGTAGTTTCTTGGCTTTTTGGCAGTTTTTACTTCTCTTTCAACTTACTGGTTTAAAAGCCCATGCTTGCACTTTTTTCCCATCTTTTCTGTAACTAGTCTAGTACAGATACAGATTTGCTATATCCAGGACTGTTTGTAAGCTTTTGAGCCCCTTTCTGTGTTGGAGGGAAGCATTCTAGCTTATCAGTGGGAGTGAGAAGCAATAGGTAGCCAACATACTACAAGAGTGGTTTCTGGCCCTGAAATTTAAATTTAATGGCCATTTGCATAGTTTTACCATCTCTTTCAACTTTCTGGTTTAAAAGCCTGTCTTTCCACTTGTTTCCCATCTTTCCTGTAACTAGTCTAGTCCAGATACAGATTTGCTGGATCCAATACTGTGTGTAAGCTTCTGAGCCCCCAAGCCATTCCGTGATGGAGAGAAGCCTTTTAGCTTATCAGTGGACATGGTAAGCAATAGGTAGCCTATCTATCAAAAGAGTGGTTTCTGGCCCAGAAATTGTAGTTTATTGGTCATTTGACACTTTTTCCATCTCTTTCAACTTACTGGTTTAAAAGCCCCCTCTTGCACTTGTTTCCCATCTTTCCTGTAACTCACTAGTCCAGATACAGATTTTCTATATCCAGGACTGTTGTTAAGCTTCTGAGACTGTCAAGCCTTTCTGTGTTGGAGGGTAGCCTTCGAGCTTATCAGTGGGAGAGGTAAGCACTAGTTAGCTTATCTACCACAAGAGTGGTTTCTGGCCCAGAAATTGTAGTTTTTTGGCTGTTTGGCAGTTTTTCCATCTCTTTCAACTAACTAGTTTAAAAGTTCATATTTGCGCTTGCTTCCCATCTGTCCTGTAACTAGTCTAGTCCAGATACAGATTGTCTATATCCAGGACTGTTAGTAAACTTCTCAGCCCCCCAAGCTTTTCTGTGTTGGATGGAAACCTTCTAGCTTATCAGTTTGAGTGGGGATCACTAGGTAGCCTATCTACCACAAGAGTGGTTTCTGGCCCAGAAATTATAGTTTATTGGCCGTTTGGGCAGTTTTTCCATCTCTTTCAAGCTTCTGGTTTAAAAGACCGCATTTGTGCTTGTTTCCACCTTTCCTGTAACTAGTCTAGTCCAGATACAAATTTCCTGTATCCTTGACTTCTTGTAGACTTCTGAGGCCCTCAAGCCTTTCTGTGTTGGAGGGAAGCCTTCTAGCTTATCAGTGGGAGTGGTAAGTACTAGTTAGCCTATCATTCGCAAGAGTGGTTTCGGGCCCAGAAATTGTAGTTTATTGGCCATTTGGCAGTTTTTCCATCTTTTTCATCCTGTTGGTTTAAAAGCTCACATTTCGCTTGTTTCCCACCTTTCCTGTAACTAGTCTAGTCGAGATACAGATATGCTGAATCCAGAACTTCTTTTAAGCTTCTGAGCACCCCCCAAGCCTTTCTGTTTTGGAGGGAAGCCTTCTAGCTTTTCAGTGGGAGTGGTAAGCCCTAGGCAGCCTATCTACCACATGAGTTGTTTCTAGCCCAGAAATTGTAGTTTATTAGCCATTTGCCAGTTTTCCATCTCTTTCAACTTACTGGTTTAAAAGCCCACGCTTTCTTTAGATTCCCATCGTTCCTGTAACTAGTGTAGTCCAGATAAAGATTTGCTCTATCAAGGACTGTTTTTAAGCTTCTGAGCCCCTCAATCCTTTCTGTGTTGGAGGGAATCTTTCTTGCTTATCATTTGGAGTGGTAAGCACTAGGTAGCCTATGTACCACAATAGTGGTTTCTGGCCCATAAATTGTAGTTTATTGGCTGCTTGGCAGTTTTTCAATCTCAAGCAAAAACGTAAGAGAAAAAAACCAAATAATAACCAACAAGAACCACAAACTCCTTGCTCCAGCAACCACAAATGTCAGATATCCTTTTCAGGAAAAATAGTACCACAAGTGCCTAAACGCAAAATTTATTAAGACAGCGTTTTCGCTGCGTACATGGACACAGCTTCTTCAGAGTGCATAAAACAAATAGTTAGTGCATAGAAACGTTTTTAAAATCATGCACCAGGAAGTGATGTCATAATCAATAAAGTAAAGGTGCAAACCATAAAATTAGATCAAACACATTATTAAATGCATTAAAAAAAATAAATGTATATCAATAAACTAATTTAAATAAATAAGTGGTTAGTAAATTATAAAAACACAATCAGTTAACATAACTGAATGTTTTATATGCAAAAACAGCTAATGTGCACAACATTTTTAGTATGTTGAAAGTCATGCATAATACAATGAAAAATAATATGCTTTATAGCACAAAAGTTCATTACTTCTGGAGCATGTCAATACTAAAAATAGTAATAAAATAGTAAAAAACTACTGAATGAGTAATAACACATAGAAAGAGGTTGTTGACACTACAAAATAGGCATTGTGAAAGGGCCTAAGTCATCTTAAATAACTTCTAATTTTTAATACTGAGGAAATATTACAATTTTCGTTTAATCCGGGGTGTTTAAATGCATCAGTTCTAAGTTGACATTCCAGTTCACAAAGTTCCAATAACAATGGTGTAGGGCCCCCTCTAATAGTACCCAGTATTTGTTCTATGGCCATAAACGAAAAGCTATGGCCTGGGAATTGGTTAGTGTGCCTAGCAAGTGCGTTGCTCTCATTGTTGTTCCTGATCGCATAAAGATGTTCATAAATGCGATCACGAAGCCTACGATCGGTCTTACCGATGTAGAAAGATGAGCAGCAATCGCAAAATGCCACATAAACAATGGATTTGCTTTCACAATTGAGGGGGGCTCTAATGTTGTATTTTTTATTTCGAATTTGAAAAGTTTGTCCAGATCTAACTTTTATACATCTATTACAAAATCCACATGGGGACATGCCTACTTTTCTATTAAATGATGTTTTAAAGGTGTTCCTCTGCAACAATTCCTTCAGATTGTTGTTCCTCTTAAAAACAAATTTTGGACTTAAACCAAATTTTTCTACAAGTAAAGAATTATTCAGAATAAAGTCCCAATTTTTATTGATGATACTCATAATAGCCTTTGAATCTAAACTGAAGGTCATGATATAACTATTTGATGGATCAAATGTGGTTAGTTCTGGATTTACTTCGGTATTAGTCTCACTTACACTAGTAGTGACAGCAAAGTCAGTACAAGAATGAGTAAGGGGCGGTAAGTTGTTGTCCACGCTAAGTATTGCCTTATAGAAACCATTAGTTCTTTTAGTGTATACCTCCGAGGTGAGTTCAAATATAAGATCAAGTGGGTACTCTCTATTAGAGAACATATCCGATAACAAGTCACATTCCTTCTGGAAATCTTCCAACGTGCTGCACATCTTAGCCGCCCTCACCAGCTGGCCCTTAATAATGGCCTTTTTCTGCTTGAAAGGGTGATGGCTTGAGAAGTGTAAAAAAGAGTTGCAGTACGTTGGTTTTCTATAAATGCTAGATGTGTATGACTTAGACTGAGTGTTTTTACATAATCTTATGTCAAGATAATCAATCTCAGTATTCGAAAATTTATGCGTAAATTTCAAAAAGTTAGTAGTAGAATTAATAGAAGAGATGAAAGCGTCAGCATCAGAGGAATTACCCCTGAATAACAAAAACACATCGTCTAAATATCTCGTATAAAATTTTACCTTTGTCATGAGGGTTGGGGATTCAAAGAGCAAGTGTTTCTCCCAGTATCCCATAAAGAAGTTTGCCACGGATGCCCCGCAAGGGAAACCCATGGCAACTCCTTGTTTCTGAAGGAAGTACTTTCTATTAAAAATGAAAAAGTTAGAAGAAAGGACAATATCCAGAAGCTCAGTGATGAGGTCAATTTCCGATGTAGGGGCACCCAATTCTTGGAGTATTAATGCTATCCACTCAAGGGCCTCCTGGTGGGGTATGGAAGTGTATAGGTCCACCACATCAACAGTGAGAAAATTATCATCACTGTTGAAGGGTAGACCATTAATATGCTCCAGAAAGGACCAAGAGTCTTTGCAGACCCCGGGTAAAAGATGAATGTATTTAGATAGAAGTTTGTCAACAACTTTGGTGCTAGGGTAGGTCATGGAAGACCTTCCATCGATCAAGGCCCTCATGGGTGGATCAACCAGGTCTTTGTGGACCTTGGGGATGCCGAACATCACCGGGAGCTTTGGTAGCATAATATCCAAGTAATTGTAAGTGTCGATATTGATTTTATTTGCAAGGTACAAATCTCGAAAATAACCTCTTAACCTATTATGTACTGTATGAACTTCACTGATGGAGGCTTCTGAGTAGGCAGATGACTCTAGAACTGAAGAGATTTTTTCATTGTAAAATTCATCATTAAATATTACCAGTCCACCACCCTTATCAGGTTTCATCAACCGAACTGGTGCATGACACAAGTTGTTCAATGAGTTAAGTTGTTCTTTAGTGATGTTAAATAAACAATTCCGCCTTCTCATAGAAGAATCATTAAACCAGTGCCTGAGGTCTAATTCACACACCTGTTCGAAGAGAACTAGTGAAGGGTGAAGTGGTGGGTTAAAAATACTGGGTAGTTTGAATGATGCAGTGTCAGACAAGTTACTTTCATTATTAAAAAACAGTTTTAAGTTTAGTTTCCTCACGAAACACTTAAGGTTAATAACTTCTTTTGTCATATCACCTAGTTTACTTGGTACAAAAGTGTATCCATGTGCTAAAAGTTCTATAAGATCTCCAGTGAGGGTGAAATCACTGAAGTTATAGATTTTAAAGTCACCATTGCTATTGTAAACAATTTGTGGACCATTTAGCACATTTTCATCAGTGTCCTCTGTTCCATGTGAAGACAAATTTAATTCGTCAAGGCCAGTTAGTTCCAATTCTGCTTCCTGTTGTTCCGTTGTCGGAACGGGCGCTGGTCTAAAAAAGGGGGGTTAGTGGGTTGATTTTGACTAGTATTAGGTCTGGAGGTAGAATTATTATTTGCATTGAGGCCTCTAATTCTATTACTACGTCTAGGGCCAGTCTGTTCAACGTTAGCTATAGAATCATCACAAGATGGATTAACATGTACTGCCTCATTAAAATTATCAAGTTGGGATGCCCCTTCCCCTAATAGTGATCTTTTATTATCAGAAAATTGCAGTCTAGGATATGCAGAGTTGTTGATGTATGCCTGTCTATCCCTCAAGAGTTTTTTATTTTTATTAAGTTTCAGTTTATTTAATAAAGCCTCTATACTTGTCAAAGTTCTGTCATAGTCAATTTTGTACTTGGAAAAATCCAAGTCAGCTTTTAGTTCATTGTCCAATAGTTCATTTTCAAGTAACAGTTGGTTAATATGAATATCGTAGTGCTTAACCATGAGCTCGAGCAGCTGGACTCCCTGATTTTGAAATAAGTCCTTCAAGTCAGCAAAGAAAAGTGCATTATGAAGAAGGCCAGATGGGGAGAACGTGTTACGTAATCCCTTAGGAATCAGGCCCTCATTAATGCACTGCCTGAAATAAACAGTCTCGAGTTGTAACTTTTTCATTTTTAGTACATTAGCGTCAAATCGCTTAAGCTTGTCAGGTAATGAACAAAATGTTAATGCTGCATTATTGTCTGGGTTAAGGGCAGAATTCTGCTCGGTGAATGAAAAGACTTCTGTACTTTTCATCCAGTCTTTAAAGTTGGAAACAGTACTTACATTACGGTTAGGAATACCGTTGGTGCAAGATGGTAATGCACGTTGAGGCAGGATAGGAAAGGACGTCTCTCTAATCGTCGCTGATACTGCTACGTTCCCAGTAGTGTTAGAGGAAGCAGGCAAATCTCACATCATTCACTCCTCGCTCCACTCGCTCCGTTAACGGAGCTCGAGGGTTCACTTGGTAGTATGTTGTTTAGCCCACTTCTGTTACAAGGCTGACCTGCTGGTATCGGCGAATCCGATAGCGTCAGAGGAAGTGAGTAAGATGTTCCTGGTACTACGTCAGTAGTAACTACCGATGTATGGTTAGCTCCTTTACTTTCGAATGCATCAAGTCTAGCATTCAGAAGATCAAGTTTCGCAGTTAAAATAGATAGTGTGTCAGTCACTTTCGCCAAAAAGTCGGATCCAGTAGTTGGAAAGACATTAGGTGTACTGGGGCTAACAGGACGGTCCGTGGCCATAGAGACAAACAAGCAAAAACGTAAGAGAAAAAAAACAAATAATAACCAACAAGAACCACGAACTCCTTGCTCCAGCAACCACAAATGTCAGATATCCTTTTCAGGAAAAATAGTACCACAAGTGCCTAAACGCAAAATTTATTAAGACAGCGTTTTCGCTGCGTACATGGACACAGCTTCTTCAGAGTGCATAAAACAAATAGTTAGTGCATAGAAACGTTTTTAAAATCATGCACCAGGAAGTGATGTCATAATCAATAAAGTAAAGGTGCAAACCATAAAATTAGATCAAACACATTATTAAATGCATTAAAAAAAAAAAATAAATGTATATCAATAAACTAATTTAAATAAATAAGTGGTTAGTAAATTATAAAAACACAATCAGTTGACATAACTGAATGTTTTATGTGCAAAAACAGCTAATGTGCACAACATTTTTAGTATGTTGAAAGTCATGCATAATACAATGAAAAATAATATGCTTTATAGCACAAAAGTTCATTACTTCTGGAGTAAGCACTAGGTAGCCTATGTACCACAATAGTGGTTTCTGGCCCATAAATTGTAGTTTATTGGCTGCTTGGCAGTTTTTCAATCTCGTTCAACCTTCTGGTTAAAATCCTGCATTTGCGCTTGTTTCCCAGCTTTCCTGTAACTAGTCTAGCCCAGATACAGATTTGCTGCATCCAGGACTTCCTGTAAGCTTGTGAGCTCCCCAAGCCTTTCTCTGTTGCTTGGAAGCCTTCTAGCTTATCAGTGGGAGTGGTAAGCACTAGGTAGCCTAGCTACCACAAGAGTGGTTTCTGGCCCAGAAATTCTAGTTTATTGGCCATTTGGGCAGCTTTTCCATCTCTTTCAACTTTCTTGTTAAAAAGTCTGCATTTTCCCTTGTTTCCCACCTTTCCTGTAACTAGTCTAGTCCAGATACAGATTTGCTGTATCAAAGACTGTTTGTAAGCTTCTGAGCCCTCAAGCCTTTCTGTGATGGAGGGAAGCATTCTGGCTTACAGAGGGAGTGGTAAGCACTAGGTTGCGTACCTGCCACAAGAGTGGTTTCTGGTCCAGAAATTGTAGTTTATTGGCTGTTTGCCTGTTTTTCCATCTCTTTCAACTTACTGGTTTAAAAGCCCACGCTTGTGCTTGTTTTCCATCTGTCCTGTAACTTCTATAGTCCATATACAGATTTGATATATCCAGGACGTTGATAAGCTTTTGAGAACCTCAAGCCTTCCTGCATTGGAGGGAAGCCTTCTAGCGTATCTGTGGGATTGGTAACCATTAGGTAGCCTATCTACCACAAGAGTGGTTTCTGATCCAGAAATTGTAGTTTATTGGCTGTTTGGCAGTGTTTTCATCCCTTTCAACTTACTGGTTTAAAAGCACACGCTTGCGCTTGTTTTCCATACTTCCTGTAATTTCTCTAGTCCAGATACATATTTGCTCTATTCAGGACTGTTGTTTAGCTTCTGAGACCCCCAAGCCTTTCTGTGTTGGAAGGAAGCCTTCTAGCTTATCAGTGGGAGTGGTAAGGACCAGATAGCCAATCTACCACAAGAGTGGTTTCTGGTCCAGAAATTGTAGTTTATTGGCCGATTGGGCAGTTTTTCCATCTCTTTCAACTTTCTGGTTTAAAAGCATGCATGTGAGCTTGTTTCCAACCTTTCTTGAAAATTGTCTAGTCCAGATACAGATTTGCTGGATCCAATACTGCCTGTAAGCTTCTGAGCCCCCAAGCCTTATTGTCATGGAGGGAAACATCTAGCTTATCAGTGGAAGTGGTAAGCACTAGTTAGCCTATCTATCACATGAGTTGTTTCTGACCCAGAAATTGTAGTTTATTGGTCGTTTGGCAGTTTTTCCTTCTTTTACAACTTACTGGTTTAAAAGCCCATGCTTGCACTTGTTTCCCATCTTTCCTGTAACTTGTATATTCCAGATACAGATTTTCTATATCCAAAACTGTTGTTAAGCTTCTGAGACTGTCAAGCCTTTCTGTGTTGGAGGGAAGCCTTCAAGCTTATCAATGGGAACGGTAAGCACTAGGTAGCCTATCTACCACAAGAGTGGTTTCTGGCCCAGAGATTGTATTTTTTGGCTGTTTGGCAGTTTTTGCATCTCTTTCAACTAACTAGTTTAATAGCCCGTATTTGTACTTGTTTCCCATCTGTCCTGTAACTAGTATAGTCCTGATAAGATTGCTTATATTCAGGACTCTTTGTAAGCTTCTGAGCCCCACAAGCCTTTTTGCTTTGGAGGGAAGCCTTCTAGCTTATGAGTGGGATTGGGAAGCAGTAGGTAGCCTATCTACCACAAGAGCAGTTTCTGGCCCGGAAATGATAGTTTATTGGCCGTTTGGGCAGTTTTTCCATCTCTTTCAACCTTCTGGTTTAAAAGACTACATTTGCGCTTGTTTCTACCTTTCCTGTAAAAAGTCTAGTTCATATGCAGATTTCCTATATCCTTGACTTCTTGTAAGTTTCTGAGCCCCTCAAGCCTTTCTGTGTTGGAGGGAAGCCTTCTAGCTTATCAGTGGGAGTGGTAAGCACTAGGTAGCCTATCTATCACAAGAGTGGTTTCTGGCCCAGAAATTGTAGTTTATTGGTCATTTGGGCAAGTTTTCAATCTCTTTCAACGTTATGGTTTAAAAGCATGCATTTGCGCTTGTTTCCCACCTTTCCTGTAACTAGTCTAGTCCTGATACAGACTTGCTGGATCCAATACTGTTTGTAAGCTTCAGAGCCCCCAAGCCTTTCTGTGATGGAGGGAAGCCTTCTAGATTATCAGTGGGAGTGGTAAGCAATAGGTAGCCTATCTACCACAAGAGTGGTTTCTTTCCCAGAAATTGCAGTTTATTGGCCATTTTGGCAATAATCCATCTTTTTCATCCTGTTATTTTAAAAGCTCGCATTTGCACTTGTTTCCTACCTTTCCTGTAACTAGTCTAGTCCAGACACAAATATGCTGTATCCAGGACTTCTTGCAAGCTTCTGAGCACCTCCAAACCTTTCTGTGTTGAAGGGAAGCTTTCTAGCTTATCAGTGGGAGTGGTAAGGACTAGATAGCCAATCTACCACAAGAGTGGTTTCTGGTCCAGAAATTGTAATTTATTGGCCGTTTGGGCAGATTTTCCATCTCTTTCAACTTTTGGGATTAAAGGCATGCATTTGTGCTTGTTTCCCACCTTTCCTGAAAATAGTCTAGTCCAGATACAGATTTGCTGGATCCAATACTCCCTGTAAGCTTCTGAGCACCCAAGCCTTATTGTCATGGAGGGAAACATCTAGCTTATCAGTGGAAGTGGTATCAGTGGAAGTGGTAAGCACTAGGTAGCCTATCTATCACATGAGTTGTTTCTGACCCAGAAATTGTAGTTTATTGGTTGTTTGGCAGTTTTTCCTTCTTTTACAACTTACTGGTTTAAAAGCCCATGCTTGCACTTGTTTCCTATCTTTCCTGTAACTTGTCTATTCCAGATACAGATTTTCTATATCCAGAACTGTTGTTAAGCTTCTGAGACTGTCAAGCCTTTCTGTGTTGGAGGGAAGCCTTCGAGCTTATCAATGGGAATGGTACGGACTAGGTAGCCTATCTACCACAAGAGAGGTTTCTGGCCCAGAAATTTTATTTTTTTGGCTGTTTGGCAGTTTTTGCATCTCTTTCAACTAACTAGTTTAATAGCCCATATTTGCACTTGTTTCCCATCTGTCCTGTAACTAGTCTAGTCCTGATATGATTGACTATATCCAGGACTGTTTGTAAGCTTCTGAGCCCCTCATGCCTTTCTGTGTTGGAGGGAAGCCTTCTAGCTTATCAGGGGAGTGCTAAGCACTAGGTAGCCTATATATCACAAGAGTGGTTTCTGGACCAGAAATTGTAGTTTCTTGGTCATTTGGGCAATTTTTCAATCTCTTTCAACTTTCTGGTTTAAAAGCATGCATTTGCGCTTTTTTCCCACCTTTCCTGTAACTAGTCTAGTCCTGATACAGACTTGCTGGATACAATACTGTTTGTAAGCTTCTAAGCCCCCAAGTCTTTCTGTGATGGAGGGAAGCTTTCTAGATTATCAGTGGGAGTGGTAAGCAATAGGTAGCCTATCCACCACAAGAGTGGTTTCTGGCCCAGAAATTGCAGTTTATGGGCCATTTTGGCAATATTCCATCTTTTTCATCCTGTTGTTTTAAAAGCTTGCATTTGCACTTGTTTCCCACCTTTCCTGTAACTAGTCTAGTCCAGATACAGATATGCTGTATCCAGGACTTCTTGCAAGCTTCTGAGCACCTCCAAACCTTTCTGTGTTGGAAGGAATCCTTCTAGCTTATCAGTGAGAGTGGTAAGCACTAGGTAGCCTATCTACCACAAGAGAGGTTTGTGGCCCAGAAATTGCAGTTTCTTGGCTGTTTGGCAGTTTTTACATCTCTTTCAAATTACTGGTTTAAAAGCCCATGCTTGCACTTTTTTCCCATCTTTTCTGTAACTAGTCTAGTACAGATACATATTTGGTATGTCCTGGACTGTTTGTAAGCTTCTGAGCCTCTTTCTGTGATGGAGGGAAGCATTCTAGCTTATCAGTGGGAGTGGGAAGCACTAGGTAGCCAACGTACTACAAGAGTGGTTTCTGGCCCAGAAATTGTAGTTTATTAGCCGTTTGCACAGTTTTTCCATCTCTTTCAACTTTCTGGTTTAAAAGCCTGTCTTTCCACTTGTTTACCATCATTCCTGTAACTAGTCTAATCCAGATACAAATTTGCTGGATCAAAGACTGTTTGTAAGCTTGTGAGCCCCCAAACCTTTGTATGATGGAGGGAAGCCTTCTGACTTATCAGTGGGAGTGTTAAGCACTAGGTAGCCTATTTACCACAAGAGTGGTTTCTGGCCCAGAAATTGAAATTTATTGGCCATTTGCATAGTTCTACCATCTCTTTCAACTTTCTGGTTTAAAAGCCTGTCTTTCCACTTGTTTCCCATTTTTCCTTTGACTAGTCTAGTCCAGATACGGATTTGCTGGATCCAATACTGTGTGTAAACTTCTGAGCCCCCAAGCCATTCCGTGATAGAGAGAAGCCTTTTAGCTTATCAGTGGACGTGGTAAGCAATAGGTAGCCTATCTATCAAAAGAATGGTTACTGGCCCAGAAATTGTAGTTTATTTGTTGATTGGCAGTTTTTCCATCTTTTTCAACTTACTGGTTTAAAAGCCCCCCCTTGCGCTTGTTTCCCATTTTTCCTGTAACTCGTCTAGTCCAGATACAGATTTCCAATATCCAGGACTGTTGTTAAGCTTCTGAGATTGTCAAGCCTTTCTGTGTCGGAGGGAAGCCTTCGAGCTTATCAGTGGGAGAGGTAAGCACTAGTTAGGCTATCTACCACAAGAGTGGTTTCTGGCCCAGAAATTGTATTTTTTTGGCTGTTTGGCAGTTTTTCCATCTCTTTCAACTAACTAGTTTAAAAGCTCATATTTGTGCTTGCTTCCCATCTGTCCTGTAACTAGTCTAGTCTAGATAGAGATTGTCTATATCCAGGACCGTTTGTAAGCTTCTCAGCCCCCCAAGCCTTTCTGTGTTGGATGGAAGCCTTCTAGCTTATCAGTTTGAGTGGGGATCACTAGGTAGCTTATTTACCACAAGAGTGGTTTCTGGCCCAGAAATTATAGTTTATTGGCCGTTTGGGCAGTTTTTCCATCTCTTTCAGGCTTCTGGTTTAAAAGACCACATTTGTGCTTGTTTCCATCTTTCCTGTAACTAGTCTAGTCCAGATACAAATTTCCTGTATCCTTGGCTTCTTGTGGACTTCTGAGGCCCTCAAGCCTTTCTGTGTTGGAGGGAAGCCTTCTAGCTTATCAGTGGGAGTGGTAAGTACTAGGTGGCCTATCATTCGCAAGAGTGGTTTCTGGCCCAGAAATTGTAGTCTATTGGCCATTTGGCAGTGTTTCCATCTTTTTCATCCTGTTGGTTTAAAAGCTCACATTTGCACTTGTTTCCCACCTTTCCTGTAACTAGTCTAGTCAAGATACAGATATGCTGAATCCAGGACTTCTTTTAAGCTTCTGAGCACCCCCGAGCCTTTCTGTGTTTGAGGGAAGACTTCTAGCTTTTCAGTGGGAGTGGTAAGCTCTAGGCAGCCTATCTACCACAAGAGTTGTTTCTAGCCCAGAAATTGTAGTTTATTAGCCATTTGCCAGTTTTACATCTCTTTCAACTTACTGGTTTAAAAGCCCACGCTTTATTTAGATTCCCATCGTTCCTGTAACTAGTGTAGTCCAGACAAAGATTTTCTCTGTCAAGGACTGTTTTTAAGCTTCTGATCCCCTCAAGCCTTTCTGTGTTGGAGGGAATCTTTCTTGCTTATCATTGGGAGTGGTAAGCACTAGGTAGCCTATGTACCATAAGAGTGGTTTCTGGCCCAGAAATTCTAGTTTATTGGCCATTTGGGCAGCTTTTCCATCTCTTTCATCTTTCTGGTTTAAAAGTCTGCATTTGCCCTTATTTCCCACCTTTCCTGTAACTAGTCTAGTCCAGATACAGATTTGCTGTATCAAAGACGGTTTGTAAGCTTCTGAGCCCTCAAGCCTTTCTGTGATAGAGGGAAGCATTCTAGCTTATGGAGGGAGTGGTAAGCACTAAGTAGCGTATCTACCACAAGAGTGGTTTCTGGTCCAGAAATTGTAGTTTATTGGCCGTTTGGCTGTTTTTCAATCTCTTTCAACTTACTGGTTTAAAAGCCCATGCTTGTGCTTGTTTCCCATCTTCCCTGTAACTTCTCTAATCCATATACAGATCTGATATATCCAAGACGTTGTTAAGCTTTTGAGACCCTCAAGCCTTCCTGCATTGGAGGGAAGCCTTCTAGCGAATCAGTGGGAGTGGTAAGCATTAGGTAGCCTATCTACCACAAGAGTGGTTTCTGGCCCAGAAATTGTAGTTTATTGGCCGTTTGGGCAGTTTTTTCATCTCTTTCAACTTTCTGGTTTAAAATCCCGCATTTGAGCTTGTTTACCAGCTTTCCTGTAACTAGTCTAGTCCAGATACAGATTTGCTGCATCCAGGACTTCTTGTAAGCTTCTGAGCCCCCCAAGCCTTTCTGTGTGGGTGGGAAGACTTCAGCTTATCAGTGGGAGTGATAAGCACTAGGTAGCCTATCTACCACAAGAGTGGTTTCTGGTCCAGAAATTTTAGTTTTATGGCCGTTTGGGCAGTATTTCCATCTCTTTCAACTTTCTGGTTTAAAAGCCTGCATTTGCACTTGTTTCCCACCTTTCCAGTAACTAGTCTAGTCCAGATACAGATTTTCTGTATCAAAGACTGTTTGTAATCTTCAGAGTCCCAAGCCTTTCTGTGATGGAGGGAAGCCTTCTAGCTTATCAGTGGGAGTGGTAAACACTAGGTAGCGTATCTCTCACAAGAGTGGTTTCTGGCTCAGAAATTGTAGTTTATTGGCCATTTGGCAGTTTTTCCATCTCTTTCAACTTAGTGGTTTAAAAGCCCATGCTTGCACTTATTTCCCATCTTTCCTGTATCTTTTTTAGTCTAGATACAAATTTGCTATATCCAGGACTGTTGTTAAGCTTCTGACACCCTCAAGCCTTTCTGCGTCTCGGACGGAAGCCTTCTAGTTTATCAGTGGGAGTGGTAAGCACTAGGTAGCCTATCTACCACAAAATGGTTTCTGGCCCAGAAACTGTAGTTTATTGGCTGTTTGGCAGTGTTTCCATCCCTTTTAACTTACAGGTTTAAAAGCCCAAGTTTGCACTTGTTTCCCATCTGTCCTGTAACTAGTCTAGTCCAGATACAGATTGGCTGTATTCAAGACTGTTTGTAAGCTTCTGAGTCCCCCAAGCCTTTCTGTGTTCAAGGGAAGCCTTCTAGCTTATCAGTGGGAGTGGGAAGCACTAGGTAGCCTATCTACCACAAGAGTGGTTTCTGGCCCAGAAATTATAGTTTATTGGCGGTTTGGCAGATTTTCCATCTCTTTCAAACTTCTGGTTTAAAAAACCGCATTCACACTTGTTTCCACCTTTCCTGTAACTATTCTAGTCCAGATAGAGATTTCCTGTATCCTACACTTCTTGTAAGCTTCTGAGCCCCTAAAGCCTTTCTGTGTTGGAGGGAAGCTTTCTAGCTTATCAGTAGCAGTGGTAAGCATTAGCTAGCCTATCTATCACAAGAGTGGTTTCTGGTACAGAAATTGTAATTTACTGGCCTTTGGGCAGTTTTTCCACCTATTTCAACTTTCTGGTTTAAAAGCCTGTCTTTCCACTTGTTTCCCATCTTTCCTGTAACTAGTCTAGTTCAGATACAGATTTGCTGTATCCAGGACTGTTTGTAAGCTTCAGAGCCCCCCAAGCCTTTCTGTGTTGGAGGGAATCCTTCTAGCTTATCAGTGGGAGTGGTAAGCCCTAGGCAGCCTATCTACCACAAGAGTTGTTTCTAGCCCAGAAATTGTAGTTTATTAGCCATTTGCCAGTTTTCCATCTCTTTCAACTTACTGGTTTAAAAGCCCATGCTTTCTTTAGATTCCCATCGTTCCTGTAACTAGTGTAGTCCAGATAAAGATTTTCTCTAACAAGGACTGTTTTTAAGCTTCTGAGCCCCTCAAGCCTTTCTGTGTTGGAGGGAATCTTTCTTGCTTATCATTGGGAGTGGTAAGCACTAGGTAGCCTATGTACCACAAGAGTGGTTTCTGGCCCTAAAATTGTAGTTTAGTGGCTGCTTGGGCAGGTTTTCCATCTCATTCAACATTCTGATTAAAATCCAGCATTTGCGCTTGTTTCCCAGCTTTCCTGTAACTAGTCTAGTCCAGATACAGATTTGCTGTATCAAAGACTGTTTGTAAGCTTCTGAGCCCTCAAGCCTTTCTGTGATGGAGGTAAGCATTCTAGCTTATGGAGGGAGTGGTAAGCACTAGGTAGCGTATCTACCACAAGAGTGGTTTACGGTCCAGAAATTGTAGTTTATTGGCCGTTTGGCTGTTTTTCCATCTCTTTCAACTTACTGGTTTAAAAGCCCATGCTTGCGCTTGTTTCCCATCTTCCCTGTAACTTCTCCGGTCCATATACAGATTTGATATATCCAGGATGTTGTTAAGCTTTTGAGACCCTCAAGCCTTCCTGCATTGGAGGGAAGCCTTCTAGCGTATTTGTGGGAGTGGTAAGCATTAGGTAGCCTGTCTACCACAAGAGTGGTTTCTGACCCAGAAATTGTAGTTTATTGGTCATTTGGGCAATTTTTCAATCTCTTTCAACTTTCCGGTTTAAAAGCATGCATTTGCGCTTGTTTCCCACCTTTTCTGTAACTAGTCTAGTCCTGATACAGACTTGCTGGATCCAATACTGTTTGTAAGCTTCAGAGCCCCCAAGCCTTTCAGTGATGGAGGGAAGCCTTCTAGATTATCAGTGGGAGCGGTAAGCAATAGGTAGCCTATCTACCGCAAGAGTGGTTTCTGGCCCAGAAATTGCAGTTTATTGGCCATTTTGGCAATATTCCATCTTTTTCATCCTGTTGTTTTAAAAGCTCACATTTGCACTTGTTTCCCACCTTTCCTGTAACTAGTCTAGTCCAGATACAGATATGCTGTATCCAGGACTTCTTGCAAGCTTCTGAGCACCTCCAAACCTTTCTGTGTTGGAGGGAATCCTTCTAGCTTATCAGTGAGAGTGGTAAGCACTAGGTAGCCTATCTATCACAAGAGTGGTTTCTGGCCCAGAAATTGTAGTTTATTGGTCATTTGGGCAAGTTTTCAATCTCTTTCAATGTTATGGTTTAAAAGCATGCATTTGCACTTGTTTCCCACCTTTCCTGTAACTAGTCTACTCCTGATACAGACTTGCTGGATCCAATACTGTTTGTAAGCTTCAGAGCCCCCAAGCCTTTCTGTGATGGAGGGAAGCCTTCTAGATTATCAGTGGGAGTGGTAAGCAATAGGTAGCCTATCTACCACACGAGTGGTTTCTTTCCCAGAAATTGCAGTTTATTGGCCATTTTGGCAATAATCCATCTTTCTCATCCTGTTATTTTAAAAGCTCGCATTTGCACTTGTTTCCTACCTTTCCTGTAACTAGTCTAGTCCAGATGATTTCGGCCAACTTTAAGCTTCTGGAACCCTTTTTGGATGGGGAATTTTTGCTTATAAAAGATGGTGCCAAAAAAGAATTTTTGGGCCCAAAAATTGAGTTTTTTTATTCTTTTTTTACTTTTTCAATTTTGGTTTCCCCCATTTTTTCCCTTTTTTTCCGTAATGTTATCCAGAAATTTTTTCCCCAGGCTTTGTGTTTGAGATTTCAACCCTTTCGTGGGGGGGAAGCCTTTAGCTTACAGTGGGGGGAAGATGTGGGTATTGAGTTTTCCCCAAAATTTTTTTAGGCTTTTGGGCTTTTTCCATTTTTCAACTCTTTTTAAAATTCAATTTTTTTTCCCCACTTTGTAACTTCTAGAGAAAAGTTTTTTTTTTTAAAGCTTCTGACCCCAACCTTTTTTTTAGGGGTTCTGC
Organism: Protopterus annectens; assembly: GCF_019279795.1. NCBI lineage: Eukaryota > Metazoa > Chordata > Ceratodontiformes > Protopteridae > Protopterus > Protopterus annectens. The sequence goes on from NC_056733.1 coordinate 1,845,667,833, forward strand.
AATGAGTTCCTGGTGCCTTTTTTCCACTTTTCTGGAAAAATTTTTTGGTTTCCCATTTTCCCTTTTTTCCCCTTTTTAAAACCCAATTTTTGGTTTGTTTATTTTTCCTTAACTTCTGTGAAAGTTTTGTACCCCTTTTGTAGCTTTACCCCCAAGTTTCTGGGGGGGGAATTTAGTTATTGGGGGCGGGTCCACCCAAAAGGGGGTTTTTCCCCCAAAATTGTGTTTTTCCTTTCATTTTTTCCTTTTTTTTTCCCTTCGGTTTAAAAGCTCCATTTCCCTTTTTTACCTTTC